>NC_081409.1:91954991-92554991 GCF_030272615.1 Cryptomeria japonica | reverse complement strand
ATGTGCGAGCTTGACTTTATGATTGTAGCTATGTCATTCCTTGACTGAATGATATGTAACTTGAGTGACTGTCTTCCTTGATAAGGGAACTGAGATAGAATTACTAATGTGTGGACTACATAGGCTAGTATGCGTGTCACCTGAAGAAGTTTGGGCATCCTTGATAACAAAGTCCCTTGAGGAAGCTCCATTAAAGGTCCATGATGTATCGTCGGAAGGGAAAGGATGTGCGGAACAAGTGGCTGAGTTATGAAGGCTTATGATTGTGAAAAGAAGTGAAATTAAGATGACATGATGGAGACTTAGGATCAACAAGTGTGCTTTTTGACTTAAAATTTTAGAACTTTTGCCCCCAGTTATTTTGATATTAGGGGAGATCAACTCTTGTTGTTTTATATTCATAGGATTTTTACCCTTGACTTTGATTTTTTCAGAGTCCAATAGCTTTTGATTTTGATGTGGACTGAAAGACTTTTCTTTATTTTTGACTTTTAGATTTTTCTTTTCAAAGCTTGATTTTGGATCCCCAATGAGTAAGGGCCTTTGTAATTCTTGTTGATCCAAGTGTAGAAGTGGAGTGGAAATGGAATGAGTGGATGATATGGTAAGGCTATGTGAGTTATCAAGAGGGTTGGCGATACACTCAATAGATTCTTTGTTGGAACCATTCTTAGGACTATTGATATCAAGAGATGCTTGTACCACTAGAGGAGATTTGCATTCGGACTTAGTAGCCACAACACTAGGTGCTTCATACCTAGTTCCTTGGCATTGCAAATTGTTTGTAGGTTGTTCCTGTCGACTGAATGTCTTAGGAGATAGTGGGAGTTGATCAACATGAAAGATATACTCACCACATCCCAGGTCTTTAAACTTGAATTTTTCTCTGATCTCTGTTTGCTTTGATGTAGAAGATTTCAATGATTTTGGATCCTCATATGCTGATGAAGGATTAGCTTCCCGATTGACTAGGATTGTTATTTCTGATGTAGGTCACAGATTGTTGCAATATATGAATGGATTTGGATCAGCCTTGACAGTCACTTCAACTCCATTATGTGGAAACTTGATACATCGATGATATGTAGATGAGACTGTGCTCATCTCATGAATCCATGGACATCCCAAAAGTATGTTGTATGTGAGATCGAGGTCTAGGACTTGACAAACCACATCCTTTGTAACTAGCCCAACTCTAAGAGGTAAGGTGACTATGCCCTTGGATGAACGCTCTTCATCATCATATGCTTTGATGGTAATTTTGTTTGTAGAGTTCACGACCTTTTCAAAATATCCCAATTGTTTAATAGTGCTCAATGTACAAATGTTTAGACCTGCTTATCCATCTATCAGGACTCATTTTATTCGATGTTTGTGTATGAAGACCTCAATGTGTAAAGGTGCATTATGTGGCTGACTTATGGAGTCGTCATCGGCTTCTGTGAATGTAAGGGAGTGTGGAATGGAAAGGTATCCCACCATGGCTTGAAATTGGTCCACGTTTAGATCAGTAGGAATGGCAGTTTCTCTCAAGATTTTGTCAAGAATGGATTTATGTGTGGGGGATATGCGTAGGAGCTCAAGAATGGAGATGACCGTGGGTGTCTTCCCTAATTGTTCTACAAGGTCATACTCAGCTTTGGTTGATGAGGAAGTGGTGTTCTTGGCTGAAGCACCTTGCAAAGTGATTTTACCTCGATGGGTTGTAACATGACATTCAGAGGTAGGCTCAGAAGAAGATCCAACACCTTTTAGGACAATCTTGGGTCTCCGGGTATAATTCTCAAGGTTTTTGTCCTTGCTGATAATGGTAGAGACATAATTGTCCATTGAAATGTGATTGATAGTTGAATCATAGTTATAGGTTGCTCTAGTATAGTTGGTTTGGTCATCTGTAGCTGCAACTTTTCCCTTGTCATGCTTTGGGAATGGTTCCTTAAACAGCTCATGTTCTTGATTGGATGAGTGCCCTTCAATCTCAATGTCACCCCTATCAATGAGATCTTGTATGATGTTCTTCAGTCGATGACAATTTCCTGTCTTATGACCCTTGCTCTTATGAAATTCATAATATTCATCATCATTCCACCAATTTGGTTTGACCTTTGGTTCATATGGAGGACAATCTGGAATAGTGATTACTTTGTTTGCCACTAGCTTCTTGAAAACTGACTCAAGTGGTTCTCCTAATGGAGTATACTTCCTTTGTGATTTAGAAGTTGTTTGAGTATTCACCTGATTTGATCCAGAAAAAATGAATTTGGGTCGCACTGTATTGGCATCAACAACACCATCATTGACTATGTTCTTGTTTTTATTCCAAAATCTTGGCTTGTCTTTTCCTTTAAAGTCATCTTTGTTTTCCTTGAATATCTTAATGACTCCTTGTTCAATTAGGACCTTTTCTATCGCTAAGCCTTTTTCAATGACATCCTTAAAGGTGGACAAACAAGCTTTTCTTAAATCATAACCAATGTCTTTGTTAACATTCTGGGTGAACATCTCTACCATTTGTTTTTGTGGAATTTCACAAGAGCATCTGCTGGCTAGATTTCTCCATCTTTGTAAAAATGATGCAAAAGACTCTCCCTCTTTTTGCTTAGTGTTGCACAAAGTAGTGATTGATATGTTTGTCTCTATGTTGTAGGAGAAATGTTGAATAAATGCCTCTACTAGATCACCCCATGACTTAGTACCAGGTGGGAGTTGGGAGAACCATTCCATAGCTTGATCACCTAGGCTTTGTGGGAATAATCTCATCAAATATGTCTCTTTTGCTGCTACCTCAATGCAAGCTGTGAAAAACTGTCTTATGTGTGTCTTAGGATCCCCTTTTCCTCTATACTTATCAAACTTAGGCATCACAAAGTGTGTAGGAAATGGAGGCATTGGAATGCTTTTGTCAAATGGATAGGGACATATGTCTCTCATTGTGTATGTTGGCTTTGGTGTATTTATGTCCTCCATTTTCTTTTGTAAGTCCCTAATTTGTTGCTCCAAATTTCTCTTAGGTGGAGATCGACTTCTTGGACCATACCCCATGCTTGAGGCACCAATTGGAGGAGGAGCATGTTGCATATATGGATGATATTGTTCATACACATGTTCATATGGAGGAGGTCTATAGTGATGTTGCGTATATGGACCACTTGGTATAGATTCATGTTGAGGAATGAAATATCTATTTTGTCCATGTATACCATACTCTACAGGCATGTCATGTTCTAATGTGTTGCCCCCAAATTTGACATGAGGTTTCCTTGTGTCCAAATTTTGAGCATGCCTTTGAATATCCAATTGCTTTGGTGGTTGATCCTTAGCATTGATATGTGATTGAGCATATTTCTCTGCATAAGACTTCCATAATGGTCTGCGAAGGTGAGTATCATATGCTTGACCATGTGTGTATGGGACCTTGGTTTTTGAAAAAAAGATGATGGTGATTCAGGAACCATATGTGGTCCTCTATTGCCTCCACTATTAGGCCTTCTTTGATCCATGTTGGAGTGAGTTTGTTGCAAAGGCCGATTTTCCATTATTTGAGACATGTCAAAATCATGAGGTATCTTGGCTCCACTTTGTGCCATCATTTGTAAGAAGTATTGTCTATCCCTCCTCATTATTTCCTCAACCAATCGATTGAAATGGGGATCCATAATGGATTCTTCCACATCTGCTGAATGTACTAAAAATTTGTCCATATCATCATTGTGTGTATCATTGTTGTTTGTAGTGTCCATGTTCTCAACATTTGGAATGTTTCTATAGGCATCCATGTCAGGTAATGTAGTATGATCAGAATTGAAAAAGATATCATTGTCATACTCATAAGAACTCATGTTTGCAGACTCTTGAGCCTCTTTAGTTTCTCTCCTAGATTTTTGAAGACGGGTTTCAACCATGAACTAGGTATTGATCGAGATGTGTGAGACTAGATGAAAAATGAAAAAAGTATGGAAGACCAAGAGTTGAATGGAATGTAAATGAATCTGAGGTGTACTTGCAATGACCAAAGTGTAAGACCAAGTATGTATGTAGTAGAGTAGGTGTGACTTCCAAAGAGAGGATAGTTTCTCTTGATGAGGTAAGTTGAACTTGACTCTAAGTAAGACCAAATGAGACCTAAAGGTGATAGACCTTGATGAGAGACCACTTAGCAAAATGTTGTTGTATGTAGTGTGTTGACAAAGTATGATGAGGACAAGCTAGTGACCTTTTGACTCAAGTTTAGACTGTAAATTTAATGCAAGATGTAAAGCAATGATGGAATTTGTGAGACCCAAAGACAAGTTGAATGCTAGATGAAAACCCGGAGAAACAACCTAGGAAGCTCAAAATTTTTGAAATTGATTGCTCTTGTTTGCTGGACTGTAAAATTTTTCCAATTTGTGAAGTTGTTGGTTGTGACCAAATCTGAATGTTTGACTGTTTTTCGTGACAATAGGACACAATGTTGATGAGGACTCAATGTTTGCAAGTGTTTAGACTGACAATGACTCCAAGAAAAGTGTGTTGTTTGATGTAAAATTGTTTTGCATACACTTGAAGACACAAAAGACACAATGTTTTGCTATTTGGTCTTGAATGTTTGAATGTTTAAAATAAGTCAAGCACAATTCTTATGGCTGGCCAAGACAATAGTTGTTGATCCCACATGAGGTTTTACCCCTGAGGCTACACTATTCAGAGCAGATACTTAGATGCTTGAGCTCACTGGCTCCACCCTCAGCACTCACTTCTCGGGTCAGCGAAGCATCAGTCCCCACAAAAACTCCCCCTGGCAAACTTTGTATCTCTACTAAGAACTGTATGTGTGTGGGCTGCTACCAGAGGTCCGACCTCCTGCCTCAACAACTAGAAGGATTTTGGCTTCTAAAAAAAAAAGGTGCTAGTAAGGGCATCCGCTCGTGTGGCCATACATGTGGCACTTTCAGCTCTATAAATATAGAAGGCTCCCAGCCGGTAGGGGTTACGCCCTACAACTGATCAAATAAATTTGATCAAACAGGTTTATGGGGAGACATAGTGTCAATATGAACTAATCAACACATGTTATCCATAGTTTTCACCATGAATTCTGTTGTTTATAGTGGTTCGGAAGAGGTGGGTTTTCCTCGCTACCACTTGGGTCATTCTCTTCTCACTAGTAGTCCTAATGACCACACAGGAAGATAGGCCCTCTAAAGATTAAACAAAAAGAGTCTATTGCTCAAGACACAAAAGACAATGATTCAATTTTAGTGCACCAATTAAAGTGTTTGCTAGTATATGAAAACAAGGCACACAATAAAAATCCAAAAACCCTTGCCAAGGACCTGCAACAAAGATTTATTAGTAGTTTGGATTGTTTGAAATAATCACCCGTTCCTACAAGCACACAAGTTAGGTAAATTTTAGATCCAGAAGGCTTTGTGAAATAGGGGCCTTCAAAAATGCATTTTGTTGACCAATTCAAAGATCTGATTCATCATAAAAATAGACCACTTGTAAAATTTCAAGAGATTTCCAGAAATGTAAGAAAATCCAAAAAAATTGCTAATTTGCTCCAAAAGTTAATTTTTTATGAAAAATCATAAAAAATTCATATAAAATGCAAAATTGATCCAAAACTCTGAAATTTTTACTTGAGAGTCCTGATGGTCTTCCAAACCTACATAAAAACATTTCTACAACAAATCTAAGCAGTTTGTGAGATATGAGTAAAATAATGCAAAACCCTAATTTTCAAAGATCTAATTTTTGAGGAATGATTTTGCATCAAATTTAATGTCACAAAGAACAAATCTTGTGTATAATTCTGAGAGATTTCCAAAAATGTAAGAAAATCAAAAAAAGTCGCTAATTTTCTCTCAAAATTAATTTTTTATGAAAACTCATAAAAAATTCATATAAATTGACAAAATGATCCAAAAAATATGAAAGTTTTACTGAATCCTTCTAATACTTTTCCTGACTTGCACAAAAAATTTTATGTCAAAATTCGAAGGCATTTGTGAGATCTGATTAAAATAAGGAAAAACCCTAATTTTTAAAGATCCAATTTTTAAGGAAATATTTTGCATCAAAATTAAAATCACAAACAACAGATCCTATGTATAATTATGAGAGATTTCCAAATATGTAAGAAAATCTAAAAAATTCTCTCATTTGCTCTCAAAATTAATTTTTTATGAAAAATCATAAAAAATTCATAGAAAATGAAAATATGCTCCAAAAATTCTGAATTTTTGATTTAGATCTCCTAATACTTTCTTCAACTTGTAAAAAAAATTTAGTGCAACATTTCCAAGCCCTTTGTGAGATATGATCGAATCTCTCCAAGATCTTGATTTTGTGTCCAAAACCCTAGCTGCACAAGGTTATTCTCCAAATTGTTTTACAAAACAGCAATATAGGGTTAGAAAAATCTACAAAAAAACATAGATCTAACAAAAATCCATGTCCCACGGGGTGTGCCAAAATGTATATGGTGAAAACGGATAACAATAATAACGATATTGAAAGACTAAATGAATTCAACCACAAAACCCTAGCCTAACAACAACAAAGATCCACCATAACATATGAAGATTACCTAAGACAATGCAAATCAAACAAAATCACAAAGATTATATCATCACATGTCCAATAGGGTTTGGATCTCCATTCTTCCTATCTCCATTGATCTTGTTTGATGTATTTGCTCTCAGATTTTATGTGCACAAGAGCTCAAGAAAGAACAGAATGTAGTTGCAAGTAGGATCGCATATGCCAAGTAGTCAATTGATCAAGTAGTTAGGGTTCGATAATGAAGGAAGCATCTCCTTATATAGAAGACACTATATGAAATGGAGGGATAAGATTGAAAGGTGTAAAAGGAGGTCGGCTATGATTAGAGGGTAGGTAAAAGAAATAATAAAATAATGAAAGGGGTAGGTAGTGTATGAATTAAGAGATGAATGACATGTGTCATGGGTAGAAAAGGTTAATGATTTAATTAAATAAATAAATATTTATTTAATTAATAGAAGGAGTGAGATTAATTAAATAAATAAGATATTTATTTAATTTAGGAAAAGGATAATTTAAATAAATAAATGTATTTATTTAAATGAGAAATAAGGCTAGAAGAGGATAAATGAATTAATTAAATAAATAAAGATTTATTTAATTAATAGAAGAATTAAGCTTAGATAATTAAATAAATAAAATATTTATTTAATTAGACTAGACAATTTTGGGTGTCTACAGGTATCACCTCTCTCTTCTGGTCTGGCAAGAATCACGTATCTCTTCTCTTGGATACACACACACAAATTTTGCCAACAACCTCAGAAAGAAACACAACATCAACCTTATAGGAAATAGATAGGTCGGTAGAATAAACCCTAAACCCTAAACCTGTTAGGCTAAGCAATTCAAATGGTTCAATCCTCACCGTTGAGCACATTGCACTAAACACAACACTCTTGAACCAATCTCAAGACGTTCTCCATCGTTCATTTTCTACCGATTTCATGGCGGCTGATAACCCATTACGCATTATCACCGTTTACAGATTTCACACATTCCCGAGGTAGATAGGAACAATCTCCTTCATACAAGATCCTTCACACGCACAAGGCTGACGTGGAAACACTATATGTTCTTCGTTATAATGTTAACTCATCACACAAAGTCACTGATTGAGTCACACACGCTTGGGACACTTCAACCAGAAACCCTGAAGTTGAGACTACCAACCAGTAGTCATACAAAGCTTCCATGTGTCGGTTCCCATAACCACATGCCGATTCACCTTAAACAAACACACCACTTCACTTTGGCACAAATTCCGGTTCATAGTGTTATACTGGTTCTCACATATACCGATTCTTGGTAACATACCGGTTCTCTCCTCTTTAGCATAGTGACATCAATGACAACATACAATGTCATCATGTCCTCATATCGGTTCACATAATGCCAATAGTGTCTCCTTGAGTGATTGAGCCCTTAGGAGTGTTCCAGAGTAGATCTGCTCTGCATCAAGAGGTATCATAGCCCAACAAAGTATCTAGGTTGCGTGAGAAGATGGCTTTGACCAGGAGTGAAAGAGAATTGGCTAAGGCATTGAAGGAATACCTATATGGTGATAAGAAGAAGAAAGAAGAAAGAGAAAAAAGAAAAGAGAAGAAGTAGAGAGAAAGAAGACAAGAGAGGAAGATGAGAGAAAGAAGAAAGAAGAAGAGAGGAAGAGGAGAGATGAAGAAGAGTTGAGTAGATTGAAGAAAGAACTGGGTGAGATTGATGAGAAGTTAAGAAGACTTGCAGAAGAGAGGGAGCAATTGAGAAGGGAAAATAAACATTGGGAAGCACAAATGAATTTGAGGTTGGAAAACCTAGAGAGAAAAGTGAAGAGTTGGCACTTGAGGGTGCAAAAGAGGGTAGTTTGGCCTATGAAGATGCTAATAGAAGCAAAGAAGAAGGCTAATGAGGAAGCCTTTAAGGTGAATGATGAGTTGAGATGCCAAGGTGAATGGCATGAGAATGAGAATGAATTTGGTGAAGGAGAAGAACTTGATCTATGGGCATTTTATGCATCCATAGAGGAAGAATGGAGAAGCCATGGTGGGGTTGACCCACTTGAGATTTTGGCACAAAAGGTTCCTATGATGATATTATAAATAATGATGACACTATATTTGTTTTTCCTAATCTTTTTTATGCAGGTTTGCAGAGAATTTACTTGGATGACAATGTTGGAGGTGCTTATATGTAGTATCATTTTCTTGGGAGGAGTTTAATGAGCTACCAAAGCATAGAAATTTTCTTCCAGGTCTTTAAAATGATGTAAATGGGCCATTAGTGCCATAAAATGTAATGGAATGTAATGAAATGCATGTAAAGATGTAAAATTGCCATGTAAGCAAGATAGGCCTAAAAAGAGGCTAGTTTTGGTTTTATGGGGTAGAATAGGTTGTTTGAAGGAATAAATTATGTTCATCATGTTTATAGGTAATTTGGTGACTATTTTGATATGTTAGAGTTAATAGGAGTGAAAGTTGTTCATGTTGACAAATAAAGTTGTCAACATGACAACATTTGTGCAACATTTTTGCAAATAAAGGGAAGAAGGGTAGTTATGGGTAGTTACAAAGCGGCTTTCGATCTTGAAGGACCAAAGACATTATAAAAGGTTGAAATCCAATACAAACAGGAGGTGATGTATGTTGGTTTTGAGTTTTGATCAATAAAAGTTGGATTTCCTGCATTTTTCCTGTCTTCTTCACGGTAACAGTTTGGTTCCTTGTGATTTTTAATGGTTAAAGTCTATTTATTTTGAGGGAAAAGTGAATGGAATCCTAAAATAATTTAATCTATGTCATTTTTGTCTTATTCTAACTTATTTTTATTGTGTTTAACAAGAGATATCTACATTTTTGTAAAAACTACGAAAACCCTGGCTTAGGGCAAACAGTGACTGAAATAATGTGAGTTTGTTTAATTTCCATTCATAACCAACTTTCATTTTATGCAAGGATGAGTTTAAGGGTATATATTACCTATCCATGGTGTGTTCATGGTTCCATGCAGGAGATTGAATGTGCAACCAAGAGATTTGCATGACTGTTACAGTCATAGAGAGACAGTTTTGCCTGTTATAGTCAAGAGTAGAGGCTTTGTTCAAAGTGATAAAGTGTGGTATGGCTAGGAGTGCTTAGAGGGGAGTTGTGTGGTGTTTTTAAAACATTATCAGGGTGTTGGTTCAGGTGGAGTTCCCAAGGGAGGGGCTAAACTAGTGAGTTTGCAGAGTTAGCAGTAGACTGTCACAGTTAGGACAGTATAAGGTAAGGAGAGTTGTTTGCTAAGATAAGTTGGTTTTAAAGGTACTGTAAGATGTGGATAGAGCCTAGATGTTTTTAAAAGTTCCTTAAGTGTTTGGGAGTGAATATAAATATTGTTTTGGTGTTCATAAGGGACTATCTTAAGGGGTATTCGTTGACTGTCAAGCAACCAGTGTTAGGACAATGATAGTCTTTTGTTTTGTGGACCTAGTTTGGATCCTATTTGGGTTGTAATACATTAAAATAAAATGTGGGAAGATTATACCTTGGTGATAGAGTATGGAGAAGACTAAGAGAAAATTGTGATCCTAGGGTAGGGTCCAAATGAGTGAGTAGGTTATGAAATCCTTGAAAGTGCAGTCTTAAAAAAAAAGATGAGATGATCAAACATGATCAATAGGAGTTGGAATGGAGAGTTTGTAACACCTATCATGTAGAAGGATCCTCTTATGTGTCTCCTTGAGTGACTGAGCCCTTGGGAGAGTTCCAGAGTAGATCCACTCTACATCAATCATAGTAGTGCAGTAGTCCTTTACCAGACCTACTGTAGAGTTGTAGTGTAGTAGTCATTTACCCGACCTGTTATAGAACAGTGGTGCAGAGATATCTAACTAAATATTTTGTAAAATATAATATTTTAAATTTGAGCTTAATTTGAAACTTATATCATGCATTTGGAAATACAAACCTTCTCAGTTCAACCTTTTTAGTTGCAATGAGCATTTTGACAATTTTCGTTTCTTTTTGCATCTGCAGTAAGCAGTCTGGTAGTGAGCCATTTTTTGTAATTTGGCAATAAACCACCTATTTTTGAACACAACTATAACTAGTTATATGTCTTGAGAGTTAACACTCTCTGTGGTTTTTCCCATTTAGGTTTTTCACATAAAAATTCTAGTGTTTATCTTGTGTTTGTATTCTTCTTGTTTATCTTGCATTAACTGTTTTACTCCAGTCAAGTCTATTTGATATTTTTTAGGACAAATTCAATTGGAAAAATTTTTATTATTGTAAATAAGTAGGAATACTTATTCAAACCCCCTATTAGTATTTGGGTGCTTTCAACCTGATCAACAATATTATCTTGAATTTGTCTTCATAAACACAGTTAGTTCTATTCACTCTTTGTATGTGTATCTTCCTCTTCAATATAGGTTATGAAACTACTGACTAATTCAATGGGAAAGACCTTATATAGTGATGTTTATTTTGATTAAGGAAATATATCCATTGGTTAGGGTACAAAATGATCATCTTTTAGTTAGTCACATAGTCTGACATATCATTGCTACATATTGCAACTCAAATACTAATGACGAAAATCTAGTACCCATAGTGGATATAAAGGATGTTAGCAACCTTCTATAATCCCTGAGATGGTGGAAAATATTAGGACCTACTAGTTTCTATTCATAAATTTCTCAAGAATAGATACAAGGTGACAACTCTCAATAGATGAAGGGGGAATCAAAGAATTGAGTTAACAAGAAGAGGAGGATAAAGTGGAACATAGAAATATAGTGAGGCCACGCTAATAGGAGGAAGAAGATAAAGTGGTAATAAGTAAGAGGCTCACATCCCAATTGTGATTCCTAGAACAACTACCATACACAAGCATTTTTCTTGGACAATATAAGCATGGGTTGTTAAGAAATGCTCCTATTGTAAGGATCTCTACGATGCTCTAGAATCAATGACAATAGCTTAGGTCCCCCAAATCTAAGGTATCAATTCAACAATCCAAATGGGAATATTTTTTTATGGTAATTTTTGTTAAGTTTGGTAGAATACTAGAGGTTTATGTTTTTATTAAAGTAAATAGGTTTTACAGGGACCCAAAACCCAAAATTTTTACAACCAAATAATAAACATCAAAGAACATAACCAACAAAAAAATCCAAACCAACCTAGGCCAAGACCACAACATAGCCTAAAACACAAAATAGTCTGAAACCAGAAGAAATAGAGACCTATTGATAAGAATGCAACAAATCTGCATTCTTCTGGATAACTTTTCTATTAATAGCCTCCAACTCGTCCATGATAAATTTGGAGCTGCCTTGCTCTTGGTTCTTGCTCTAAGTATGGGTACACAAACTTGTCATAGTATGGGAATGAGATATTTGACCACCTGCACCCTACACTTTCTTTTTCTGGTTGGAATTCAAAGGAGTCACACTAGCAATGGGATCTACCCTACAATCCACAATCATATTATTTACCCTCATCAAGCCTTCATAACTATTATTCATGGTAACCTTGCTGATCTCTTCCAGATTTCTCAAACTTCCTTTAATTTCTTCCAAGATAACCTCCAGATTACATATTCTTCTTTCATGATTAGATTTCATCTTGTCCATGTCCTCACTAACTTTTTGGGTCAACCGGAGGAGTTTATTCGTAATATTGGGTCTAGGGTTGTCCGTAAAAGTATCCACAACACCCTTTACACCCTCTTTTAACAATTCAATCTCCATGTTCATTTTCCAGAGACAATCCAACTGATTGCTAGCCACAAAGGAAATATATTTATCCAAATCTAGGTCAATGATAACCCTCCCTTGTTTCCCAGGATCAATGTCTATGGGGATATTGATTTCAATCTCTTGTTCCCTATCTTTATTTCCCCTCGCTTTCCATATTTGGGCTTCTTATATTTAAGAGAAACAAAGTCAACATACTTGGTACCCAGATTTTTATATTTGCTAGTGTCCCACCTAGGGTGCTTGTTGTACCTCCTATTACTACCTTCCCCAGGGTCACCAGACAAGTCTTGATCTTGCTAGTCCTTGGAAAGCATGCTATCTTCCCCTTCCAAATCTGTGTCTCAAACCACCTGAACCTCTGAGTTGGAAGAAGAAACATGGGTATTCAAAATAGGGGATGACTTGACTTCATGGGATTTGGCATAATCCATAATAAGACAAATAATGCCCTCATGGAGGACCAGATTATCCATATTCTCTGCATGTTTTTCTAGGCTATGCCTTAAAGAAGATAGCAAATAAAATAGAATGAAAATTTTTCTCATTCTTGAAGTGATCCAAAATGACAAAGTGGTAGGAAAAAATGCTCTCATACCAACCATCAAGAGTGATGTATTTCATGATAACCTTTTCCACATCAGCCCAAGGCTTCTGAAGATCCTTCCAATTGTAACCACCATAAACCATCTTTAGAACCCTATCCTGATCCTTCTTTCCAAAGAAAGTGGAGATAGCTTCTTCAAAAAATTCCATTCTCTATAAAACTCCCTTCCCTCTATCTGCATACTAGTAATTTCAGCGATAAAATCTTCATCAATCCTAAACTTAGCGACATAGACCTTTAGGATACCATTATCCCAGCCTCTCACAAAATATTTTGTGGCACTCAGTGAATTCCCCTTCAACCTTTCCATATATGGCACCAGGACCCCATTTGAAATCTCATTCCAAACCTTAGTATTCCTTTTCCAGTTCTCAAAATAGGTAGGTTCCATCCTATTCTTTTCACCCCCATGAAATGCACAATTTAGAAAGTGCAAGAAAACACACATAGAACACCCAACAACAAATTTGACTAGAAATAAGTGAAGCATCTAGAATAGATAGAATTGGGAGGAGTGAAAAAAATCCACCAAAAGATATTATCCCAACAACGTTCTATCATTATAAATTGGTAATGAGTGGCCAATTAATTCGGCCTCATTTCTAGTCAGCTCACACAGGTTTCTCGAGAAACTTTTAATTTCCATCCACCATTTAACCTCCACATAGTCTACCCCTAGATTTGCCATGTAATCACCAGGGTCATTTCCTTCCCAATAGGTGTGAGATTCTTTAAAATCATCCATATTCACTATCATAAGATGGAATTATTCAATCAAATGCTTGATTGTCTCACTTGGCTCCTGGTGTCTATTAATGCATTTGATTATATTCATTGAATCACTCTCTAGCCAAACACGGTTCCCTTCTCTAACCACCATTTGCAAACCAATGTAAGTTGTGTAAGCCTCAGAGTAGTGGTTTGTCTAGGTGCCCAAGGGGAGTGCCACCATTGAGACAAGCTTACCATTGTGATCCCTAGAAACTCCCCCATAACCAGCTAGTCCAGGGTTACCCTTAGCTTCCCCATCAACATTAATTTTAATGCATCCACTAGGCGGAGGGATCCAAATAACACTACTTCAGAGTTGTCTTATCTTAGTAGTCGGAATAGAGATATCCCAGTTTAAAATTCATCTACTGATGGTTTCTAAATCTTGTTGAAAGATGTCAATCTGAGGGTCTCCTTTGCAACTAGGGTAGGAGGATAATTTTTTTTCCTTAATATTGTTCTAAATTCTATGAGCCACAACAATAGGTGAGGATTCCTTGTCCCTGAAGATCCTATTATTTCTTTCCTTCCAAAGACCCCAAGCAACGTGAGGCATCATGAAACCCTAGAGAACCCTAAGAGAGTGATTCACCGAGGGGCAGACCCACTGAGACTAGAAATCCCTAATGTTACTAGACCAAATCCATCATAAATCCCACAACTAAAAGAAAAAATCCCAGACCTTATCAGCAAATGAACAATGTAGGAGGAGGTGATTAGAATTCTATGCATTCTCTTTATATAGGAAACATTTTTTGGGGATTTCCATACCCCTTTTACAAATATTATCAATAGTCAAAGCTTTCTCCTACATAAAAAGCCAGAAAAAAAATTGATTTTAGGGATCAAGATATTGTTCTAGATACCCGACCAGAATGGGGCCGGAGAGAGGGTCTTAGTGATGAGCTGAAAAGAATGAGAGATTGATAAATCTGCAAAGGGTGATCCACTCCAAAAAACCTCATCAGCAATAGGGAAAGATGGAATATGAATTCGTGAAAGCCACTCCTAAATAGGATGAAGGGACAGATCAATACCGACAAGATCAATCTAGGCCCCATCCCGAATATAATCAGCAACTTAGATGCCAACAAGTCTAACACATCTGTCCTTGAGGTGGTCTACCCATGTAAAGGTTGAAAAAGAGCCTTCCCCCACCCACCAATCATCCTAAAAATAGATATTTCTACCATCTCCAAGAGACCATCTCATTCCCTAAGCCATAATGTCCTTAGAGTTGAAAAACTTCTTCCACATATTGGAAGCCACAAGGGGTAGCAAATAATTCTCTAGACCATTTTGAATGCCATGAATATGATATTTATGGTGGAATATAGAAGTCCATTCATTATCTTCTTTAAGGAACCTCCAAAACTGTTTGGTTAATAGAGCCTTATTAAAATCCTGAATGTGTCTAAGGGCCAAGCCACCAAGATTTTTAGGAAAGCAAACCTGTTCCCACGATAGAAGATGCAATCCATTTTTAGTTTAGAGCCAGTCCACAAGAAGGTCTTTTGAATTTTCTCCATACAATCTGCAAATTTAGTCGAGACTTTAAATAAGCTCATGGCATAAACCGAAAGATTCTGTAAGGAAGATTTGATGAGAAGGAGTTTACCAGCTTGGCTAAGGAGGGAACCTTTCCACCTCACCATCATCTTGTGAAATTTGTCAATAACACTTAACCAAAAGGTTTTCCAGAGGAGGGTTGGAACAAAGGGGAAGACCTAGGTAAGCATCTAACCAAGTTCCAAGTTTACACCCCAATATGTCAGAAATTTTAATTTGCCTATGAGTAGGGGTATTGAGAAAGAAAATAGAACTTTTAGGCAAGCTTATCCTCTACCTAGATCCATGTTCATATACGGATAAGATGGAATTCAAGACTTTAGCTTCCTTGGTAGAGATTTCTCCCATAAGCATGGTATCATCAAAAAATTGTTGATGAGAGGACACATGAGCTTGAGAAGAAGGCTTGAGGCCTTTTAAATTACCCAGTCTAACTTCCAACTAAATCACCTTACTTAGGGCTTCACTCATTAAGATGAAGAGAAAAGGGGACAAGGAGTCACCCGGTCTAATACCTCTGGAAGCAAAGAAAAAACCAGAGGGAGCACCATTAATGAGGAGAGAGAATTTTAGGGTAGAGATGCATTGCTTGACCAACTGAAGAAACTGACTACAAAATTGAAAAGACTACAGAATTCTGATCACAAACTGCCAATTGACCTGTTTATAGGCGTTTAAAAGATCAATCTTAAGAAAGAAACTAGGATTCTTATTACAATAAAGGGAATGAACATTTTCATGAACCACAATAATAGAGTCCAAAATTTGTCAGCCAGGGACAAAACCATTTTGGTGCCTACAAATCAAACTAGGAAGAACAAATTTGAGTCTAAAAACTAAAATCTTAGAAAATATTTTATAGATCAAGTTACATAAAGTAATGTGATGCAAAAGCATCCCTGGTGTTGGGTCTCAAATCAACAGATTGGATAGGTTCTAAGGAAATGCCAACTCCTATGATCAAACCCTCCAATTGACTTGGCCAACATATAGAGTGAACCTGTTTGGTTGCTAACTCTCTCACTTTAGGCTCTGCAGGACCTAGGCGGGTATACCTATTCACTGAATGTCTCCGATAACCAGTGTTTTTTATAGCAGATGTATTATCCTAATCTGATATCTCCTGATCTTTGAAATGGCATGAGTTCCTTGGATGGAGATATAGCAGATGAGTTCAAGATTGTTGTTGTAGAAGCTATTCGATCTATGTTTCCTAACTACTTCTATTTTCTTTTTGAAATAACAAATGGTGAAATATAATGACGAGTGTAATCTTTTTTGACTAGTGCCTTCTTTGCTGTTTGGGCTACAGAGTCATTGCACTTTCTTCAGGACTTATTATGCGAGCCTGTGAGATAGTTTTTTAATCCACCCTTTTGTAGACCTGTCGGTTATTATTTCTTTTGAGATCAATTTGAATGCTTATATCATGTGTTGATTGAATGAATTTTAACCCTACCTTTAAGGGACCAATCAATGAAGTACTGCAAGGAACAATTACAATTCGCAAGCAAAACTTTTGTTTCAACATTATAACATGAAGCACAGATTTGATTTCAAGAATATGAATAACCTTATCACTTTAGATAATATCATAGACGATTGCCAAAACAAAGTAAGATAATCCACAACACATACGCAAAGAAAAGAAATAGTTCATAGCATGTATTCCATCGAAATTTGTAAAACTTACAGGCTGTCATACATCGCCATCTTCCTCTTATCTAATATATCTCCTTTTTTTACATTACAAAAATCATTCTCATATATATATGAGGATGAAGGCTTTTCACGAGGAGACATGACTTTTCAAAATACTAGTCGTTAACTTGAGTGTTTCTAAACTTAAGTAAAAAGAGATTTAGAACTCCTAGATGATGAATATAATCGTCGTCTCTGAAGGTTTTGATTCGAGGAGTTTGTTTTTTCAATTCATCTCCCAGCGACAAATATTTGAATATTATCTGGTTGACAGTAGGGGCCATAACTTTACTTCGATCTATCTCTGATAAGGCCCAATCCTTGACGCTAGTGAGCTCTTTTCGCAAATCCTCCAAAGATATCACTTCTCCTTCTTTGTAGACGGAGGGCATTCCAACAGGTTTCTCATCATCTAATTCTTTTAAGTCTCTTCTCAGCATATCTTCAAGTTTGACATGATTTTCCATATACGCAGTCCCCTCAGCCTTTTCCTCTGGTGTCATGGTATCGACATTGTTTAGTACTTCTTGCAATCGTGCTCTTAACCTTTCATGCTCTGTTAGCGCTTTTATCGTTCCATTGTATACTATCCAATATGGTTCGACCTGTAAGAGCATGGTGTTAAACCGATGTCCTATGATGTCATTGACCAATTTGTCCATCTTTTGTTGGATATTGTCTGCGCGTTTATTGGCCTTTTCTGCTTGATACTTCCAGTACAGAGCATCGGAGACATCGTCCAAGCTGCATCCCGCGGGGTATGAGGTGTATTCGCTGATAGGAGTCCCCGTCTCTAGTTGCAATACTTTTGCCTGCAGCTTCTGATTTTCCTCCTTAGATTTTTCATACAGTCCTTTATATGTGACGTTCTCTCTGATCAAAAACACTGTCTGGTCCAGGTTCAATCTTGCAACATCCAAGTTGAGCTTTGCAGTGACCCTAGGATCAGTTTTCCCAACCTGATGAACCATGAGGTGTCCAAAGGTTTCTTCAATGTCTACAATAATAGGCCTCTTCCCCTTTGGATATAGTGCCCACTGTAGGAGAGCTTTCTTGTCTGGGTCATATCCAGAGCCTAGGAACAATTTATCTACCTCCTGGGGCAACACCTGTTGATTCAAATCTTGTCTCTTCAGGAAGCCATCAAATAAGAGTGCTGAGTTAATATCCCAACCGGAGAAGATGATTACACCGGCCTCTTTTAATAGTTTCCTCCCTTTCTCAGGAGTCATGTCTTTCATGAGGACATCAATTTCATCCTGTAATCTCTTCATCTGTTCCTCCTCTGGTCTTCCAGCCATGCTTCGTTTTACATGAGCTCCTTTGTATTGGTACAAAAATGAGAGGAACTCCCTAGAAGAGGCAAATCCATCATCAGCAACGAAGTCTTCATGCTCAGTCATTCTGATATCAACAACATCCTTGATGTTAATCTCGCCAGTGTCCATATTCATTTCTGCTTCAAAACCAGGGGGATAATCTTCCCTAGGAGAATCAGGTGGGATACTACTGGCAGTCGACTTTGGTGACATGTGAGCTAGGGGCTGACTATCCTTCTCAGTATTAATAAAATGAAGGAATTGCGAAGGCACTCTGTGCATAATTTCTGCTTCATGTTGAAGCAGCCTTTTAGCTACTTCCAGAGGATCTTGGAGATTTCCAATTAGGTCTCCATCTATCATTCCCCTTGCCCTTTTCCATTTGTAGGCCTCCCAAACTAACTCACTCTTTCCTTTTAAAGCTTTGGCCTCCTCTCGTTCAAGGTTCTTGATTAGGTCATCTGGCATTTTGGCCACATGTATTCCAGCTTTGAGTTTCTGTGAGGCTCTGGCGGCTCTTATATATCCTTCAGGATCAAAATTCTCCCTAGGCTCACCCAGAGTCATACCATAATAGTCTAATTTATTCTAAAGTAAATGATAACTTTTTGAACTTTTGACAATGAAATCAGAAAAAACTAATAAACCTGGAACAATAGATTGTTTACCGAAATCAGTTAAGTGTTTAGCACTGGCAATAGACAATTGCCTTATAATCTCCAAGCTAGCCACTCTGTTTGGTATCGTAATTGGAAGCATATGGGGTTGCCCTTCATATCCAAATACCCTTATTTCTGTGTGATTATCATGGCAATACCAATCACCCCAATTATGTTCAATCTGTGACTCTGGAGAGAAGTCCTTTGGTCTGAGAAATCTCTTGATTTCAGGAGACAAAGTGTAATCCCTGTGTTGCCCAAAAGCTGCACTGAGAGGTTTCACAAAGTATTCTTGAAAATGCCAATATTGGTTATTCATGAACCTCTGGTCCCATGCTGATACCCATAACTGAACCGGCTTCTTCAGACCATTCTTATCATAAGATCTAATGCTGAACTCATCTGGCCAGAAGTTAATTTCTTGTCCACAATAAAGAAGGATATGCATTAACATGGAGTATAATGAAAAATGAACATTCACAAGGTCTCCTTTCAATTTCTCCAGCCCATGATTCAAGGCATCTGCAACATAAGTGGAAAAATCAAATGACCTAGGGTCTTTTGATTGCAAGTCGGCACATAGAACCATAACCCCAATATCCATGAGTGGATGAGCCTCTAGGCCTAGTACTTGGGCTGCAGCATAATATGTATACTTGAAATAGGGATGAAAGTGGTTGACATCAAACGGCACCTTGTCATCTTTTCCGAACTGAACAAATGACCCACCCACTTTTGACCTGTGAACAGGTAGTCTCCAAGTCCTGTAGATATTTTCCAAACTAAAGAATTCTTGTGAAAGTTTCTTCATATTGATACTCTCCTCTACTTCCCAGTCCAAATCAAAAACCATATCAATAGTCTGTTTGTTAATTACTACTAATGTATTCCCTCTGTAATCACATATGGTTTTGGTTCTTGGGTTGTAGCAATCTACCAGAGCTTTCATTAATTCTACATCTACAAACACATTTGGGACTACTAATTTGCCTAAGTTCTTCTTCCATAGATTGCTTATGGGTTCAGGTGCATCCCTTCTTTTGTAACCAAACAAAAATAATTCATGCCCTCTTATCTCGGTCCAAATGTCTCCTAGATTTTCAAATCTATCCTCTAATCCTTCTTCTTCACTTTTAATCTTCTTGGACCTCACACTAGACGATGGACACTGGTCTAACAAATCCCGAGTCAGAGCTCTCCCTTCTTTCTTCTGTCTCTTGGGCTTCTCTTCAGGGTTCAGCTCGTTTCCTTTCCTACTCTTTTTAGAAGAAGAAGACGAAGGTTCCATAATCACAGTAAATAAGAGAGACAACACTTACTTGGTGGAATGCTCAATTCTTCTGGTTATCGCTCGCAAGTCTCCGCAAGTTCTTTGCAATTTTCAATATTTTAGCATTGATCTGGTTCTTACGAAAATTCACTCAGTTCAACTGTAATCGTATGGGCAACTTGTGTATAGTTAATGTTCTGCATCTATAACGGTTACTCAAGTGTTTAAACTTAATTGCAGATGTGACACTCTTCAACTGGGCCTTTAACTCTTTCGCGGGAAGTACAGTTCGCTCAAAATGCTCATATCTCAAGTTATCGATGAAACCCTTGTCTTCGGCCGAGTGTTTGAATCTTCCATCGAAAGCTCATTTTCTTCGATACAATTGTTTTGGTGAAAAGCTTATGTCAAGAAGCCGCTTTTAAGACTCATCGAAATCACTCTTTCATCGATAGTCCCCTTTTTCGATAAGTCACATGTAATTTCCATCGAAATCATTCTTTTCGGTGAAGGCCTATGTATGTTCATCGATATCCCTTTTTCATCGATATCTCTTTATCGATGAAACAATTTTGCCTTTTCCCGACGTCATGTTCATCGATGAAAACTTGTATTTCGATGAATGCCTTTTGAGTTTCTTCGGTAATGATATTCCTTCGAAATCACCTTTTTGCCTTTTCGCCTTTTGTTTTCACTTTTTCGATGAAACTTAGAGTATCGATGAGTGGTTTTCTACATTCATTGAAGGTAACCTTTTGCCGAAATTGCTTAGTGCTTGTGTCGATGGAAACACTTCTTTCGATAAAACTTCCTCTGCAATGCTCAATACAGTTTGCTGGTCGAAATATCCATTAGTCTTCATGCTTATGGAAACATACATTTTTTTTATATATTTTTATTTTTAAATATAGTGCTCAACAGCGGCTCTGACTGAGGATGGAGGCATATTGAATATGTCTTCAAGAATCCAGAATCTCTGGTTAGCGCAGATATGATGGTATTTACAATGGAAATGGATCCTAATCTACTGTACAGGTGATACAGAATGCTTCAAGAAAAGAAGTTCTTTAAGAACTGCCCATGTACTGGCAATTCTTGGACCTCCCCTATCGCGTTTTGAAGCAAATAAGAATCCTCCCCCTTTTTGTCTATAATCACATATGGGCCGATCCACAAGGCTTCAAATTTACCATGCTTGCCTTTGTCTTGACTCCTGGCATTCCACATTAAAACCCAATCTCCTACACAAAATTTTCTGTTTGATGTCCTCTTGTCATACAACCTCTTCATTTGATTTTGAATCCTGATATTCTGCCTTTGAGCTTCTGCCCTGACTTCATCAAGTTCCACTAACTGCATTATCCTTTCTTGTGATGGATCTTCAACATCTATCTCTTCTTGAATCATAAATCTATGTACAGGCAAGAGATTATCCAAAGGTAATCTGGCCCTTTTGCCATAAACCAATTCAAATGGAGACTTTCCTGTGGATTTTTTCACAGTTATCCTGTCTGCCCATAGTGCAAGATTCAACTTCGAATCCCATGCTTTTTTGTTCTGTCCCAGCATCTTTTTAATGATCTTTAGGATATTCTTGTTGCTTGATTCAGCTTGCCCATTCCCCTGGGGGTGGTAAGGAGAAGAATGTGATATCTTAATGCCATATTCTTCACAAAAAGTGTTGAATTCCTCTGATCTGAAGGACATGCCATTATCTGAGATGATCCTTCCAGGAACACCGAATCTAGTAATAATGTTCTCCATTAAGAATTTTATCACCACCTTGCTAGTGGCCTGTCTGGTAGGTATTGCCTCCACCCATTTGGTAAAATAGTCTGTAGCAACCAATATCCACCTGTGTCCTCCACTGGACTTTTCTGATATTTCCCCTATAAAGTCTATTCCCCACTATTGAAATGGTTCCTCAGCCAACATTGGTCTCAATGGGAGTGATCCTTGATACTTTGTTTTGTTTGAAAACTTTTGACAAGCTTCACACTTTCTGACATATCTATAAGAATCATTGAAGACACATGGCCAATAATATCCAGCTCTCAATATTTTATGTGCCGTAGTCTTAGCTGAGAAATGGCCACCACAAACCCCATCATGCATTTCATGAAGAACTTTGTCTGCCTGGTAATTATCTAGACATAATAACAATATCCCATCTCTATTTTTCCAATATAGGTCCCCATTGATAATTACATATCTTGCTGATTTTAGCTTCAAAGCTCTCTTCTGATTATCAGTCATGCCATCTGGACATTTCAAATGCTTGAGATAGTATATGATATTGGTGTACCATGTTGTTCTTTCAATACTGAAGTTAGCTTCTTCCCATTCAACCTGATTCACACCAGACTCCTCAATTTCAGTTCCCGTCATGAGTTTGGCCAGCCCTTGTCCTTTGATAACCTATGAAATTTTAAGCTCAATGTTAAATTCTTGTATCTGATTGATCCATTTGCATCTTTTGCCCGTGACCTCAGTCTGTCTGAAGATATCTTTTACTGCTGCATTTGGGACATAAGCTATAACTTCAGCCCCTACTAAGTATGGTCTAAATTGTTTCACTACTTTGACCAAAGCATAGGCTTGCTTTTCATTCAGTTCATATTTTACTTCTGAAGGGCTCAAAGACTTGCTAAAGTATGCAATGGGCTGTTCATACCCTTCTGAATTTTTCTGTAACAATACTGTTGCTATAGTGTGACAAGAGGCGAATGAGAATATCATAAATGGTTTACCAAAATCTGGGGAAATGAGTACTGGTGCCTCAGAAATTGCTCTTTTGATTGCCACAAAAGAATCAATTGCTTCTTCAGTCCAGTCAATTTGGGCCTCTTTCTTCAACATTTTTACTATAGGTTTTATTATGTCTGCAAAATTCAAAATGAACCTTCTCACAAAATTAATTTGTCCCAAGAATGATTGAATGGCTTTGATAGTTCGAGGGATGGGAACCTCATTGATAGCTGCTACTCTTTCAGGATCAATTCTCACCCCCTCCTTGGATACTATGTGTCCAAGTAGTTTTCCCTCTTCAACACCAAAGTGGCATTTTTTAGGATTCAAGGAAATCCCATATTCTAAGGCCCTTTTAAATATCTTTTTAAGGTGTTCACAGTGATCATCAGCTTTCTTTGAGTACGCAGTCAGATCATCTTGGTATACTACCATGATTACATCAATCAATTCTGCGAAAGCCACATCCATTGCCCTTTGAAAAGTAGCTCCAGCATTGGTCAATCCAAATGGCATTCGTGCATAGACATAAGTGCCCCATGGAGTTGTGAAGGCTGTCTTATATTTTTCAGTTTCTCTAACTTTCACCTGATTGTAACCTAAAAATCCATCCATCATAGACAGCAACTCACACCCTGTTACCTTCTGCAGCATGTTATCCATATTTGGCAATGGATAGTTATCCTTTAGAGATGATATGTTTAAATTCCTAAAGTCTACACATAATCTAATATCCCCATTTTTCTTCCTGACTGGTACCAAGTTAGAAACCCATGTGGAGTATCTGCATGGCTCAATTATTCCTGCGTCTTTCATCTTTATAATTTCTTCCCTCATTTTTGGTAACAATGTAGGATTAATAGGTCTCTGCTTTTGCCTAAATGGCTTAGCTTCTGGCTTAAGTGGTATCTCATGTTGAAAGAGATCTTCCCTGTAAGCTTTGAGATCTTCATAAGACCATGCAAACACATGTTTGTATCTTTTTAGCAACATTATCAGTTGTTGCCTCATAGCAGGAGTTAATTTTTTTCCAATAAAAACATTTCTGGGGGCTCCTTCATTTCCTAGGCTGATTTGTTCAACATCACTCTCTTTAACAGCTGACCCCTTGGTTTCAATCACATCTTGAGCATTAAAAGTTCTTTCTAATGCCACTAGGCCTCTTGGTAATTTATTTGACTTCAGTTGTATAATTTCATGTCCAAATAAAGTTTCCTTACCTTCAGTTTTTTCTACAAAGTCATTAAAATTTATAGCTTGAGCCTGATAATGATCAACACATTGTAAGAAGTTCAGCAGATCTGCATCATCTTGAAACACTTGCCAATTATACAAGTTGTCAGGAACAGATGGTCTTACTTTCATCTCTACTTCAGATATCCCAGTTAGCGTTATATCATTGCCTTTTAGTGCAATATTTGCTAAAAAATCTGCCATGATGTTCTTTGATCTATCTATCCAGGTTATCTGAAAAGCATCAAAAAGCTCCATGGTATCCCATACAGCATTCCTGTATTGTTTCAGTCTTAAGTGTTTCGAGGCATATCTTTCCTTTACTTGTGAGACTATTAGTTCTGAATCACCAAAGACACTTAACAATTTGACTCCATGTTTGACTACTATGTTAAGACCAGTGAGTAGAGCTTCATATTCAGCAATGTTATTTGTACATTCAAATAACAACTTGAAAGAATATTTGTAAGTTTCCCCTGTGGGTGAAATAAAAAGGATTCCAGCCCCACTCCCTTCTTTGCTACAAGACCCATCAAAGAACATTTTCCATATCTGACCATCCTTTTCAGTTAGACATGACTCAGTGGGGATCCACTCTTGAAATTTAGGTTTTGTCAACTGTACCTGGAAATTGTCCATATCAGTTTGTAAAAAACATACTTGGTTCACTGTTTCTTCCATGTCTTCTATGATATATGTGGACCGAGGTTCCCTGTCAATTTTTATTTCCTATCCATTTATTGGAATTGTAGCATATGACAAATCCAGCTGCACATATCCACTAATCATATTCGACCATTGTCTAGACAACAACATTCCATAGTTTGGTGGAACATCTACCACCGTGATATCTGTTTTATATGATGCTTCTGGACAGGCTGCTAATCTAAACTCTACATCCTTCATGATACCAACCACTGGGACTGATCTATTGTCCATGGCATAGCATTTCCCAAAGGTAGTATCAACTTCCAGTCCTAGTTCTTTCATTACCCCAACAGGCATGACATTTATGGCTGCCCCTGAATCAATCATACAATTCTTTACCCTTTTGTTGTTTATCACCAAAGTGAGATAAAATGGGTCTACTTGTGTTGGGTTTTTAGTTATAGTGGACCCTAAGTATATAACTGGAGCCATTTGTTCATTGTTGTCACTTGTTAGGACCTCTTGTTTCTGTTCATTAATCTTTTCTTCTTGGACACCTGAAATCATCTCCAAAGTTTTTTCTCTATACTCAGGAAACCTCATTATTTCCATTAATGGAACAGAAACTTTTAATTGTGTTAATGCAGTTGATATATCAAATGAGGTAGAGTGTTGTGATGAAGGGAGTTTTACTGTTTCTTCCTTTTGAACATTAGGACACTTCTTATTATTCTTTGGTACAACCTCCTTGGTCATAGCTCCTTTGTTTATTCGCTTGAGTGTCTCATCAGTTTCTTTCATAAAAAGACTAGTAGGTTTACCTTGCTCTGGATTCACTACCCTATTCCTTAAATCATAAGTCCTTTTCGCTTGTGCAATGACATAGGCTGTAATTCTTCTTTTTTCTTCCTCAGTAGGGATTCTGAGCTTAACACTTTCATTTTTGCTGGTGGTCACAGGCAAGACAGAGCATTGATCAACATTCATGGAATCAGACCTTCCTTCCTGACTAAATGATATCATATTAACAGTTGAATCATCCACATGTTCTTCATAGCTATCCTCTTCCTCTTGCAATCCTTTTGCTACTGCACACAAAGAAGAAGCGTGCGGCATATTGCAAGCATAATACCACATGTCATCATTTTGAGTATAATTTACTATTCTTTTTAAAGGATCTGAAATTTGTTGATTGTCTCTGTGGTTCCTGTCTACTGGTTTTCCATCCTTCCACGTAGTGTTATAAGGCATGTCATGTAGTCTAGGTCTCTCAGGATGGTAGTATTGCTGCTTCTCCGTTTTGTTTACTCTTACAGATAAATCCTTCAGGGCATTCAAAACTTTGTCAAGCTTATCTTCATCTCTATTAGCCTTGGGTGCTCTAGGATTGTATAACCTTGCATCCTCTCTCTTTCCTATTTTACCAGCAGCCTTTCTGTTGTTTTCTATAACAATGGCATCTTTCATAACATCCCGGAGGTCTCTAGGATTTCTGGTTCTTAGCTCATAGTTTGTTTTACTATCATAAGCATTGATATAATATAGAATGCTCACCTCAGGTACTAGTTTCATCCTGTTGGGGATTTTGTTTAAAACCCTGTTAAATCTTTTGTTAAAATCTATCACTGATTCATTTTTCTCTTTCTTTATGCTAATGATTTCGTGCAAAGCAAACTCAGGGCTGTTATGGTCTCCATACTGCTCAAGGAACAAATCTTTGAATCCTGCAAGATCTCTAATGGATGCGTCAGGCAACGTCCTAAACCAATCTCTTGTATCCTCTATCAATGATTGCATAAACAACCTGATCTTGACATCTTCATATGGTAACCCAAAATCCTCAATTACTGCATCAAAAGCTTTACAGTGAGCCTCACCTGAAACTGCATTGCTTCCTGTGAACTTTGGTATCGCTGTCCTAATTTCATTTGGGATAGGATATGGGTACACTATCATTCCTGAAAAATCAAACTGCCTCATTTGCTCCATATTTATTAGTCCATGCCCTCCATGAGGATTCCCAAAGTTTTGGTTCACATTACCATATAAGGGTATTTGATTTTGATAAGGAAGAGGGTATTGATTCTGGTGTTGATATTGAAACTGATTAGGGGGTGGATGTTGGTTATAAAATTGACCAGGGGGCGGGTACTGATTAGGAGGAATGAAGCCTGTATGTGAGTTTTGCTGGACTGGTGGTGCACTTGATTGCACATGATCATCCCTCCTGTTACCAAACAAAGGATTCTCATAAGCTTTGAAATCATTACTCTTTGTTTTACCCACTCCTTGAGCATATGTTTTCTTGTAGTTGTTTACATCTCTATTAAAGTCATCCTCACCAACATTTATGCCTAACTTGGCACACAGTTCCAGACATGCCTGAGTCCTTCCTAAATCTCTCATTTCAGCAACTGCCTCCATCATTTGTCTAGTTAAATCTGTAAACCTGTCTGCAGGATCCGCCATACCTGATCCTGATGAAAGCAGTGTGTTTTGTCTGGACCGTGCTTCGTGACTTTCAAAACCAGGGGGAATTTGGCATCGCCCCTTTTGAGCTTTATATGCCGCAACCAAATCCTCATTCACCAGGCTTGAAGTTGTTGTTCTATCTTGCTCTCTCGAGGGTGAATGTTGGCTACTTTCATGTTTATACTGGTTGTATCTTTCTCTCATGGAATCATTCATGGGTTCTTTATTTTTGTTCTTTCGTTGAGAGAAATCTAATTGGGATAAAGATTGTCCTTTTGTAACTGATCTTGTTCCGTGCATTGATATTCTTATTTCAGAGTCGCCACCTCTTTCCTAGAGGATATGTGTTATTTTTTCTTCTGAGTTCTCTCCCACAGCAGAGTCTTAATAATTTTTCCCCAGCGGAGTCGCCAATCTGTTGGGTCTCAAATCAACAGATTGGATAGGTTCTAAGGAAATGCCAACTCCTATGATCAAACCCTCCAATTGACTTGGCCAACATATAGAGTGAACCTGTTTGGTTGCTAACTCTCTAACTTTAGGCTCTGCAGGACCTAGGCGGGTATACCTATTCACTGAATGTCTCCGATAACCAGTGCTTTTTATAGCAGATGTATTATCCTAATCTGATATCTCCTGATCTTTGAAATGGCATGAGTTCCTTGGATGGAGATATAGCAGATGAGTTCAAGATTGTTGTTGTAGAAGCTATTTGATCTATGTTTCCTAACTACTTCCGTTTGCTTTTTGAAATAACAAATGGTGAAATATAATGATGAGTGTAATCTGTTTTGACCAGTGCCTTCTTTGTTGTTTGGGCTACAGAGTCATTGCACTTTCTTCAATACTTATTATGCGAGCCTGTGAGACAGTTTTTTAATCCACCCTTTTGTAGACCTGTTGGTTATTATTTCTTTTGAGATCAATTTGAATGCTTATATCATGTGTTGATTGAATGAATTTTAACCCTACCTTTAAGGGACCAATCAATGAAGTACTGCAAGGAACAATTACAATTCGCAAGCAAAACTTTTGTTTCAACGTTATAACATGAAGCACAGATTTGATTTCAAGAATATGAATAACCTTATCACTTTAGATAATATCATAGACGATTGCCAAAACAAAGTGAGATAATCCACAACACATACGCAAAGAAAAGCAATAGTTCATAGCATGTATTCCATCGAAATTTGTAAAACTTACAGGCTGTCATACATCGCCATCTTCCTCTTATCTAATATATCTCCTTTTTTTACATTACAAAAATCATTCTCATATATATATGAGGATGAAGGCTTTTCACGAAGAGACACGACTTTTCAAAATACTAGTCGTTAACTTGAGTGTTTCTAAACTTAAGCAAAAAGAGATTTAGAAGTCCTAGATGATGAATATAATCGTCGTCTCTGAAGGTTTTGATTCGAGGAGTTTGTTTTTTCAATTCATCTCCCAGCGACAAATATTTGAATATTATCTGGTTGACAGTAGGGGCCATATCTTTACTTCGATCTATCTCTGATAAGGCCCAATCCTTGACGCTGGTGAGCTCTTTTCGCAAATCCTCCAAAGATATCACTTCTCCTTCTTTGTAGATGGAGGGCATTCCAACATGTTTTTCATCATCTAATTCTTTTAAGTCTCTTCTCAGCGTATCTTCAAGTTTGACATGATTTTCCATATACGCATTCCCCTCAGCCTTTTCCTCTGGTGTCATGGTATCGACATTGTTTAGTACTTCTTGCAATCGTGCTCTTAACCTTTCATGCTTTGTTAGCGCTTTTATCGTTCCATTGTATACTATCCAATATGGTTCGACCTGTAAGAGCATTGTGTTAAACCAATGTCCTATGATGTCATTGACCAATTTGTCCATCTTTTGTTGGATATTGTCTGCGCGTTTATTGGCCTTTTCTGCTTGATACTTCCAGTACAGAGCATCAGAGACATCGTCCAAGCTGCATCCCGCGGGGTATGAGGTGTATTTGCTGATAGGAGTCCCCGTCTCTAGTTGCAATACTTTTGCCTGCAGCTTCTGATTTTCCTCCTTAGATTTTTCATACAGTCCTTTATATGTGACGTTCTCTCTGATGAAAAACTCTGTCTGGTCCAGGTTCAATCTTGCAACATCGAAGTTGAGCTTTGCAGTGACCCTAGGATCAGTTTTCCCAACCTGATGAACCATGAGGTGTCCAAAGGTTTCTTCAATGTCTACAATAATAGGCCTCTTCCCCTTTGGATATAGTGCCCACTGTAGGAGAGCTTTCTTGTCTGGGTCATATCCAGAGCCTAGGAACAATTTATCTACCTCCTGGGGCAACACCTGTTGATTCAAATCTTGTCTCTTCAGGAAGCCATCAAATAAGAGTGCTGAGTTAATATCCCAACGGGAGAAGATGATTACACCGACCTCTTTTAATAGTTTCCTCCCTTTCTCAGGAGTCATGTCTTTCATGAGGACATCAATTTCATCCTGTAATCTCTTCATCTGTTCCTCCTCTGGTCTTCCAGCCATGCTTCGTTTTACATGAGCTCCTTTGTATTGGTACAAAAATGAGAGGAACTCCCTAGAAGAGGCAAATCCATCATCAGCAACGAAGTCTTCATGCTCAGTCATTCTGATATCAACAACATCCTTGATGTTAATCTCGCCAGTGTCCATATTCATTTTTGCTTCAAAACCAGGGGGATAATCTTCCCTAGGAGAATCAGGTGGGATACTACTGGCAGTCGACTTTGGTGACATGTGCGCTAGGGGCTGACTGTCCTTCTCAGTATTAATAAAATGAAGGAATTGCGAAGGCACTCTGTGCATAATTTCTGCTTCATGTTGAAGCAGCCTTTTAGCTACTTCCAGAGGATCTTGGAGATTTCCAATTAGGTCTCCATCTATCATTCCCCTTGCCCTTTTCCATTTGTGGGCCTCCCAAACTAACTCACTCTTTCCTTTTAAAGCTTTGGCCTCCTCTCGTTCAAGGTTCTTGATTAGGTCATCTGGCATTTTGGCCACATGTATTCCAGCTTTGAGTTTCTGTGAGGCTCTGGCGGCTCTTATATATCCTTCAGGATCAAAATTCTCCCTAGGCTCACCCAGAGTCATACCATAATAGTCTAATTTATTCTGAAGTAAATGATAACTTTTTGAACTTTTGACAATGAAATCAAAAAAAACTAATAAACCTGGAACAATAGATTGTTTACCGAAATCAGTTAAGTGTTTAGCACTGGCAATAGACAATTGCCTTATAATCTCCAAGCTAGCCACTCTGTTTGGTACCGTAATTGGAAGCATATGGGGTTGCCCTTCATATCCAAATACCCTTATTTCTGTGTGATTATCATGGCAATACCAATCACCCCAATTATGTTCAATCTATGACTCTGGAGAGAAGTCCTTTGGTCTGAGAAATCTCTTGATTTCAGGAGACAAAGTGTAATCCCTGTGTTGCCCAAAAGCTGCACTGAGAGGTTTCACAAAGTATTCTTGAAAATGCCAATATTGGTTATTCATGAACCTCTGGTCCCATGCTGATACCCATAACTGAACCGGCTTCTTCAGACCATTCTTATCATAAGATCTAATGCTGAACTCATCTGGCCAGAAGTTAATTTCTTGTCCACAATAAAGAAGGATATGCATTAACATGGAGTATAATGAAAAATGAACATTCACAAGGTCTCCTTTCAATTTCTCCAGCCCATGATTCAAGGCATCTGCAACATAAGTGGCAAAATCAAATGACCTAGGGTCTTTTGATTGCAAGTCGGCACACAGAACCATAACCCCAATATCCATGAGTGGATGAGCCTCTAGGCCTAGTACTTGGGCTGCAGCATAATATGTATACTTGAAATAGGGATGAAAGTGGTTGACATCAAACGACACCTTGTCATCTTTGCCGAACTGAACAAATGACCCACCCACTTTTGGCCTGTGAACAAGTAGTCTCCAAGTCCTATAGATATTTTCCAAACTAAAAAATTCTTGTGAAAGTTTCTTCATATCGATACTCTCCTCTACTTCCCAGTCCAAATCAAAAACCATATCAATAGTCTGTTTGTGAATTACTACTAATGTATTCCCTCTGTAATCACATATGGTTTTGGTTCTTGGGTTGTAGCAATCTACCAGAGCTTTCATTAATTCTACATCTACAAACACATTTGGGACTACTAATTTGCCTAAGTTCTTCTTCCATAGATTGCTTATGGGTTCAGGTGCATCCCTTCTTTTGTAACCAAACAAAAATAATTCATGCCCTCTTATCTCGGTCCAAATGTCTCCTAGATTTTCAAATCTGTCCTCTAATCCTTCTTCTTCACTTTTAATCTTCTTGGACCTCACACTAGATGATGGACACTGGTCTAACAAATCCTGAGTCAGAGCTCTCCCTTCTTTCTTCTGTCTCTTGGGCTTCTCTTCAGGGTTCAGCTCGTTTCCTTTCCTACTCTTTTTAGAAGAAGAAGACGAAGGTTCCATAATCACAGTAAATAAGAGAGACAACACTTACTTGGTGGAATGCTCAATTCTTCTGGTTATTGCTCGCAAGTCTCTGCAAGTTCTTTGCAATTTTCAATCTTTTAGCATCGATCTGGTTCTTACGAAAATTCACTCAGTTCAACTGTAATCATATGGGCAACTTGTGTACAGTTAATGTTCTGCATCTATAACGGTTACTCAAGTGTTTAAACTTAATTGCAGATGTGACACTCTTCAACTGGGCCTTTAACTCTTTCGTGGGAAGTACAGTTCGCTCAAAATGCTCATATCTCAAGTTATCGATGAAACCCTTGTCTTCGGCCGAATGTTTGAATCTTCCATCGAAAGCTCATTTTCTTCGATACAATTGTTTCGGTGAAAAGCTTATGTCGAGAAGCCGCTTTTAAGACTCATCGAAATCACTCTTTCATCGATAGTCCCCTTTTTCGATAAGTCACATGTAATTTCCATCGAAATCATTCTTTTCGGTGAGTTTCTTTCTTCGGTGAAGGCCTATGTATGTTCATCGATATCCCTTTTTCATCGATATCTCTTTATCGATGAAACAATTTTGCCTTTGCCCGACGTCATGTTCATCGATGAAAACTTGTATTTCGATGAATGCCTTTTGAGTTTCTTCGGTAATGATATTCCTTCGAAATCACCTTTTTGCCTTTTTTGCCTTTTGTTTTCACTTTTTCGATGAAACTTAGAGTATCGATGAGTGGTTTTCTACGTTCATCGAAGGTAACCTTTTGCCGAAATACCTTTGCTTAGTGCTTGTGTCGATGGAAACACTTCTTTCGATAAAACTTCCTCTGTAATGCTCGATACAGTTTGCTGGTCGAAATATCCATTAGTCTTCATGCTTATGGAAGCATACATTTTTTTTATATATTTTTATTTTTAAATATAGTGCTCAACACCTGGTTCATAGCAATCTTGCATCAACAAAAAATATTTTCTTTCTGTTTTTCTTTTTATTTACAGTTTCAACATTTCTTTTTGTGTGTCCCAAATTTGGCTCACCAGAACCTATGGAGTTGGATTTTACTTGAATACTTGATCATCTTCATTATTCCCAAACCATGGAGCATTTGGATCATTTTTTGGCAAGTTATCGCAACAGGTTTCCAAGACAGTTTTTTGTTATGGGTTGTGTAGACCTATTTGCATTGGTGATCTACCGGATCCCCTTTCATAGCTTGCAAATCCTTGAGTGTTTATTTTGATGTTCCTTAGCATGTGGTCGACCTTTCCCCATGATATACACTTCATCCTTTGAATTTTCTAGAGGAATTTCTTTGGTGGAGTCCGACCTTGTTGGTTTTACACGTTAGGTCTTGTTCTTTGGGTTTTGATCCATTTTTAGGTCGACCGGATCCTCTTAGATCATATAAATCATTGTAGTAGAGCATTAGAATGTAATCAAGAATTTATACTAAGCATAGAAGATAGCTCTTAAGATTTGAGGTCTCGGTTGTGACATGTTCTTTATTTTTAGCATGTTTTAGCAAGCTTGTGAGCTTGTTTCTGTTAGGAACCAGGAAGGACAACTGAGAGGGGGGCTGAATCAGTTGTCAATAAATTGCAACCCAAAAAATATTATTCCAACTTAAAACTCAGTGCCAGTAAAACAAATTAATAGTTATAGTATTACCGTTACAACTTAATGCATGAAACAGAAAGAGAAACAACATTCACAACACATGAAATAGAGATTTTAATGTGGAAACCCAGTAAGGGGAAAAACCCCGTTGGGAAACCTTACCAACAATCAGATGATACTACTATAGATAGTAAGTGAATACAATAGTGGGGTCTGCAGATGCAAAAAGGCCAACTGCCTAGAGCTCACCGCTCAATCATAAAATTAGAGGTCACACAGACTACACAGTTGGATGGTTAAATCTAAAAATCAATGTACTGCTTCAATTTAGCATCTTCAATGTTGGATTTAGTACCAGTTTAAGCTTTGTGCATGAGGACCAAACACCTTCATAACCTTTAACAACCTTCCTTCAACCTTCAGATGATATTTGCATGATTTGCACAAGGATCTGCTTATTTTCTCTCTTCACAATAATCTTCAGTATACACACATACTCACACTTCTTCCAAATAAGATCTTACAATTATTTATACTAAACCTAAGACCTTAATCATTAGGTTGGCTCCCAAAAGATATTACATTTAAATCAATTAAAAAATAAGTCTTGGTGCAATACAATATGTCAGCCTCAATACATTTACACATTATCCAATTAATAAACCATTTCCAAATCATACTGTCCTGATCTGGAACATGTTTTCCTATGTCGGTTAATAACCTAGACCTATCTTCTGGTTAAGGCAAATATGTGAACCCGATCAGACCAATATGCAAAATGTCAAATGCCAAAATCCAATCCATGTCTTCGACATAGCCAAATGAACTCCAGGTGATAACTAGTCATCATCAACTTCCTGAGTTGCCGCTCAAACATATACCAGTAACTGTGCATAAGCCAATATCCATGCCGGGATCACAATGTGTCAGTTCATCAATAAACCAATATAACCAGAGTGCCATATCAACAATGTAGACCTCCAAAAAGATAAGTGTTGATATCAATGACAAAAACAATGCAACACATGATGAAGGCATCCATAATACCAAGAATATACCCCTTTGGCATTAATGGCAACACTAGATAGAAAAGCATATAAAAGCCAAAACATAATGCTAACAATCTCCCTTAAATAGATCAACACAAAGTTTTGTACTAAAAACAAAAATAGTATAACCAAAACCAAAATACATCTTCAAAGTACAATGTTTTTCCATAGACATCTCTCCCCCTTTGACATCAAATGCCAAAGTAGTTAAAAATTAAAAATAACATACAACTAACTACTCCCCTTGAGAAGTAGCTCTCCTTCATCAAGCTGGAAAAAGGTTTTTCTGTTAGTCCCTATAGGTTTGGTGCTAATCTTCATCATTTAAGTCTCTACCAATGGGGTGATTACCCCAAGCTTATCTCTGATATATTCAATTTTTTTCTTAGGCAAAGGCTTTGTAAAAATATCTACAATTTTCTCTTTAGTGTTCACATAAACCAATCTCATTTCATTTGCTTCAACATTTTCTTTCAGAAAATTATACTTAATAGAAACATGCTTTGTTTTAGACTGACATACCGAGTTCTTTGATATATCTATTGTTGTTGAGTTATCACAGTAAATAATTACCGATTCATTTCATTTTACCTTGATATCCTTCAACGTTTGCTTGGTCCATAATACCTGAGTGCAATTAGTTGTTCCTGCAACACATTCTGCTTCTGTTGTAGACAATGATGTGCAGGTCTACTTCTTGTTGATCCATGAAATTAATCTTTTGCCAAAAAAGAATGCTCCACTAGTAGTAGTCTTTCTATCATCCACATCTCCTACCCAATTTGCATATGTATATGCACATAACTCAAAATTGCCATTCTTAGGATACCATAAACGAAGATTTGTTGTACCTTGTAGGTTTTAGAAAATCCTTTTTACTATAGTTTCATGATTTTATTTAGGATTGCTTTGAAATATTGAAACAATACATACGACATTCATTATATTAGGTCTAGTTTGTGTCAAATATAGTAACCCTCCAATCACAGATTTGTACCTTGTCAGATTTATAGGAGTTTAATCATCCTGTGATGTCAATTTATCAGTTGTAATCATAGGAGTGCTTACCGGTTTGGAGTTTTCCATTTCAAATTTCTTCAAAAGTTCCTTGAAGTATTTTGTTTGACAAATGAATATACCTTTATCTGTTTGAGAAATCTGCAGACCTAGAAATCTTTTTATCTCTCCAATCCTAGACATTTCAAATTCTTCCTACATCTTATTATCAAATCTTTGCATAGCTCTTATTCTCCTCAAAAAATGATATCATCCAAAAATACTTCAATAACCAAAATATCATCATTGGTAATTTTGTAATACAAGTTACTATTGGCATTATGTGAACTGGTATGAGGACATAATGACATTATGTGTTGTCATTGATGTCAATATGATGAAGAGACGAGAACTGGTATAACACTATGAACCAACATTTGTGCCAAAGTGAAGTGGTGTGCTTGTTCAAGGTGAACCGGCATATGGTTATGAGAACCGGCACATGGAAGCACTATATGACTACCGGTCAATCGGTGACTTTGTATGATGAGTCAGCATGATAACGAAGAATAGATCGTGTTTCCATGTGAAGCCTTGTGTGCATGAAGGATCTTGCATGAAGGAGATTGTTCCTATCTACCTCAGGAATGTGCGAAGTCTGTAAACGGTGATAACGTGTGATGGGTTATCAGCAGCCATGAAATCAGTGGAAAATGAATGATGGAGATTAATGCATTGTGCTCAATGGTCAAGATTGAACCGTTTGAATTCCTTAACCTAATAGGTTTAGGGTTTAGGGTTTAGGGTACCGACCTATCTGTTTTCCTATAAGGTTGATGTTGTGACTCTTTCTAGGGTTGTTGGCAAAAGTTGTGTGTGTGTATCCAAGAGAAGAGATACGTGATTCTTGCCAGACCAAAGGAGAGAAGTGATACCTGCAGAGTGTAAGTGCAAAAGGTGAAGAGGAGCTTAAGCGGATCTGCATTAGCATTGTAATACCCGTTGATCTCTAACCACTTCAATAGTTGAGAAATCCCTTAATAGGGTAGCTTTAACAGGCTTGCTATAAATCCTTTAACAGGGTGACTCAAAACCATTGAGTTCTTGAAATCCTCTAACAAGGTAACCTTTAACAGGGTTTAACCCTTAAGCGGGTATTCTTGCCATCCCTTAACCAGGTGATCCCTAATAGTATCGGTTCCTAACAGAACCTATTGTATTAGTTTTTAACCAGACAAGGCTCCTAACAGAGCGAACTTCTAAAGAGTTCAAAAACAAACTTGTGGGTATTCATCCCCACCGTGGTTTTTCCCAGTTGGGTTTCCACATGAAAAATATGTGTTTCATGTGTGATGTGTTTTTCATGTGATGCTATATTATTTTCTGTCAAGCAGCGAATCATGTTGATCTAGTTTCTTATATGTATATATTTGATGGTAGATTACCTGTTCATGCATTAGGGTGAAATGGAAATGAAGTGTTAGATTGTATGAGAAGATAAGTGTGAGTCAGTTTATGCTTGTCTTAGTTATTCTGGGTTTTGCCGGTTGTACTCTATTTAAGGACTGGTGTCACTATTTGTCTGTCAATGCACAATGTCTGTAGACAAACCGGTTCAAGAGTGTGTTTTTGTCTGTACTGATTCACCCCCCCTCTTAGTACCGATTGGGTACTATTCATTCATCATTGTTTTATCAATTGGTATCAGAGCGTCCTCCAGGTCCTCTGTGTTATAAGCTTAACCACTTGAGGTAAAGATCCCATTCTAATGATGAAGAGGGAAGGTCCAAAGTTTAATAGAGAAAATTTCAGTATATGGAAAGACAGAATGAAGATATTCATCAGAAGCATGGGTGCTCAACACTAGAGCTATGTTGATAATTCCTATGTTTCCCCTACCGGTACTCTCACCGATGACCAAAAGAGAGAGATGCAGGAGAATGGGCAAGTCATGGAAGCCCTAATTAGTAGTTCATCTAACATTGAGTTTATTGATGTCCAAGATAAGGTAAATCCCAAAGAGGTATGGGATACTCTTGAAAATATCTATGGCGGTGATGAGCATGTAAAAAAAGCTAAGGAAGAAAGCCTTAGAGGGAAATTTGAAGACATGCAGATGGTTGAAGGTGAGACCATTCAACAGTATGGAATAAGAATCAAAACCATTGTTGGAGATATCAAGAGTGTAGGTGGTAAAGTGGAAGATTCCATTGTGGTAAGCAAAGTCCTGAGATCCCTATTGTCAGTCTATTCAATAAGAGCTATTGCTATTCAGGAGCTGAGATCAATAGACAAGACTAAGGTGTCCCTAGACTCCATCATTACAAAGTTGAAAGCCTATGAGCTAAATAGCTTTGATGGCAGTGTTCAAAAGACTGAATCAGCTTTTAAAGCTTTTGTTGTACCATCCAGAAAAGGAAAAGAAGCTAGCACTAGTGGTGAACCAAGACAGAGAAGAGAAATGGATGATGAGGAGATTCTGATGGCATTTGAAGCTCTCCTTGCTAGGAAACTTCCTAAAGGAACTGGAAAATAAAGAGGTAAGCTTCCTTTGAAATGCTTTTCATGTAACCAGATAGGACATATTGTTGTAAACTGTCCTAATGGTGATAACAAGGACAAACCGAAAAGGTTCAAGAAATTCAAAGGAGGGAACCAGAGAAACTATTTTGTGGCATTGATGAAGGTGTCACAGATGAGGAATCTGAGGATGAAGAAAATGAAGATATTGTGTTTGTTGCTATCAAGGAAGATGTGTAAGACAAGAAGGTTCTTGTCTCCTGGTTTGATAAATCCAATGAATGGATCATTGACAGTGGCTATTCTCATCATATGACTAGTGACCAGAGTAAGTTTCTATCCTTGGAAGAGTATGATGGTGGTGTGGTTTGCTTTGGTAATGATTCACCATGCATGGTCAAAGGCAGAGGGTCCATCTCTCTGGATGGAAAGAGTAGTGCTGACAATGTATACTGGGTTGATGGTCTCAGACACAACCTTTCAAGTGTTGCCCAACTGAATGACAGTGGTCTCACTCTAGAATTCAAGAATGGAGTGTGCAGAATCAAAGGAAAGAATGGATAATTGGTGGCCACTAGCATGCAAACCAAAGGTAATCTATTTCAGCTGAATGCAAATATAAGTACATGTCTTATGGCTAAATTTGATGATAGCTGGATATGGCATAGGAGACTCTACCATGTAAACTTTGATAACATTGTGAAGGCTAGTAAGATCAAGGAAGTTAGAGGATTACCAGTGCTAAGAAAACTGGATAATACCTTCTGTAGATAATGTAAATTGGGGAAAATATCTTCCTCAACCTTTAAAGGTAAATCTTTCACTGCTGACAATCTGCTTGATCTTGTGCATACTGATTTGTGTGGTCCTATGGAAACTAGGAGTATGCAAGGTGATAGGTACTTCATGATTCTCATTGATGACTACTCCAGAATGATGTGGGTCACATTTTTGAAAGATAAGTCTAAAGCTTTTGTAAAGTTCCACACTTTCAGAGCATTAGTGGAGAAGGAAAGCGATAAAAGGATCAAGTGCCTGAGAACTGATTAAGGAGGGGAATTCACTTCCAATGAATTCAACAAGTACTGTGAAGAACATGGCATCAAGAGGCAACTGTCTGCCCCCAAGACTCCACAATAGAATGGCCTAGCAGAGAGGAATAACCGGACTATGGTTGAAGTAGCTAGAACCATGTTGATTCAAGGAAAGGTAACTCACACCTTTTGGAGAGAAGCGGTGAGCACTACAATCTATACAATGAACCGGGTACTCATCAAGAAAGGTAAGGATAAAACTCCTTATGAGTACTAGACCGGTAAGACACCTGTGGTTAGCTACTTTAGAGTGTTTGGTAGCAAATGTTACATTAAGAGGAGTGAACACCAGAGAAAATTTGATGCTAAATGTGATGAGGGAATATTCCTAGGGTATTCCACCAAGAGAAAAGCTCTCAAGTGTTTCAACAATAGGACTCAGAGAATTATGGAAAGCATCAATGTAAGAGTTGATGAAACCTCTGAGAAAACTGAGGAAACCAGCTGTGAGTGAGCGGTAAATGAACCGGTTACAACCTTCTTGGAACCGGTTGTCAGTCAACCAAGTACCAGTAATAGTGTTCCTACACCGGTAGATGTAGATGTTGATACTGATGGAGATGAGGATGAAGAAGAAAAACAAGAGGAATCCATCAAGACCATTCCTCGGTATGTTAAGCTGAATCATGTTCCTAAGCAGATCATAGGAGATAAGGATGCACAAATTCTTACAAGAAGAAAGTTCAAAGAAAACTCATATATGATCTCTGAATTTGAGCCTAAAACATTCAAAGACGCACATAAAGATGAAGACTGGATCAAGGCAATGGAAGAGGAACTTGACCAGATAGAGAAAAATGGTACATGGTCTTTGGTACCTGGACGAGAGAATAAAAATGTCATTGGTACCAAATGGGTCTTTAGAAATAAGCTGAATGAGGATGGCACAGTGATTAGGAACAAAGCCAGATTGGTGTGGAAAGGATATGCTGAAGAAGAAGGAGAAGACTATGGAGAAACCTTTTCTCCTGTAGCCAGATTGGAAGGAGTTCGTATGCTTCTTGCATATGCAGCTTTTAAAGGTTTCAAAGTATATCAAATGGATGTAAAATCTGCATTCCTAAATGGTGTACTTGAAGAGGAGGTGTATATAGAGCAACAAGATGGGTTTACCCTATCTGAAGACAGTGACATGGTATGTAGGCTACATAAAGCCTTATATGGTCTAAAGCAAGCACCTAGAGCATGGTATGAATGTCTGCATTCCCATCTTGTGAAGATTGGATTTGAGAGAAAAAGTGAAGATAGCAATATCTACTTGAAGTCTAAAGGAGATCAGATCTTGATATATGAGGTATTTGTTGATGACATTATCTTTGGTGGAGATGACAAGATGAGTCATGAGTTTGCAGATGAGATGAAGAAAGAGTTTGAGATGTCACTCATAGGGGAGATTAAGTTCTTCATTGGACTACAGATCCAACAGATGAAAGATGGAATCTCTATCACTCACTCCAAGTATGTCAAAGAGGTGTTGAAGACCCTTGGCATGGAAGATAGCAAACCGGTTGGTACACCGATAGTGACCGGTTGTAAACTATCTAAAGAGGACGACTCAGCATTGGTTGATGAGAAAGAATATCGATCAATCATTGGTAAGTTGCACTATGTAGTGCATAGTAGACCAGATATTGCACATGCAGTAGGCATTACTGCAAGGTTCCAGAAAAGCCCAAGAAAATCCCACTTGGTTCCAGTCAAACGGATTCTTAGGTATCTAAAGGGAACTGTAGACTATGGATTGTGGTATCCATATAGTAAGGATTTCAACTTGAAAGTATACACAGATGCTGATTGGGCAGGTAATGTAGATGACCGAAAAAGCACAACTGGTGGTGCATTCTTTCTTGGTGGTAGACTGGTCTCATGGATGAGTAAGAAGAAGAGCTGTATTTATCAGTCTATAGCGGAAGCAGAGTATGTTTCAGCTTTCATGAACTACACTCAGACAATTTGGATGAAGCATGTATTAAATGGCTTCAAAGTTCCTGTATCTGAACTGATAAGTATATTTTGTGACAATACTAGTGCAATTAATATCTCCAAGAATCCGGTTTTACTTTCTAGAACCAAGCACTTTGAGCTTAAGTATCATTTCTTGAGGGAAAAGGTTCAGAACAAAGAGATTGCACTCAAACATGTTTCCAGTAAGGATCAGTTAGTAGACATATTCACCAATCCTCTCCCAAAGGCTACATTTATGTACATAAGAGGTTAATTAGGGGTGTTGCCCCTTCAGGAGGTAAACTAAAAGAATATGCTCCACATAAATTAGGTATTGCATAGTCAAATTTATTTTGGATTGATGTATTGAAGGATGCTAGTCCTCAGGGGGAGCAGCATAATGGGACAGGGAAGCTTGTGCCTCCACTTTGGCATTGTTGTCAAAGAGGGAGAAGATGTGAAGCGGAGAAGATATCTGCCGAAATTGGGGAGAAGATGTGAAGTGGAGAGATATCTTTGTATATTGCCATCAATGCCAAAGGAGGAGATTGTTGGCATTATGTCAACCAGTATGAGGACATAATGACATTATGTGTTGTCATTAATGTCAATATGATGAAGAGAAGAGAACTGGTATAACACTGTGAACCGACATTTGTGCCAAAGTGAAACGGTGTGCTTGTTCAAGGTAAACCGACATATGGTTATGGGAACCGGCACATGGAAGCGTTGTATGACTACCGGTCAACCGGTGACTTTGTATGATGAGTCAGCATGATAACAAAGAACAAATCATGTTGCCACATGAAGCCTTGTGTGCATGAAGGATCTTGCATGAAGGAAATTGTTCCTATCTACCTTAGGAATGTGTGAAGTCTGTAAATGGTGATAACGTGTGATGGGTTATCAGACACCATGAAATTGGTGGAAAATGAATGACGGAGATTAATGCAGTGTGCTCAATGGTCAAGATTGAACCATTTGAATTCCTTAACCTAATAGGTTTAGGGTTTAGGGTTTATGCTACCGACCTATCTATTTTCCTATAAGGTCGAGTTGTGACTCTTTCTAGGGTTGTTGGAAAAAATTGTGTGTGTGTATCCAAGAGAAGATATACGTGATTCTTGCCAGACCAAAGGAGAGAAGTGATACCTGCAGAGTGTAAGTGTAGAAGGTGAAGAGGTGCTTAAGTGGATCTGCATTGGCATTGAGTGCTATTACTAGATCATTGTAATACCTATTGATCTCTAACCACTTCAACAGTTGAGAAATCCCTTAAGAGGGTAGCTTTAACAGGGTGACTCAAAACCATTGAGTTCTTGAAATCCTCTACCAAGGTAACCTTTAATAGGGTTTAACCCTTAACTGGGTATTCTAGCCATCCCTTAACTGAGTGATCCCTAACAGGATTGGTTCCTAACAGAACCTATTGTATCAGTCTTTAACCGGACAAGGCTCCTAATAGAGTGGACTTCTAAAGAGTTCAAAAACAAGCTTGTGGGTATTCATCCCCACCGTGGTTTTTCCCAGTTGGGTTTCCATGTGAAAAATATGTGTGTCATGTGTGATGTCTTTTTCATGTGATACTATATTATTTTTTGTCAAGCAGTGAATCATGTTGATCTAGTTGTTTATACGTATATCTTTGATGGTAGATTACCTATTCATGCATTAGGGTGAAATGGAAATGAAGTGTTAGATTGTATGAGAAGATAAGTGTCAACTGGTTTATACTTGTCTCATTTATTCTGGGTTTTGCTAGTTGTACTCTGTTTAAGGATTGGTGTCACTGTTTGTTTGTCAATGCACAGTGTCTGCAGACAAACTAGTTCAAGAGTGTGTTTTTGTCTGTACTGATTCACTCTCCCCTCCTAGTGCCGGTTGGGTACTATTCATTCATCATTGTGTTATCAATTATTGTCAACATAATTTGATATATCTATCTATCCATAATTTTAGATATCTATTTATCCATCATGAGGAGATGGAACTTACTTCTATGATCCCATCATGAGGAGGAGGAGATGTAACTTACTTACCCAGATTCTTAACTAACATCATGATGCATTACTAGATGCTTCTTCACTCCACTTCTAACTCTTTACCATTTGTGTATCCAAGCGTTAAAAGATATTTATCCAGTCCGGCATGCGAAGCTCTAGGAGCTTGCTTCAATCTATACAAACCATATCCTTATCACTTGTTAATGAAAATCTATAAGATTTCTCAATGTAAACTTCTTCTTCAAGATATTCATTCAAAATGCATATTTTACATCCACCTGATAAACCTTATAGTTCTTGTGAGATGCAAATGCAAGAAATAGTCTTACTGCTTCAATTCTGGCTACCAGTGCAAAGGTTTCATTATAATCAATTCCTTTTTTTTTTCTGAGAATAACCTTTACAAACTAATCTTGCTTTGTTTCTGATTACTTCACTATCTTCATTAAGTTTATTTCTAAATACTCATTTAGTTCCAATTACATTTTTTTCTTTAGGTTGGGGAACTAATTGCCAAGTATTATTCTTTTCAATCTGTTCTAATTCATCTTACATTGCTTTTATCCAATGTTTATCTCTACATGCTTCAACAACCAATGTTGGTTAAACTTGAGAAATTAAACATACCTCTTCATTTCCCAATCTTCCTCTTGTCATAACACTTTGATTTTTATTTTTAGTTATCTGATTTTCTAAATGATTCAATCTTACATACCTGGGTTTATTCTGATTTCCATTTATAGGTTGTTGTTCTTTCATCATAGTTGAGTTTTCTGATGATGCCAGTGTGACTGGTTCTTCATTTTGTTCTGCTGAAATCCACGTCGGTTCATTTATAATCATTTCTACTATCGGTTCAAAACCTATAGATCTTGATTCTCCTCTAAAATGTTCATCTATCTTCAAATTAGTACTTTCAATAATTTTCTGCAATCTTTTATGATAACATCTATATACCTTTCTTCTAGTTGAATAACCAAGAAATATTCCTTCATCACTTCTAGGATCAAATTTGCCAATAGACTCATCTCTTCTAATATAGATCTTTCTTCTAAATATTCTGAAATACTTAAGAGTAGGAATATGGTTGAACCATAGTTCATAAGGGGTCTTATTGGTTTCACCTTTGATGTGAACTCTGTTGAAATTATAGATTGTTGTATTTACTACTTCTCTCTGGTACATATGAGGTAGATTTTCTTCCATCATCATGGTTCTTGATACATCCAGTATAGTTTTGTTCTTCCTTTCCACAACTCCATTCTACTGGGGTGTCCGGGGTGCTGATAGTTGTCTTTTGATTCCATTCTCTTCATAGAATGCATTGAATTCCCTAGATGTGAATTATTCTCCTTGATCAGATCTCAAACATTTGATTTTCTTATCAGTTTCATTCTTTACCATTGCCTTGTATATCCCAAAAAGCTTCTGATTTAAATGTTAATTAAATCAGGAATATTATTGAATTTTTCTAAAATGCTCTTAAATGCTATTCTAACTTGCTTTCCCATTTGACATTCCTTACATATCGGATTATGAGGTTTCACAATCTTAGGTAAATCCCTTACTGCCTTGGTTGAACTGATCTTTACAATGCAATCGAAATTCACATAACAAAGTCTTTTATGCCATAACCAACTTTCATCAATCTGAGCAATCAAACATGTCTTATCGCTGGTATTCAAATGAAAAATATTACCTTTAGTCTGATTACTTGTTGCAATCTCCAATCCAGTTTGGTTTATGATTTTGCATTTTCCATTCTTGAATTTTAATTGAAATCCTTTTCCCACTAACAGACCAACACTGAAAAGGTTATGCTTTAAACCTTCAACATAATAAACATTTTTAGTATTGTGCTTACCATCCAAAGATATAGTGCCTCTTCCTTTGATTAAACAAGCTTTGTCATCTCCAAATCTTACTAGACCTTCATGATATTCCTATAATGATAATAATTTTCTTTTATCACCAGTCATATGATGCAAGCATCCACTATCAATGATCCATTCATCCTTTTCTTCAATTTTTGCTGCTAATGCCCGCTCTACCAATTTGACAATAGGTGTCGGTTGATCTTCTTTTATTGCAACAAATTCCCATCCACTATCTGCTGGATCTTCATCAGAATCATCTGTAAAACCTTCATCTGCATAGTAACATGACTAATATTTGATATTGAGGGTTAGGCTTATATGTTCTCTTTGCCTCATGTCTTAGTTTTGAATGTCTACCAGGACACCTAGATGCCATATGACCAACTTTATTGCAATAAAACATTTGAAAGGTTCTTTACCTTCATACTTACTTCCTTCTAGACCTTTAGGCATCTTCCTTGCAAATAGTTCTTCAAGTTCTTCAAGTTCTTCATTTTCTCTTCTGATATCTTCAATTTCTTTTGCATAAAGTGCTTTCCAATCAGATTTGTTAGATGATGATGATGATGATGATGATGCTTTGAAGGCTATATCAGTCTTGACTGTAGCAACAAAACCAAATTCTTCAAGCTTAAATGCTGAAAGTTTTCCAACCAAAGTATCTCTAGATAGTGATGTATTAGGAATTGTTCTTAACTCCTTAGTAGTTGTCACTTTCATTTTGTCAGCTAGTGGCAAAGCTCTTAAAACTTAAGAAACAATTTCATCTTCACTTAAAGATCCTCCACAATATTGTATTCCTAAAACAATTTCATTAACTCTTTCCATAAATGGAGAAATTCTTTCATCCTCTTCCATTTTTAAATTTTCATACCTGACCCGATAACATTCCAGTTTTGCAATTTTGACAGTGGAATCTCCTTCATTCAATGTTTCTAGTTTATCCCAAATAGCTTTTTCTATAGATCTATCTGATAATCCCATGATTTGTTGATCTAATAATGTGCTCAAAAGTGCTTCTCTTGCTTTGCAATCATTCTCCAAGTCTTTAGCTAAGGTTGGTGTATTAGGGTTATTTGGATTAGGAGCAACATAGCCATTCTTTGTAACATCCCATATATCTCTTCTAATGCAATTCAGATGTGTCTCCATTTTGATCTTCCATATACCATACTTAGTTCCATAAAGTTTAGGATTGTCCTTCCTGAAGATATTTGCTTCCATAGGATCTCCTCAAGCTGTTAGGCTTCTGCAAAAAGAAGACTACGCTCTGATGCCAATTGTTAGGAACTGGGAAGGACAACTAAGAGGGGGAGGGGTGAATCAGATGTCAATAAATTGTAACTGAAAACAAATTATTCCAACTTAAAACTCAGTGCCCATAAAACAGATTAACAGTTATAGTATTATCGATACAACTTAATGCATGAAATAGAAAGAGAAACAACATTCACAACACATGACACGAATATTTTGACATGGAAACCAAGTAAGGAGAAAAACCACAGTGGGAAACCTTACCCACAATCGGATGATACTACTACAGATAGTAAGTGAATATAATAATAGGGTCTGCACATGCAGAAAGGCCAACTGCCTAGTGCTCACTAGTCAATCACAAAATTAGGAGTCACACTAAGTACACAGTTTGATGGTTAAATCCAATAATCAATGTACTGTTTCAATTTAGCATCTTCAATGCCAGATTCAGTATCAGTTTAAGCTCTACACATGAGGACCAAACACCTTAATAACCTTTAACAACCTTCCTTCAACCTTCAAATGATATTTATGTGATTCACACAAGGATCTGCTTATTTTTTCTCTTCACAATAATATTCAATATACGCACACTTCTTCCATATAAGATCTTACAATTATTTATACTAAACCTAAGACCTTAATTATTAGGCTGGCTCCCAAAAGATATTACATTTAAATCAATTACAAAATAAGTCTTGGTGCAATACAATATGTTAGCCTCAATACATTTACATATTATCCAATCAATAAACCATTTCCAAATTGTGTCATGCTGATCTGGAACATGTTTTCGTATGCTGGTTCATAACCTGGACCTATCTACCGGTTAAGGCAAATATGTGAACCTGATCAGACCAATATTGAAAATGCCAAATGCAAACATCCAATCCATGTCTTCGACATAACCAAATGATCTCCAGATGATAACAAGTCATCATCAACTTCCTGAGCTATCGGTGAAACATATACCGGTAACTATGCATAAGCCAATATCCATGTCGCGACCACAATGTATTGGTTCACCAATAAACCAATATAACCAAAGTGACAAATCAACAATGTAGACCTCCAAAAATATATGTGTTGACATCAATGACAAAACCAGTGTAACGCATGATGAAGTCATCCATAATACCAATAGTTTCTGTAACCGGTTGTTACCGGTTGGTTGTAATCAATTTTCATGATATAATTCATTATGTTCTACATTTCCTCCATCATGTCCTTGTGTTTCCGTTGTGTTTACTCTTGTCGATTTGTCTAGATTGATCTCTTTGAGGTCCCTCCTAGTCGGTGACTGCTTTAAGTGGTATCAGAGTGAGATTTTGTTCCAAAGATTGCATTGTCATGAGAATTTTGTTGTGGGGTGGCAGACTATGGATCTGACCTACAGCTGTAGAGGACTGGCGTAAAGATAGCACAAAGAGGAACTAGGAATGGTGGAGCACATGGGAATGCAGACCATGCTGTGATGGAAATGTTGCAAGGAATAGAATCCTAGTTGGAAGACGTGGAGATAGGCCAAAGAAGATACCAACACATTGAAGATGTAAGTGAATATGAAGGAGAGGAAGCCCCGGTAGAACAAGTAAACCCACCGATGGTCGATCCGGATGAGGAAAGGTTTTTGAGGTTTTTGAGTAGGGAGAATACTAAACCTCATTTTACCCCACCAGAATATGATGGAAAGTTGGATTTGGATGAATTGATGGATTGGATCTTGGAGATGGAGAAATATTTTGATTTTGAAAACACTACAGAAGAAAGGAAGTTGAAATATGTATGTACCCGGTTGAAAGGTCATGCATCTCTTTGGTGGGATTATTTATAGGTTGATAGATAGAGAAGAGGTAAAGAGAAGATCAATAGATGGGATTGGATGATTTCTAAGTTGAAATCAAAATTTATGCCAGTTGATTATCAAGTGAATCTAAACTGGAAGTTGTAGAATTTGAGACAGAAGGAATCTAGTGTGAAATAATACATCGAAGCATTTTAGAAGTTGAATACATTGTAAGATATTTGAATCAATTATAGGTGTCTATACAAGATGAACTTAGTTTGATCAAATTACAGAGTATTGAAGAGGCTTACCAGGATGCCTTGAAGGAAAAAGAGAAACTAAACAAAAGACATGAGTAGAGGCAGAGGTGGAAGGTTTTTCAGAGGAAGAGTAAATACTGAAGGTAGAGGAACCTGTACAAATCAGAACAAGGACAAAGAAGTGAACAAAGAAGGTAATTCATACTAGAAAGATGATATAAATATCTACCTAAAGAGAGAACCAGATGCTACCAGAATGAGAATTTTAGAAGACAAGACAGGAGAGTGTTTAGAGGAACTTGCTATAAGTGTGGAGGAGAAGGACATCGTGCTATCGAGTGTAAGAAGACAAAGAATACCAGAAGACAAAAAAGTAGTGGAAGAAAACCCCATTGGATTAGATAATAAACCAAAAGATGGATAATTGTTGATGATGAGAAGAGATTTGTGTCATATCGGGAGAGATGAAGAACCCTTGCAGAGGAACAATTTGTTCAAGACCAGATGTAAGGTATCCTATAAGTGTTGTAAAGTTGTTATTGCTAGTGGTAGTTCAGATAATCTTGTTTCCAAAGAGATGGTGAATAAGTTGAATTTGGAAAGACTGAAACACCCTAAGCCTTATCAGATAGTATAGATTTAGGATGAACATAAGTTGTTAGTAAAAGAGAAATGTTTGGTAAAATTAAAAATTAGGAATTATCATGATGAATTCTAGTATGATATTATGCCTATGGATATTTGTCATCTTTTGTTGCATAGATCTTGGCAGTTTGATAGAGAAGCAATACATGATGGGAGGAAGAATACATACACTATTGTGGCCAATGCGATGAAGAAAACCTTGTTGCCCTTGGATGAACCTTTGAAGAATGAAGTCTGTACAAATACTAGAATTTGTTTGGTGGATGGAGACATGAGAATGTGTGTTTTGTGTTAGTTCCTAAGAAGACTGAGAATCCAGAGCATGAAGAGGAACAACCAGAAGAGATAAAAGATTCACTGATAGAATATGAAGACATCATTTTAGATAATGTGCCTGATGGATTACCATCTATGAGAAGTATCAGTCATTGCATGGACCTAGTTCCCGGAGCTAGTTTGCCTAACAAAGATACACATCGGATGACACCAACAAAGAATGAAGAGATGAATAGACAAGTGAAGGTTCTATTGAAGAAAGGTTTGATCAGAGAAAATTTGAGCCCTTGTGCTATACCAACAATATTAGCACCTAAGAAGAATGGAGAGTCAAGAATGTGTACCGATTCCAGTGCAATAAACAAGATCACAGTGAAATGCCGATTTCGTTTGCCTAGGATGGATGACATAATGGACTGTTTGAGAGGAGCCAAATAATTTACAAAGATGGATTTGAAGAGTGGATATCATCAGATTAGGATCAGAGAAGGAGATGAGTGGAAGACAACACTCAAGAAAAATGAAGGATTGTATGAATGGTTGGTGATGCCTTTTAGGTTAACTAATGCACCAAATACTTTTATGAGGCTGATGAATGAGGTATTGAAGAAGTTATTGGGTAATTTTATTATTTTATATTTGGATGACATTCTAATTTTTAGTAAGACAAAAGAGGAGCATTTGTTTCATTTGAGAGAAGTTTTGTAGAGGTTGAGAGAAGAAAAGTTGATGATAAATATTAAGAAGTGTACTTTCATGAAAGATGAATTAGTCTATTTGGGATTTATGATATCTGAGGATGGTTTGAAGATGGACCCTAAGAAATTAAAAACAATTGTTGAGTGGCCTACACCGGAAATCAATGGAGAGGTAAGATTTGTTGGAGTTGAGGAAATACAACACCACAGAGCCCAAATGATCTCCGCAAGCTAAAAAAACTATTACAAGGAGAAGCAAGGAAGCAAATCACAGAAGAAAGAACTACACTAAAAATATGTTCAAAAAGAGAGAGCTCAATATTCACAAAATGTGTAATGTAAAAAACCTTCTTCTTCTTACAATGAAAAGAGTGAACTCAACCTTTAATAGGTCAAGAAACCCTAAAAGGGAAAACCTAGGTTTGCACATAATAATTAATAAAAGAATTAATTATTATGCACCTAAAGTTAGCTTAAGTGTAAAAGAGATAAAGAGAACTTAAATGATTAAACAAATATTGTTTAATTAATCAAGTAAATACCCGAATACTCTAACACCCCCCCTTAAGCTAGACTTAGGGAGAAGCTAAAACCTAGAACAACTACTAAAAGCAATAAAGATGGGTCTTGACAACAAGGCATGATCAAGTACCCAAATACAATGAAATCGCTATAAACTAGAGAAATAGAGAAAACCACGTGGGAAAAAACTCTACTCCTAAAAGAGATGGAAAAGAACACCACTGAAGCATGAAGAACCTGCAAACTCTGTCAAAGAATAACTGCTGATCTAAAGAACCTCCACTGAAATAGAACATGAACAGGTAGAGAAGATTGTAATCTGTATGAGTGCCCTCAAATGACACTACTCAAATCAGAAGGCAAACAACTAAAATTGAAGATACAGATGGCATGAAAACACAAAAGCCCAAAGAGCTGATCAATCAAACCACAAAAGCATTAGAAACAACTGAACAAACCTCCCCATAATGCTGAAGAGTGAGAGGGACAGGAACACTGAAAAGAACAGCCAAGAAGAACTGCATGACGAAGAACTAGGAACATCAAAGGTGTTGAGAAAAGTACATGTTAGATTTCCCACTTCTATGCTTCAACACAAAGGTGTAACTCAACAAAAAATCCTACCCATCTCGTATGTCTCTAATTCAACTTACTCTGACTGTTCAAATATTGCAAAGCTTGATGATCTATATACAAAACAAACTCCTTAGGCAATAAGTAATGTCTCCACTTCTTCACGGATTGAACTATGGCATAAAAGTCATGATCATACACTGAATATCTCCTCCGAACATCATTCAATTCCTCACTGAAATAAGTTGCTCCTCTCCCTTCCTAACTCAAGACTACTCCTATTATTGTTCCACTTGCATCACAATCCACTTGAAATACTTTATTGAAATTCGGTAAAGCTAACATAGGCTGCTCAGTCACTTTCCTTTTCAATAGCTCAAAACTTTTGTTTTCTCTGGTGGTCCACTTGAATTCCTTCTGATCTCCCCTCATGGTCTTAGTCATAGGGTTATAAACTGAACTAAATTTTTTGATAAACTTCTAGTAGAAACCAACCAATCCATGAAATGATCTTGTTAGAGTATTTATGTATTTACTTGATTAATTAAAGAATATTTATTTAATTATTTAAGTTCCCTTTATCTCTTTTACACTTAAGCTAACTTTAGGTGCATAATAATTAATTCTTTTATTAATTATTATGTGCAAACCTAGGTTTTCCCTTTTAGGGTTTTTTGACATATTAAAGGTTGAGTTCATTCTTTTCATTGTAGGAAGAAGAAGGTTTTTAACACTACACATTTTGTGAATATTGAGCTCTCTCTTTTTGAGCATATTTTCTGTGTAGTTCTTTCTTCTGTTATTTGCTTCATTGCTTCTCCTTGTAACAGGTTTTTCAGCTTGCAGAGATCCTTTGGGCTCCTATGTGTTATATTTACTCAACTCCAACATGGTATCAAAGCTTCAGATCTGCAACTATCTGTTCTTGTTTTGAGAATTTTTGCATTGGAAGCAGATCTTGGGTTTCAAAAAAAATAAATTATGCACCTAGGGATACACTTATTTTTCTGGGCACTTTGGGCCTAAACAGACCTCACCATTGTGCTCAGAAGGTTCGAAAACCCCTATGGTCATATAAAATTTGACCTATTTTGGTTCCTGAGCCTTTGGGAGTATTTTTTTCTTAGATCCAGGCCATACGACCCTGGCACGCAGTTCAAGAAAAAAATTTCTAAAAAAAAAGCCTTTTTACGGCATGCAGGCCAGATTTTGATTTTTTGAAAAAAAAAACAAAAAAATCAAAAATCAAAAAAATTGGTGAAAAAGGCGATAGTTTTTTTCTTTCAAAAAAATAAAAAATAATTTTTTTTTTGGGGGGGTTCCCCATGGTACACAGGGTACCGTGGGCCCCCCTATCGCTGCTACAGATCTATCAAGCCTTAGACCCCGCCATCCTCGGCTTTCGGTCCCCGCCATCCTTAGCTTCAGGCACCCACGCCGCTCTCCAGCTCTGGCCCCCGCCGATCCTCCAGTACTTGCCAGCAGCTCCGTCCGGCCCCCGCCAGCAGCTCCCTGCAACCCCCACCACTGCACTCAGCCCCCAGCCTGCCACTCACCTCTGGCCTTCCCTCTTGTGGCCCCACCAGCTCCCCGACTGCCGCTCCACTCCCCGGCCGCTGCAAGCTCCCTGGCTGTCGCTGCCACCCCGGTTGCCGCTCCGCTCCCAGACCGCCGTTGTTGGCCCCGCTTTTGCCGTGCTCTACAACCCAGCCACCAGAGCACCACCCCGCCACTAGGGAGACATCATCTAGCCGCCAGAGTGCCACCCACTAGCCACCTCTGCCTGCCAGAGCCACTAGACTACCCCTTCCTCTTGTTTTGAAGGGGGGTTTGGTTTTTTGGTCATATCTTGGGCATACAGAGTCATTCTTTTGAAAACAAATAGGCATCGGAAACCTGGTTCCGAGCCGGACCTTGTCATGTTGGTAATTTTTTACAATTTTTCAGTTTGCTACATTTTGTTTCTAGTCAAAGTGAGGTCTCTTTTTTGCACTCTAGGGGATGTAGAATGAGTTTCTGAACTCCATTTTTCATAAAATTTATGTTTTTGGAAAGCGTGTGCTATGTAATTTCTAACCATATGAGTTTTCTTTCCAGATTCTACTCCATGCATATTTTATTTAGTTTTTTTCTTTTCAGCACTCTGGTGGATATCTTGGTTGTTTCAGGTCCTGGGATCTCTTCTCTAGGTAGGATGTCTCTATTTTCAGTCTTCTTCTCATTGTAGCTTGTATTTATGTAAACACACTGAGATAAATTGCCATCATGCATTGTTTACGTGGAATCATGGGATCTCTTCTTTGGGTAGGATGGTTCTCATTTCTTTTTCCAGCCTTCTTATCATTGTAGCTTGTATTTATGCAAACACACTGACATAAAGTGCCATCATGATTTATTTACTTGGAATCTTGCACTTCTTATGCCTTGTTGTACATGCACTACTTATACAGTGCCATGAGGGGGTTGATGATTGCTTGTTGTTTGCCATCTTTCTTTGTCCAGTGAGTGTTCCTTCCACGACATTCACCTCATGATGTCTGTCAAGTGAGTGTTCCTTCCACGATTGTTGTTCCCGAGACTAGAGAAGGTAGCGCATACGCACTGCTTTTAGGGAAATTAGCACATACACACTACCTCTAGGAAAATGAGCGCGTACGCGCTACTTATAGGAAAATGAGCACATACACACTAATAACCCCAAAAGAACCGTGTATGCGGTGCCTATCAAAAAAAGTTTTTTAAAAAAAACTGGGTCTTATTTTCCCATGACTAGCACAATTTTAGTTTGATTTTTCTTCATTTTCTCTCCTAAACTATGAATGGGGTGCTAGATTTCTCCTCTAGAGTATGGATCAAGGTTAGTTTTTGTTTATTTTTGTCTTTTTTTCCTATTTGTTCAATTTGTTTTACATTTTGAATTTAATTTCATTAATTTTGATTAGGTTTTTTCATTTTTTGTTTCAAAAACCAGATTCTTCTAATCCACAACAAGAACAACCAAATGCATCTCCTAAAAACCCATAAGATACACCCCCAATTCCTCCTTTTGACCACATAGCCAAAACACAGGAGCAATTAATTAATCAATTAGGACAAAATACGTCTAAAATCAATAGACTGATTGTTAAATTGAAAACATATAAACTTGAGCATCATCAATCCCTCACCACTAGCCTAGAAACATTAGCTAGTGGTGCCATAGTTGTTTCCACACAAATTACCAAATGGGGAAGCTTTAGGGATAGATGTCATCAATTCTATGTTGATGGGCTATCATACGAGGGAGTAAAAACAAAAATATTAGTAAAAAACAAATATGTGCCCTTTTTGTTGATCCCAAAACAGGTCAGTCATTACCTCTTAATGCAAAGAGGTTTCCCATACATTGGTGTACCAATGTGTAGATGAAAAATATTTTTTGGTAGAGGTGGTGGATGGTCTTTGATGATCCACCTTGTAATAATTATGAGGTGCCATTATATTTTTTGAGAAAAGTATATTGTGAGTTTGTGCTCAATGTACGCCCAAACTATTTTGACATGAGAGAGTTCCATGGTAGAGGTGGTGGCTTTGCCTAAGATAGACCTGGAGCCCATAGGCGATTACCCACAGAGAGTCACTACCCCCTAGCACCAAAACCCAATTAGGTGCATCAGGCTATCCCAGTAGAGCTAAAAGAGTCGATGGAGCTACAGACTCTTCAGGCGGCAACAATATTGACTAGTGCCATCATCTAGCATGAGATGTTGTTAGCACACCCAATTGTATTGGATGATGAGCCATTAGTTGCTCCAGGTGGTGACATAGAGCTCATCGAGCATATGTGTATAAGTTTCTCGGGGATAGATGATGCATCTGGTGGAGATGGATCCTCATCTCATATGTGCACAATTTGTGGGAGTAGATGTCAGTCCTGCATGGCTAAGGATTTTGTGCTGATAGATGAGTTGATGGACATGGTGTTTGCCCATGAGCGACAGACGCAAGTGTGCTCATTTGAATTCATAGCATTTTATTTATCAGTCACTTTAATTATGTAATTACATAAATGAATTTTCACATACACATCAATTTAAATTGAGACAAATAATATGTGTTTTAGGATGCAGCAACGGTATCCCATACTCCTCCCCCAATTACTACAACTGCAACCTTGATGCCTGAGGTATAAATTTTGTAACATATTAAAATAGAACAGTACACTTTGAATTCAAAAAAATACAAGATATAATAACTATCTTTAATGCTTGGTCCAATTTTTGGTTTGTAGGTGTTGACAGGGGACCAAATGCCCCAGATTGATGACATCACACTCTCAGCAATTGATTTTGGCCTACAAGGCTATACGGTATAATATTTTGTACAACCCTTTTTATGTATTGTTTTGATGGAATATACAAGTCATTTCATTTTAGATTTTTAAAATTATGTTTAATTTATTATCTATACTAATATCTCATGTTTATTTTGTTTTTTAAGGGTACCCCCTCCATGTCTAGGGCTCATCCTAAGAAAAAGAATTCTTCAAAGATGCCAAAATGTGGGAAGAAGGTAATTGAACACATTTTTAGTTGTAAAATTGTTCAAAAATGTTGAAATCAAATATTAGTTGGGGTTTGTAGATTGATTATGTTGGCATATGGACACTCCAATGAGACATTGTATGTGATTGAAGGTTTTGTCATTGATGCCAACCTTGCAATCCAATGGCACCGGCAAGACATCATACCGACAAAGCATTACACAGGCAAGACAGTGCACCGACATCAACAAGATCACTCTACACTGCCACCGACACTGGTACAGAAGAAAAGATGTATACCGGCATAGAGGCTGATAGGACATTTTGATATGTAATATTTTGTTTATTATCGTAAGCCGACTTGGCAAATTGTAAAATGACTCTTGTATATAAAGGAGATCATTGTAGACATTTAGAGAGATAATGTAGCGAGCATAAAGAAAATTATTAGGCAGACCTAATGTGCGAATTATAGGTCAAGGGTATATGTAAAGAATAGAGTTAGAACCGATACTAAATCTGGCATTAGAGATGCTATTGTAAAGAAGTACAAGTCATTGGATTAGTATAATCCTCATTGTAAGTCAGTGTGACTTCTGATTGAGTAGTGAGCTCTAGGCAGTTGGCCTTCCTACATGTGCAGGCCCCTATTGTAAGTAATATTCTCTTATTGGCCAGTGAGTGAATATTGTGGGTCATAAATCCCATCGAGGTTTTTCCGACACTGGGTTTCCTCATTAAACATCTTGTGTTATGGTGTTCTTTTCATGTGGATGTTTCTGATTTTGCTTATTGCATTAATTCTTGCATACTGGTATACTGCTATTTTATGTTCTGCATGTTTTAACTTAAGAAATTCTTATCACCGGTTAGATACTGATTCACCCCCCCTCTCAGTATCTGTGGGAATCCTAACAATTGGTATCAGAGCCTGGTCCTCTATTTTCAGAAGCCTAACAGCTTGAGGAAGATCTTGACACCGGTAAAGATGGAAAATCTGATGAAGCAACTTGAAGGAGCTCTTACTGACTATGATGTAGAGAAGTTGAAAAATATCAAATTAGAAGATGATTTAAGAGCAGCTCAAGATATCATTCAGGCACTTCAACAAAATCTTACTATTACAAGAAATAAGAGAAGAGAACTTTGTGAAAAATTGCAAAATGAGAATGATGAAAAGGAATCTCTTAATGATATGATAAGCAAGCAGAAACAAGAGATCATGACAACAAAAAATGAAATGCAGGATATGACTATGAGATTTTGCAAAGAGATTGAGGACAGAAAGAAGAAAGAAGAAGAATTGACCAGAAAACTAAGTGATGCAGCAAATGAGAACACAAGACTTAGCTATGAAAATGACATGTTGAAGACAGATTTGATGCATACTTAGAATGACTCAAATGAACTAATGAGACAAAAAGAAATCTTGGAAAGGGAATTGGAAACTGCAAATCAACATAAAGAAAAATTCAAGAAAAACTCAAAAGATCTTGGTACCTTATTGAAGAATCAAAAACCTAAAGGTGACACTTCTAGAATTGGCTTTGAAGTTGGTGAAAGCTCCGATACAGCAAATACTCAGGATCATAGCAAACCGGTAAGACCACCTAATGCTTATAAATTCAATGGAAAATAATTTAACTGTAATAAGTATGGTCATAGGGCAAATGAATGTAGATCTAGGAATTATCAGAATATCAATACACCCACTGGTCAATGTTCCAAATGCAACAAAGTTGGTCATAACTCTGAAAACTGTAGAATGAATGTGAGATGTTATGTTTGTGGAAGATTTGGACATTTATCTAATCAATGCAGAACACAAACTGGCATAGGTTATGGGAAAGCTATTCAGAAAAATAATGTAACTTGTAATGCATGTAACAAGATTGGGCATAATGCTAAATTTTGTAGTAGTAAAGGTACACTGATAGACAACAAAGGTGCTAGCATGAAAGGAAAAGAAAATTTTGAAGAGGTTAAGCAAGAATTCTCAAAGCAATGGATTAGAAAAGCTAATCTAAACATTGGGAATACTCCTCCACCAGTAGAACCAACAAATGCTTCATCGGTAGGACATAGTGATGCTTCACCGACAAGACAAAGTAGTGCTCCACTGGCAAGAAGTTCTTCATCTAATTGAAGAAAATTTCCTTGAGGATTTGGCAATCTAATGACACGTGCTATTATTCCCTCTGTTAGAGATAAGAAGTGGAAAATCACTTATTACCGGCAAACAATGTTAAGTGAATACCTAATTGGCATGCAATTAATGTGGTAGATAGTGAAAAAGACTTTATAAAATAAGGTTTTGGCTCCATTTCATTTCAGCGTGATTTCAAACCTTTAGAGAAGTGTGAAGATTTCGAGCTAAGGCATTTTTAGCAAGAAGCAAACACACTCCGAGCAATCATGCATCCAAGACAGAAAAAGGTATTTAATCATGCATCCACCTCTGTAATTGAATATATAGTGAGCCCTACTATTGTGGAAGTAATTAAAAGACCTAGGCCTATATTTTAGCTAGTCCCCAAAATAGCAAAGAAGGATGATACCTTAGGTGCATTTTCTCAAATCCCTAAAGGTGTTGTATACTATGAAGACCCTAGAATGTACATCCACTACAACATTGAAGAGTTAGGAGAAGCGGAAATCAAAACCATGTATAAAACTGAGATATGTGATGATACCAACAATGTTAAAACTGAACACAAGGTTATTGAAACCCTCGAATTCACATAAATCCTTAGCATTCCTGAATTTCCTAAGGATGTGATTAGGATAGTGTTAAGTAGAGTTCATAGAGAATTTTTCTGGTTAGATGCAATTCATAAGATCACCAAGGAAGCGGTAAAGGTTGTCATAGGGTTACCGACCACCGATAAAAGACTAGACAAAAACAAGAAGGTTTCAAATGATTTAGTCATAGATAGGTGTAACATTTGATAAGAGATCTTTAAGGGTTAACGATGTAAAGGATACAAATGTAAGATTCATAAGCATGATATTAGGTTACAAAGCCACTCATGCCAATAGACTTAACTCAGTTTCAATTTTATGCATTAAGAGTACTTATGATATGGTGACAAACAATGCAAAAATCGACATCTATGAATGGTTAAAGGATGAACTAATAGACAACCTTGGAAAGATAAAGAAGGATAAGAAAGGAACTTTTAGATTTGGAAATCTGTTAGTATGCCTAATGCTTCATATAAAAAAATAGGTTCCTGGTATAGGATATAAAGAACTAGGATATGACATACCAGTAGGAAAGCAATTGACAGAACTGTTCAATACCATGGGTGAGAACAAAGAAAACAACATTCATGACTTTTTCCAAGCATTGAAGACAAAAATGAAGAAAAGGATAAGGTTATCTCAGAAAATTGTAGATAAATACAAAGATGACATATGCTTTGTTATTAAAAAGGATGAAATATGGATGGAAGCAGTCATCCCAAGGACAATCTGGGTAACCGAAATGGGCTATGAGACAGATGACCACATAGTTGAAACTTATGCCAAAGCACTTCTGGAAGCCCCCAAAGAACCTAAGGAAGAAGTATTTGGTAGTGCTGAAAATAAAGAAAGCCAAATATAGTCCAAGAAAAGAGTGAAGAAGGTAGAGGCATTTGTGAGGAAAGGATCCAGACAAGCAAAGGCCATTAAGGAAGATGTATTAAAGAAAACCGGCATAACAGAAGATGAGTTGGCAGCCCCACAACCTGAAGCTCATCTATCACTGGTAGGTACTTCTTCGGAAGGTGACATGCCGGCAACCTTTAAAAGAGTTGTTAGGAAAAGAGATCCCTCATCGACAACCACTCCTTCACCTAGAAGGACAAGGCAGAAGCAACAAGCTGTGAGATCTCTGGTCCGAAAGGTCACACCTAAAAGGAAGCTAACTCCTAAGAAAAAGAAAAAGACAAAAACTGACTTGGCACCTCTAGACATTTTGCTAAATGAGATCACAGAGGAAGGAAAATTGAAAAACATAGGGAAAATTCATGACACTCTATTTGCTGATGAGAAAGGGCAAGTTGAGGAGAGTGTAATGCTGCATATGGACATGTTCAAAATGTTTTTGATGGAACTAATCAATAAAATTCATGATGATTTATACAAAAGACTTGAGGCCAGAAGGCAAGGAGTGATTGAATTAGACAAGAAAATAAAAATAGAAAAACTACTTGCTGTATATCCGGTAAACTCTCCAAAGGAAATTGATGATCTGATTGCTCAGGCAAACTAAACAGTTTTCTCCACTGCACACCGGCATATTTCACTAATGGCAGGAAGAGTTACAGAAGTTACAGAGGAAATAGAAGATGGTTGGGACATATTCCTGGTTGAAAAGGAAAAACAAGAATAATATAGAAATCCCAAGCCTATTAAGGTATATCACAAGGATAAGGAAAAAGGGAAAGGCAAAGTTGGTGTACCTCCAAGCATAAAGGTTAAAGACAACCTACCTCCACCTGTAAAAATTACAACCCTTGAAAACCAACCGGCAGCAGAAAGCATGGATGTAGAGGATAGCAATCCAAATCCTGAAGTCCTATACACTGTAAATGTTGATACCCAAAAGATCAACATAACAGTTGATAAAAATAAAACTGAAAAGTCAGATATGGCTAAAGAGCCTCCGGTAACATGAGATACAAAGCAACCGGCAGAGGATACAGGGAAAAAGGTGGAATCTGAGGCACAAACAGAGAAACCAATAGAGCTAAAAGCTCCAGAACAGGCCCACAAGGAAACAATGCCATCGATAAGCAATGAAGCAGGAAAACCAGTGCTAAAAGAGAAACAAACACAAACTGACCTGCCGGAGGTCAATACAAGTATGGTTATTTCCACCGGCACTCAGACTCTTGGATCATCATCAACATTCAAGTCAACTAATGTGACTGAGGTATTACTTGAATCCATTAAGAAAATAACTGACTGTAGTTCACAGGCTTATAAAGCAATAGATGATTCAATACCAATTTCGAAGATAATTGCTCCTGATTGTAATATAGATAATAAAGATTCTTTAGGACAGTTGGATACATTATGTAAATACATTTCTGGAAATATTGAGAAAATAAAGGAAGAATCAGTAAAGGACATGGTAGAAAAGGAGAAACAAAAATTCTTTGATGAAGAAATAAAAAAGTGTAACAGAGACTTTGGCACACTTCTACCGGAACTATGTAGTTTGTTGAAAGAGTATAAAAATCTGTATAAAGACACATGCAAAACAAACATCTTGACTGTAGATATTGACAAGAAAATAAGCAAGACATAGGATGAGATAAATAAGCTTGCAGACAATTTTTTCAACTCACTAGATTCACTATTTGTTTTTGAAGATAAGTTAGCAAATTTTGAGAAAGAATTGCTTGAAGAGGAAAGAGAGAAAGAGAGAATAATAAACAAGGCAAAACACTTGAGATCTAAACTAAGTCCAAGATTGGACTATCTAGCATCTCTGGCGGAAGGAAATCTTAGAGGCATTAGCACAGGGAAGTAAAACACCGACAAAACAATTGCAGCATCTCACGGGTACTTTGAAGAGGACTGAAACAACAATAAAAGATAGCAAAAATTTTATGGATAGTATAAACTTAATTTTAGGTGATCTTTGTCAGATAATAACTACCCAACTACAGGGTTGAGGATATGGATAGATGTAACTACAAACGCTATAAATATCTTGACAACCTTTGTCATTGATGCCAAAGGGGGAGTAGTAGGATGATAAAGTTCAAAGACAGGAATCATATGCTCAGGGGGAGCCCTTCATATTTTTGGTAAACATTCTTTTTGGTAAATTTTTTGGACGACATATTTTTGACACTTTTTGAAATTTCTCATGAGTGTTGCCATCAATGCCAAAAGGGGAGATTGTTGGCATATGGACACTCCAATGAGACATTGTATGTGATTGAAGGTTTTGTAATTGATGGCAACCTTGCAATCCTATGGCACCAGCAAGACATCATACCGGCAAAACATTACATAGGCAAGACAGTGCACCGACATCAACAAGATCACTCTACATAGGCACCGACACCGACACAGAAGAAAAGATGTATACCGACATAGAGGCTGATAGGACTTTTGATATGTAATATTTTGTTTATTATTGTAAGCTGACTTGGCAAATTGTAAAATAACTCTTGTATATAAAGGAGATCATTGTAGACATTTAGAGAGATAATGTAGCGAGCATAAAGAAAATTATTAAGCAGAACGAATGTGTGAATTATAGGTCAAGGGTATATGTAAAGAACAGAGTTAGAACCGGTACTGAATCTAGCATTGGAGATGCTATTGTAAAGTAGTACAAGTCATTGGATTAGTATAATTCTCATTGTAAGTCAGTGTGACTTCTCATTGACCAGTGAGCTCTAGGCAGTTGGCCTTCCTGCATGTGCAAGCCCCTATTGTAAGTAATATTCTCTTATTGGCCACTAAGTGAATATTGTGGGTCACAAATCCCACCAAGGTTTTTCCCACACTGGGTTTCCTCATTAAACATCTTGTGTTATGGTGTTCTTTTCATGTGGATGTTTCTGATTCTGTTTATTGCATTAATTCTTGCATACTGGTATACTGCTATTTTATGTTCTGCATGTTTTAACTTAAGAAATTCTTATCACCAGTTAGATACTGATTCACCCCACCCTCTCAGAATCTGTGGGAATCCTAACAACTGGTATCAGAGCCTGGTCCTCTATTTTCAGAAGCCTAATAGCTTGAGGAAGATCTTGACACCGGTAAAGATGGAAAATCTGATGAAGCAACTTGAAGGAGCTCTTACTGACTATGATGCAGAGAAGTTGAAAAATATCAGATTAGAAGATGATTTAAGAGCAGCTCAAGATATCATTTAGGCACTTCAAGAAAATGTTACTGTTACAAAAAATAAGAGAAGAGAACTTTGTGAAAAATTGCAAAATGAGAATGATGAAAAGGAATCTCTTAATGATATGATAAGAAAGCTAAAACAAGAGATCATGACAACAAAAAATGAAATGCAGGATATGACAATGAGATTTTGCAAAGAGATTGAGGACAGAAAGAAGAACGAAGAAGAATTGACCAGAAAACTAAGTGATGCAGCAAATGAGAACACAAGACTTAGCTATGAAAATGACATGTTGAAGACAGATTTGATGCATACTTAGAATGACTCAAATGAACTAATTAGACAAAAAGAAATCTTGGAAAGGGAATTGGAAATTGCGAATCAACATAAAGAAAAATTCAAGAAAAGCTCAAAAGAACTTGGTACCTTATTGAAGAATCAAAAACCTAAAGGTGACACTTCTGGAATTGGCTTTGAAGTTGGTGAAAGCTCCGGTACTGCAAATACTCAGGATCATAGCAAACTGGTAAGACCACCTAATGCTTATAAATTCAATGGAAAATGATTTAACTGTAATAAGTATGGTCATAGGGCAAATGAATGTAGATCTAGGAATTATCAGAATATCAATACACCCACTGGTCAATGTTCCAAATGCAACAAAGCTGGTCATAACTCTGAAAACTATAGAATGAATGTGAGATGTTATGTTTGTGGAAGATTTGGACATTTATCTAATCAATACAGAACACAAACTGGCATAGGTCATGGGAAAGCTATTTAGAAAAATAATATAACTTATAATGCATGTAACAAGATTGGGTATATTGCTAAATTTTGTAGAAGTAAAGGTACACCGGTAGACAACAAAGGTGATAGCTTGAAAGGAAAAGAAAAGGTTGAAGAGGTTAAGCAATGGATTAGAAAAGCTGATCTAAACATTGGGAATACTCCTCGACCGGTAGAACCAACAAATGCTTCACTGGCAAGATAGAGTGATACTTTACCGGCAGAACAAAGCAATGCTCCACTTGCAAGAAGTTCTTCATCTAATTGAAAAATATTTCCTTGAGGGTTTGGCAATCTAATGACACATGTGCTATTATTCCCTCGGTTAGAGATAAGAAGTGGAAAATCACTTATTACCGATAAACAATGTTAAGTGAATACCTAACTGGCATGCAATTAATGTGGTAGATAGTGAAAAAGACTTTATAAAATAAGGTTTTGGCTCCATTTCATTTCAACGTGATTTCAAAGCTTTAGAGAAGCACGAAGATTCTGAGCTAAGGCATTTCGAGGAAGAAGCAAGCACACTCCAAGCAATCATCCATCCAAGATAGAAAAAGGTATTTAATCATGGCATCCACCTCTGCAATTGAATACATAGCGATCCCTACTATTGTGGAAGTAATTAAAAGACCTAGGCCTGTATTTCAGTTAGTCCCCAAAATAGCAAAGAAGGATGATACCTTAGGTGCATTTTCTCAAATCCCTAAAGGTGTTGTATATGCTGAAGACCCTAGAATATACATCCACTATAGCATTGAAGAGTTAGGAGACGAGGAAATCAAAACCATGTATAAAACTGAGATATGTGATGATACCGGCAATGTTAAAACTGAACACAAGGTTATTGAAACCCTAGAATTCACAGAAATCCATAGCATTCCTGAATTTCCTAAAGATGTGATTAGGATAGTGTTAAGCAGAGTTCAGAAAGAATTTTTCTGGTTAGATGTAATTCATAGCACAGGGTTACCGACCACTAGTAAAAGACCAGACAAAAACAAGAAGGTTTCAAATGATTTAGTCATAGATAGGTGCAACATTGGAGAAGAGATCTTTAAGGGTTAACGATGTAAAGGATACAAATGTAAGATTCATAAGCATGATATTAGGTTACAAAGCCACTCATGCCAATAGACTTAACTCAGTTTCAATTTTATGCATTAAGAGTGCTTATGATATGGTGACAGACAATGCAAAAATCGACATTTGTGAATGGTTAAAGGATGAACTGATAGACAACCTTGGAAAGATAAAGAAGGATAAGAAAGGAACTTTTAGATTTGGAAATCTGTTAGTATGCCTAATACTTCATATAAAAAAATTGGTGCTCGGTATAGGATATAAAGAATATGTCATACCCGTAGGAAAGCAATTGACAGAACTATTCAATACCATGGGTGAGAACAAAGAAAACAACATTCATGACTTTTTCCAAGCATTGAAGACAAAAATGAAGAAAAGGATAAGGTTATCTCAGAAAATTGTAGATAAATACAAAGATGACATATGCTTTGTTATTAAAAAGGATGAAATATGGATGGAAGCAGTCATCCCAAGGACAATCTGGGTAACTGAAATGGGCTATGAGACTGATGACCACATAGTTGAAACTTATGCCAAAGCACTTCTGGAAGCCCCCAAAGAACCGATGGAAGAAGTATTTGGTAGTGCCAAAACCATAGAAAGCCAAATACAGTCCAAGAAAAGAGTGAAGAAGGTAGAGGCATTTGTGAGGAAAGGATCTAGACAAGCAAAGGCCATTAAGGAATATGTATTAATGAAAACTGGCATAACAGAAGATGAGTTGGCAGCCCCACAACTTGAAGCTCATCTATCACTGGTAGGTACTTCTTCGGAAGGTGACATGCTAGCAACCTTTAAAAGAGTTGTTAGGAAAAGAGATCCCTCACCGGCAACCACTCCTTCACCTAGAAGGACAAGGTAGAAGCAACAAGCTGTGAGATCTCTGGTCAGAAAGGTCACACCTAAAAGGAAGCTAACTCCTAAGAAAAAGAAAAAGATAAAAATTGACTTGGCACCTCTAGACATTTTGCTAAATGAGATCACAAAGAAAGGTAAATTGAAAAACATAGGGAAAATTTATGACACTCTATCTGCTGATGAGAAAGGGCAAGTTGAGGAGAGTGTAATACTGCATATGGACATGTTCAAAAAGTTTTTGATGGAAGTAATCAATGAAATTCTTGATGATTTATACAAAAGACTTGAGGCTAGAAGGCAAGGAGTGATTGAATTAGACAAGAAAATAAAAATAGAAAAACTACTTGCTGTATATTCAGTAAACTCTCCAAAGGAAATTGATGATCTGATTGCTCAGGGAAACCGGATAGTTTTCTCCAATGCGCACTAGCATATTTCACTAATGATAGGAAGAGTTACAGAAGTTACAAAAGTTACAGAGGAAACAGAAGATGGTTGGGACATATTCCTGGTTGAAAAGGAAAAACAAGAAGAATACAAGAATCCCAAGCCTATTAAGGTATATCAGAAGGATAAGGACAAAGGGAAAGGCAAAGTTGGTGGACCTCCAAGCATAAAGGTTAAAGACAACCTACCTCCACCTGTAAAAATTACAACCCTTGAAAACCAACCGGTAGCATAAAGCATGAATGTAGAGGATAGCAATCCAAATAATGAAGTCCTATACACTGTAAATGTTGATACCCAAAAGATCAGCATAACAGTTGATAAAGATACAACTGAAAAGTCAGATATGGCTAAAGAGCCTCTGGTAACATGAGATACAGAGCAACCGGCAGAGGATACATGGAAAAAGGTGGAATCTGAGGCACAAATAGAGAAACCAACAGAGCTAAAAGCTCCGGAACAGGCTCACAAGGAGACAATGCCACCAATAAGCAATGAAGCAGGAAAACTAGTGCTAAAAGAAATACAAACACAAAGTGACCTACCAAAGGTCAATACAAGCATGGTTATTTCCACCGGCACTCAGAATCTTGGACCATCATCAACATTCAAGTCAACTAATGTGACTGAGGTATTACTTGAATCCATTAAGAAAATAACTGACAATAGTTCACAGGCTTATAAAGCAATAGATGATTCAATACCAATTTTGAAGATAATTGCTCCTGATTGTAATATAGATAATAAAGATTCTTTAGGATAGTTGGATACATTATGTAAATACATTTCTGGAAATATTGAGAAAATAAAGGAAGAATCAGTAAAGGACATGGTAATAGAGACTTTGACACACTTCTACTGGAACTATGTAGTTTGTTAAAAGAGTATAAAAATCTGTATAAAGACACATGCAAAACAAACTTCTTGACTGTAGATATTGACAAGAAAATAAGAAAGACACAGGATGAGATAAATAAGCTTGCAAATAATTTTGTCAACTCACTAGATTCACTATCTATTTTTGAAGATAAGTTAGCAAATTTTGAGGAAGAATTGCTTAAACAGGAAAGAGAGAAAGAGAGAATAATATACAAGGCAAAACACTTGAGATCTAAACTGAGTCCAAGATTGGACTATCCAGCATCTCTGTGGAAGGAAATCTCAGAGGCATTAGCACTGGGAAGTAAAACACCAGTTGAACAATTGTAGTATCTCACCGGTACTATGAAGAGGACTAAAACAACAATAAAAGATAGCAAAAAGTTTATGGATAGTATAAACTTAATTTTAGGTGATATTTTTCACATAATAACTACCCAACTACAGCGTTGAGGATATGGAAAGATGTAACTACAAACTCTACTAACATCTTGACAACCTTTGTCATTGATGTCGAAGGGGAAGTAGTAGGATGAGAAAGTTCAAAGACAGGAATCATATGCTTAGGGGGAGCCCTTCATATTTTTGGTAAACATTCTTTTTGGTAAATTTTTTGGACTACATGTTTTGGACACTTTTTGAAATTTCTCATGAGTGTTGCCATCAATGCCAAAGGGGGAGATTGTTGGCATATGGACACTCCAATGAGACATTGTATGTGATTGAAAGTTTTGTCATTAATGGCAACCTCGCAATCCTATGGCACTGGCAAGACATCATACCGGCAAAGCATTACACAGGCAAGATAGTGCACCGACATGAACAAGATCACTCTACACCTACACCGACACTGGCACAGAAGAAAAGATGTATACCGGCATAGAGGCCGATAGGACTTTTGATATGTAATATTTTGTTTATTATTGTAAGCCGACTTGGCAAATTGTAAAATGACTCTTGTATATAAAGGAGATCATTGTAGACATTTAGAGAGATAATGTAGCGAGCATAAAGAAAATTATTAGGTAGACCTAATGTGCGAATTATACGTCAAGGGTATATGTAAAGAACAGAGTTAGAACTAGTACTGAATCTAGCATTGGAGATGCTGTTGTAAAGCAGTACAGGTCATTGGATTAGTATAATCCTCATTGTAAGTCAGTGTGACTTCTGATTAAGCAGTGAGCTCTAGGCAGTTGGCCTTCCTGCATGTGCAGGCCCCTATTGTAAGTAATACTCTCTTATTGGCCAGTGAGTGAATATTGTGGGTCACAAATCCCACCGAGGTTTTTCCCACAATGGGTTTCCTCGTATTCTGTTTATTGCATTAATTCTTGCATACTGGTATACTGCTATTTTACGTTCTACATGTTTTAACTTAAGAAATTCTTATCACCAGTTAGATACTGATTCACCCCCCCTCTTAGTATTTGTGGGAATCCTAACAATTGGTATCAGAGCCTGGTCCTCTATTTTTAGAAGCCTAATAGCTTGAAGAAGATCTTGACACTGGTAAAGATGGAAAATCTGATGAAGCAAATTGAAGGAGCTCTTACTGACTATGATGCAGAGAAGTTGAAAAATATCAAATTATAAGATGATTTAAGAGCAGCTCAAGATATCATTTAGGCACTGCAAGAAAATGTCACTGTTACAAGAAATAAGAGAAGAGAACTTTGTGAAAAATTGCAAAATGAGAATGATGAAAAAGAATCTCTTAATGATATGATAAGCAAGCTGAAACAAGAGATCATGACAACAAAAAATGAAATGCAGGATATGACTATGAGATTTTACAAAGAGATTGAGGACAGAAAGTAGAATGAAGAAGAATTGACCAGAAGACTAAGTGATGCAGCAAATGAGAACACAAGACTTAGCTATGAAAATGACATGTTGAAGACAGATCTGATGCATACTCAGAATGACTCAAATGAACTAATGAGACAAAAAGAAATCTTGGAAAGGGAATTGGAAACTGCAAATCAACATAAAGAAAAATTCAAGAAAAGCTTAGAAGAACTTGGTGCCTTATTGAAGAATTAAAAACCTAAAGGTGACACTTCTAGAATTGGTTTTGAAGTTGGTGAAAGCTCCAGTACTGCAAATACTCAGGATCACAGCAAACCTGTAAGACCACCTAATGCTTATAAATTCAATGGAAAATGATTTAACTATAAAAAGTATGGTCATACGGAAAATGAATGTAGATCTAGGAATTATCAGAATATCAATACACCCACTGGCCAATGTTCCAAATGCAACAAAGTTGGTCATAACTCTGAAAACTGCATAATGAATGTGAGATGTTATGTTTGTGGAAGATTTGGACATTTATCTAATCAATGCAGAACACAAACTGGCATAGGTTATGGGAAAGCTATTCAGAAAAATAATGTAACTTGTTATGCATGTAACAAGATTGGGCATATTGCTAAATTTTTTAGAAGTAAAGGTACACCGATAGACAACAAAGGTGCTAGCTTGAAAGGAAAAGAAAAGTTTGAAGAGGTTAAGCAAGAATTCTCAAAAAAAATGGATTACAAAAGCTAATCTAAACATTGGGAATACTCCTCCACCAGTAGAACCAACAAATGCTTCACCGACAGGACAAAGTAATGCTTCATCGGCAAGACAAAGCATTGCTCCACTTGCAGGAAGTTCTTCATCTAATTGAAGAAAATTTCCTTGAGGGTTTGACAATCTAATGACACGTGCTATTATTCCCTCGGTTAGAGATAAGAAGTGGAAAATCACTTATTACCGCCAAACAATGTTAAGTGAATACCTAACTGGCATGCAATTAATGTGGTAGATAACGAAAAAGACTTTATAAAATAAGGTTTTGGCTCCATTTCATATCAGCACGATTTCAAACCTTTAGAGAAGCGCGAAGATTCTGAGCTAAGGCATTTCGAGCAAGAAGCAAGCACACTCCAAGCAATCATCCATCCAAGATAGAAAAAGGTATTTAATCATGGCATCCACTTTTGCAATTGAATACATAGCGAGTCCTACTGTTGTGGAAGTAATTAAAAGACCTAGGCCTGTATTTTTGTTAGTCCCCAAAATAGAAAAGATGGATGATACCTTAGGTGCATTTTCTGAAATCCCTAAAGGTGTTCTATATGCTGAAGACCCTAGAATGTACATCCACTGCAACATTGAAGAGTTAGGAGACGAGGAAATCAAAACCATGTATAAAACTGAGATATGTGATGATACCGGCAATGTTAAAACTGAACACAAGGTTATTGAAACCCTAGAATTCACTGAAATCCTTAGCATTCCTGAATTTCCTAAGGATGTGATTAGGATAGTGTTAAGAAGAGTTCAGAAAGAATTTTTCTGGTTAGATGCAATTCATAAGATCACCAAGAAGGGTAAAGGCTATCACAGGGTTACCAACCACTAGTAAAAGACCAGACAAAAACAAGAAGGTTTCAAATGATTTAGTGATAGACAGGTGTAACATTTGATAAGAGATCTTTAAGGGTTAACGATGTAAAGGATACAAATGTAAGATTCATAAGCATGATATTAGGTTACAAAGCCACTCATGCCAATAGACTTAACTCAGTTTCAATTTTATGCATTAAGAGTGCTTATGATATGGTGACAGACAATGCAAAAATCAACATTTGTGAATGGTTAAAGGATGAACTGATAGACAACCTTGGAAAGATAAAGAAGGATAAGAAAGGAACTTTCAGATTTGGAAATCTGTTAGTATGCCTAATGCTTCATATAAAAAAATTGGTTCGCGGTATAGGGTATAAAGAATATGTCATACCGTTAGGAAAGCAATGGACAGAACTGTTCAATACCATGGGTGAGAACAAAGAAAACAACATTCATGACTTTTTCCAAGCATTGAAGACAAAAATGAAGAAAAGGATAAGGTTATCTTAGAAAATTGTAGATAAATACAAAGATGACATATGCTTTGTTATTAAAAAGGATGAAATATGGATGGAAGCAGTCATCCCAAGGACAATTTGGGTAACTGAAATGGGCTATGAGACAGATGACCACATAGTTGAAACTTATGCCAAAGCACTTCTGGAAGCCCCCAAAGAACCTAAGGAAGAAGTATTTGGTAGTGCTGAAACCATAGAAAGCCAAATATAGTCCAAGAAAAGAGTGAAGAAGGTAGAGGCATTTGTGAGGAAAGGATCCAGACAAGCGAAGGCCATTAAGGAAGATGTATTAAAGAAAAATGGCATAATAGAAGATGAGTTGGTAGCCCCATAACCTGAAGCTCATCTATCACTGGTAGGTACTTCTTTGTAAGGTGACATGCCAACAACCTTTAAAAGAGTTGTTAGGAAAAGAGATCCCTCACCAGCAACCACTCCTTCACCTAGAAGGACAAGGCAGAAGCAACAAGCTGTGAGATCTTCGGTCAGAAAGGTCACACCTAAAAGGAAGCTAACTCCTAAGAAAAAGAAAAAGACAAAAACTGACTTGGCACCTCTAGACATTTTTCTAAATGAGATCATAGAGGAAGAAAAATTGAAAAACATACGGAAAATTTATGACACTCTATCTGCTGATGAGAAAGGGAAAGTTGAGGAGACTGTACTACTGCATATGGACATGTTCAAAAAAATTTTGATGGAAGTAATCAATGAAATTCCTGATGATTTATACAAAAGACTTGAGGCCAGAAGGCAAGGAGTGATTGAATTAGACAAGAAAATAAAAATAGAAAAACTACTTGTTGTATATCCGATAAACTCTCCAAAGGAAATTGATGATCTGATTGCTCAGGCAAACCGGACAGTTTTTTGCACTGCACACCAGCATATTTCACTGATGGTAGGAAGAGTTACAGAAGTTATAGAGGAAATAGAAGATGGTTGGGACATATTCTTGGTTGAAAAGGAAAAACAAGAAGAATACAGGAATCCCAAGCCTATTAAGGTATATCAGAAGGATAAGGACAAAGGGAAAGGCAAAGTTGGTGGACCTCCAAGCATAAAGGTTAAAGACAACCTACCTCCACTTGTAAAAATTACAACCCTTGAAAACCAATCGGCAGCAGAAAGCATGGATGTAGAGGATAACAATCCAAATCCTGAAGTCCTATACACTGTAATGTTGATACCTAAAAGATCAACATAACAGTTGATAAAGATACAACTGAAAAGTCAGATATGGCTAAAGAGCCTCTAGTAACACAAGATACAGAGCAACCGGTAGAGGATACAGGGAAAAAGGTGGAATTTGAGGCACAACCAGAGAAACCAACAGAGCTAAAAGCTCTAGAACAGGCTCACAAGGAAACAATGCCACCGGTAAGCAATGAAGCAGGAAAACCAGTGCTAAAAGAAATACAAACACAAACTGACCTGCCAGAGGTCAATACAAGCATGGTTATTTCAACTGGCACTCAGACTCTTGGATCATCATCAACATTCAAGTCAACTAATGTGACTAAGATATTACTTGAATCCATTAAGAAAATAACTGACTATAGTTCACAGGCTTATAAAGCAATAGATGATTCAATACCAATTTTGGAGATAATTGCTCCTAATTGTAATATAGATAATAAAGATTCTTTAGGACAGCTAGATACATTATGTACATACATTTCTGGAAATATTGAGAAAATAAAGGAAGAATCAGTAAAGGACATGGTAGAAAAGGAGAAACAAAAATTCTTTGATGAAGAAATAAAGAAGTGTAATAGAGACTTTGACACACTTCTACCGGAACTATGTAGTTTGTTGAAAGAGTATAAAAATCTATATAAAGACACATGCAAAACAAAATTCTTGACTGTAGATATTGACAAGAAAATAAGCAAGACACATGATGAGATAAATAAACTTGCAGACAATTTTGTCAACTCACTAGATTCACTATTTGTTTTTGAAGATAAGTTAGCAAATTTTGAGGAAGAATTGCTTAAACAGGAAAGAGAGAAAGAGAGAATAATAAACAAGGCAAAACACTTGAGATCTAAACTGAGTCCAAGATTGGACTATCTAGCATCTCTACGGAAGGAAATCTCAGAGGCATTAGCACAGGGAAGTAAATCACCGGCAGAGCAATTGTAGCATCTCACCGGTACTATGAAGAGGATTGAAACAACAATAAAAGATAGCAAAAATTTTATGGATAGTACAAACTTAATTTTAGGCGATCTTTTTCATATAATAACTACCCAACTACAGGGTTGAGGATATGGACAGATGTAACTAAAAACTCTACTAACATCTTGACAACCTTTGTCATTGATGCCAAAGGGGGAGTAGCAGGATGAGAAAGTTCAAATACAGGAATCATATGCTCAGGGGGAGCCCTTCATATTTTTGGTAAACATTCTTTTTGGTAAATTTTTTGGACTACATATTTTGGACACTTTTTGAAATTTCTCATGAGTGTTGCCATCAATGCCAAAGGGGGAGATTGTTGGCATATGGACACTCCAATGAGACATTGTATGTGATTGAAGGTTTTGTCATTGATGGCAACCTTGCAATCCTATGGCACCGGCAAGACATCATACCGGCAAAGCATTACATAGGCAAGACAGTGCACCGACATCAACAAGATCACTCTACACCGGCACCAACACCGGCACAGAAGAAAAGATGTATACTAACATAGAGGCCGACAGGACTTTTGATATGTAATATTTTGTTTATTATTGTAAGCTGACTTGGCAAATTGTAAAATGACTCTTGTATATAAAGGAGATCATTGTAGACATTTAGAGAGATAATGTAGCGAGCATAAAGAAAATTATTAGGTAGACCTAATGTGTGAATTATAGGTCAAGGGTATATGTAAAGAATAGAGTTAGAACCGGTACTAAATCTGGCATTCGAGATGCTATTGTAAAGAAGTACAAGTCATTGGATTAGTATAATCCTCATTGTAAGTCAGTGTGACTTCTCATTGAGGAGTGAGCTCTAGGCAGTTGGCCTTCCTGCATGTGCAGACCCCTATTGTAATTAATATTCTCTTATTGGCCAGTGAGTGAATATTGTGGGTCACAAATCCCACCGAAGTTTTTCCCACACCGGGTTTCCTTGTTAAACATCTTGTGTTATTGTTTTCTTCTCATGTGGATGTTTCTGATTCTGTTTATTGCATTAATTTTTGCATACCGTTATACTGCTATTTTATGTTCTGCATGTTTTAACTTAAGAAATTCTTATCACCGGTTACATACTGATTCACCCCCCCCCTCTCAGTATCTATGGGAATCCTAACAGATTAGTGTTTTTTGTCTATTTTACATGTACAGCGGCCATTGAGCTATGTGGATTTGTTGAATGTGCCTGACTCACTCGTGGATCAAGAGAGAGCGGATGTATGTATCTCTACTTTATTTTCTTGATTTCATGATTATATGCACGCGTACATGTGAACTTGTGATATATTATAATCTGATAATTTTTTCATACAAGAAATATCCATACCTATTTCATCAATGTCAAACCCTCCTCCATGCACTGGAGAAGCATCTCAAGATCTGGTACACTTTTGTTTGATATGTAAAATTGATTATTTTTAACCTACAATACTTATCATTATATTGATTGTATTTAATCTTCGAACATTTTTTGTATAGGTAATAGCGACAGTTTCTCCATCGATGGTGAGCCATCCTCAATCCATTAGAGAAGCATCTCAGGCACAGGTACATCATTGTTCTCTATATTATAGCTTTTAAGTGTTTTTGATATATTTATGTTAGTACATTGTATTAATTGTACATTTAATCTACAATAGACCCCTTCGCAGTACAACCATAATGTGGATCCATTTAAGTATGTCTTCAATAAAACTCTTAAGAGTGACAAGGAGAGGACAGTGAAGACATTAGCTCCTAGATTAGCCGATGAGGTAATCTACATTTCAATTGCAAAGGAATTATAGTTAAATGCATAGTTATGTTGTTAATTGTGAACTATTTTCTACAAAAGAATTCTAACTTGGCTTTTGAATTGTGGTTTTGCAGCCATCTACAAAGCTGCGTACTACATTGAAGAGGTTTGATTTTGATGATCCACCACAATTTTAGAATCATATAGTGTTAGTTTTGGTCATAGAATGAGAAATACATATTGCAGATATATTCTACATTTTTCTTGTATATCGATTTGGACATGGCATATGCCTTTTTTATTGTAATACTTGTATTGACTTGGCAGACATGCCTTTTTTTATATATATAAATGTCTATATTCGATCTAATAAATGTATATTGAGTTCATTATTTTGTATTCATTGTATTTTGTGGTTGTCCTTATATAAATTTAATTGATCATTTGCCTATGTAATCAATAATATGAATATAAACAACAAAAATATATGATAAAAAACATTGCAATAGTGGAATATGATTTGATAAAATTTCTAAAATGTTTAATTTACCCTAGAAAATTCCTTGGATTCAGTTCATTATTGTATATTCGTTGTATTTGGTGTCTTCCCTTTTATAAATTTAAATGAATATTTGCATATGTAATTAACAATATGAATATAAAAAACAAAAATTGACAATATGAATATAAACAAGAATGTGTGTTTGGTCAAATTTTGTTCATCGTGAATGCATCTAGGTGGGTAGGTTTACACTAGGCATGCCCCTATCGTGCATCCCAAAGCACCGAAACATCAAGAGTCATACCATACCGGTGTGATCTCTCGAGTGCCCTAAGTCCAAAAAATTGTCAAAATTTGATGGATTGTTTCTTAAAATCTAGGACACATAAGGTCGATCTATTTGAACCTGTCGGGTCATGTGAGGCTCCTCTACAATGGCCTATCTTGGTTTTTGAGGACTCGAAGCCATTTTCAATTGGTAGTATTTTTTGCCTGTTGCAAAAACCATCAGTTGAATATAATGCAAAGTTGCAAGATTGGCTAGAATTGATTTGGTTCATCATGTGCACAAACAAATGCCATGAGCACATCTAGGTGGGAAGGTTTATGCTAAGCATTCCCCTGTCATGCATCCCAAAGTGCTAGAACATTGAGAGTCATTCCATACCAGTGTGATCTCTCAAGTGCCCTGAGTCCAAAACATTGTCAAAATTTGACAGACTGTTTATTCAAATCCAGGACACATATGGTGGATTCATTTGAACCCGTGGGGTTGTGTGAGGCTCCTCTATAATGGCCTATCTTTGTTTTTATGACTCGAAGCCATTTTCAATTGGTAGCATTTTTTCACCTGCTGTAAAAACCATCAATTGCATGCAATGCAAAGTTGCAAGATTGGCTAGAATTGATTTGGTTCGTCTTGTGCACAAACCGAAGTCATGAGCACATCTGTGTGGGTAGGTTTTGGCTAGGCATGCCCCTTTCATGCATCCCAAAGCGTCGAAAAGTCAAGATTCATACCATATAGAGGCGATCTCTCAAGTGCTCTGAGTCCAAAAAATTGTCAAAATTTGATGGACTGTTTCTTCAAATCCAGGACACATATGGTCTATCAGTTTGAACCTATGGAGTTGCATGAGGCTCCTCTACAATGTACTATCTCAGTTTTTGATGACTCGGAGCCATTTTCAATTGGTAGCATTTTTTCGCCTACTGCAAAACCTATCAGTTGCATGTATTTTTGACTTGACAGACATGCCTTTTATATATATATATATAAATATCGATATTCAATCCAATATATATGTATTGAGTTCATTATTTTGTATTTGTTGTATTTTGTGGTTTTCCTATTATAAATTTAATTGATCATTTGCCTATGCAATCAATAATATGAATATAAACAACAAAACTATATGATATAAAACATTGCAATCATGGAATATGATTTGATAAAATTTCTAAAATGTTGAATTAACCCTACAAAACTCCTTGTATTCATTTCATTATTGTGTATTCATTATATTTGGTGGATGTCCTTTTATAAATTTAAATGAATATTTGTATATGTAATCAACAATATGAATATAAACAACAAAAATTGACAATATGAATATAAACAACAATATGTGTTTGGTGTGAGAGCACCCTCACGCTCATAATGGTCTAATTTTGTTCATCATGTGCACAAACTGATGTCATGAGTGCATCAAAGTGGGCAGGTTTATGCTAGAAATGCCCCTGTCATGCATCCCAAAGTGCTAGAACATCGAGAGTCATACCGTACCGGGGCGATCTCTCAAGTGCCATGAGTCCAAAAAATTATCAAAATTTGATATACTATTTTTTCCAATCCATGATACATTTGGTCAATCCGTTTGAACTTTCCTATCTCGGTTTTTGATGACTTGGAGCCATTTTCAATTGGTAGTATTTTTTCGCTTGCTACAAAAACTGTCAGTTGCATGCAATGCAAAGTTGTAGGATTGGCTAGAATTGATTTGGTTTGTCGTGTGCACAAACAGACGTCACGAGCGCATCTGGGTGGGAATTTTACGCTAGAAATGCCCCTGTCATTCATCCCAAAGTGCCAGAACGTCGAGATTCATACTCTACCGACGCAATGTAGAAGTTGCTTGACAACTTTTTTGACAATTTTTTTGACAACAATGACAATTTTTGTTTAAATTGTATCTAGTCTCAATCTATGACCCCTATGACCCGATAATGACTCAAATAATTTTTCATGATTATACAAGAATCAATAATGCTCATGATTGACCAGGGACACATCACATATACTCAAAACATAGTCACAAAACATTGACACACAAAATAGTCACAAAACATTGTCACATATTATTCAAAAATTTGCCTCTAAATATGGTCAAATTAGCTCTTGGCTATTTGATTATACAAAAAAATGTCTTACAAATCATCTCACGGGATTTTATACAAAATTTGGCATTACAATATGTGCGATTCAGCTCATCACCATTTTAATATACAAAATTTGGCATGTAAATATGTACAAATCAACTCATTGCCATTTAAATATACAAAATTATGCCCCTAAACATGTAAAAATCAGCTCATGGGCATATATATATATAAAATGAGTATAGAACAATTTGTCAATGATTTATACAAAATTCTCAAAATCATTCTACTCTGAACTGTAGAATCAATCAAGTGAGCCTTCAGGATCGGCTCTAACCCGTATTTTGTCAAGTATTGGCACATGGTAAGATTCATGAACTTTCCATAAAATCTTGTTATAAGGTCTACCACGATACTTGATCAAATGAATATTTGTTGCTGTTAGAGTAAAGTAATTAATTAACTTTGCTCTCCTCTTAAGATTTCTCTTTATGCATACATTAGTCATTTAATAATTAATATTTAATTATTAAATGCTCACACCTTAGGGTTAGGTTTTCCTTTTGGTGTTGATCTCCTTTATAAGGATTGATCTCTTATATTATTGATATTCTTGATTCATTTTTTCTCTGATAATACATCTTTTCTCTTTGTCAGAGCCAAAACCCTTGTATTTGTTCTCTCTCTTTCTCTGTGACAGGTTTCTTGCATGCAGGTTTCTTTTGGGTTCTGTGGATTTGTATTTCTCAAATCCTACATGGTATCAGAGCTGGATCTACTGCAGCTTGTTCAGACTTTTGAAAGATTTTGAGATCCAGGTTTTGGTTGCATCAGATCTGTGTTTTGTCTTCTGTTTTTTATTTTGGAATAGGGGGTATTTTTTTCGGTGCACTTTGAGCCCAAACAGACCTCACCGTTGAGCTTGTAGCACCCAAAAACCCCTATTTCCATATAAAATTCATCCGATTTGGACATAGTTGCACCAGGAGGCAAAAAAAATTTTGCCCCCAAGGCCGTACAGCCCTAGGGCACGAAAACCGAGGCAAAATTTAAAAAAAATAAAAAAAAAAATATAAAAACGCAATTTTTTTATTACAAAAAACGTGCAGCCCAGCGCGCCACCGATGCGCTTCCAGGCGGCCCCCCGCCCGGCCACCGCCGCCGCCGCCGGTAACCTCCGCCACACCGCCGACACAGCCCCCCGCCTGAGCGCCGCCCGGCCCCAACCCGCACGCCGCCTGTGCCCACCCCGCGCGCTGCCACCACCACTGTGCTGCCCCCTATGCCGCCACCGCGCCACCAGCCCCAGCGCTAGCCCCTGGTTGCCCAGCGGACCAGGGGCTTATTTTTTTTAGCCCTTCAGGGCTATAAGGGTCTATTTGGGCTCTTTTGGAGCAGTTTTACAAAATCGGGCATAACTTGGGCGTCCGATCTCCGTTTTTCGAAAACAAATAGGCGTTGGAAAGCTGGTTCCAAACCCGATCTAATTGATGAGGTATTTTTCTCTGATTTTGCCTTTTTGCAATGTTTTTTGCCAGTCAAAATCAGAACAAGTTTTTTGCACTCCAGGAGCCATATCTTTTGCATACGGACTCTGTTTTTCGAAAGCGAATAGGCGTCAGAAAGGTGGTTCTATGCTCTTTCTAGATCTATAGTCTATTTCATCAGAAAATTCTTTAGGTGCTCCAAATTTTGTCTCAACCCATTATTGCTTTCTATCATTTTCTGGCTTTCAGTTTGTACTGGGGATTAGTTTTTTGCATTGTGGGGGGGTGTTTTCTCTTGCTTTATGTTATTTACATCAGAAAACTAGAATTTACAAACACCAATACAAAAAAATCAAACCCCCTTCTGCATCTTCTGTCTATTTCTGAAAGACCACTTAATAATAATTAAAAATTCAAAACAGTTGAGGCACAATTCACAGGATGGCAGACAGACCTATTGAATCTCTCACACTGCATAATTACCACACTTGGAAGGGTCGCATGATGACTCTTCTCCAGTCAAAAAGGTTATGGTCCTTTTTGGATGAGGTTCAGCCTCAGTTGACACGTCCTTTTGAGATTATGCACCACAGGAACAATATGGATCAGGCTATGGGATTGATGGCTTTACACATTTCCGACAGTCTTCAGTTTCATCTTGAGGGTTGTCTCACTCCTCAAGCCATTTGGATCAAGTTTGAAGGACTTTTTGGTACTGTCAATGAGTTCAGAGCTTTGCAGCTTGAGGCAGAGTTAACTTCTTTGGTACCTGATTCGTTTCCTTCTATTGAGGACTTTTTAATGAAGTTCAAACAGCAACGATCTATCTTGCAGGGTTGTGGTAAGACTAAGACTGATACAGAGTGCATTTTCCTGATTCTCTCCAAGCTTCGGGGTCCATTTCAGATCTTCTCTTCGACCTTCTATTCCACCATGGATGCCTTGGGTGCTCGCCATGTCATGCCTTCTTTTGAGGTCTTTTGTGATCGTCTGACTCGTGAGCAAGCTAAGCTTAAGCAGTTGGATTCCCTTTCAGGTTCACAGAACCAAGCATTGGTAGCCCAGTCCTCCAAAGGAAAACAGAAGCAGAAACCGAAGCCTAAGAAAGATTCAGAGGCTAGTGAGAATCCCTCCAAGCCACCACCTAGTTTGATTCAAAACCACAGTCCAATTCTAAACAGGGCAAATCTTCAAAGTCTGGTGAGTCTTCCTCCAAGACTAAGAAGAAATCAGGTGATCCTTGCAATTTTTGTGGCAAGGAAGGACATCCCGTTTCCAGGTGTTGGAAACGTTTAGAGGCTTTGGAGGAAGCCATGCAACAGCATAATATCAGTGCACCTCAGCCTCCTTCATAGCCCACAGGGAAAGGTCATGCTCTTTCTGCACGAGCATTGTCCTCAGCGTCCACTTGGATTCTAGATTCTGGTGCCTCTCACCATATGACACACACACAGGATTTGGTCACCGCTCTTGCTCCTACAGGCACTAGACATATTGCAGTTGGTGACTCAGCACAACTTTCCGTTCAAGGTTCTGGTACTGTTTTATTAGATGGTGGTTGTCTTCAGGATGTGCTTTTGGTTCCTGACATTTCGACAAATCTTCTATCCGTTTATCAGATTTGCCACTCTGGCTCTGGTAAGACAGTTGATTTCTCACCTCATGATGTAGTTATTCGAGATCTTCATGATCCTGACTTGGTTGTGGCTACTGGGAGTGTGGATTCTGCATCTCACTTATATAGTTTTGATGGCTTTGAGAGTTCAGACACTGTTGGTTCCTCTCTTATAGCACATGCAGATTTAGTGAGCAGGCTTTGGCATGAGTGTTTTGGCCATGTCAATTATAGATATCTACAGTAGATGAGTACACAGACACTTGTGATTGGGCTTCCACAGATTTCTTGTACAGATGGTGTATGTCATGGTTGTGTCCTTGGCAAACATCATCGAGATCCTTTTCCTAAGGGTCGAGCCTCTTGTGCTAGGGCAGCCCTAGAGTTGGTACACAGTGATCTTATGTCCTTTCCGACTCCTTCTTTTTCAGGGGCCCATTATTTACTCACTTTTATTGATGACTTCTCCAGACATACATGGGTGTACTTTCTTAAGTACAAGTTTGATGTCTTTGACTCTTTCAGGAAGTTTAAGACATTTGTGGAGAAGCAATCTGGACTTTCTATCAGGAGGATATGCACAGATAATGAGGGGGAGTATGTAAATCACGCTTTCAGAGATTTTTGCACTGAGCATGGTTTACAGCATCAGTTTACAGTTCCTTATACCCCTCAATAGAATGGTGTTGCTGAGAGAAAGAACAGAACCTTACGGGAGATGGCAAATTGTATGATACATTCTCGAGCTATGAGTTCTTCATTTTGGGCTGAGGCAGTCAATTGTGCCAATTATATTCAGAATCGGATGCCCCATAAGGCATTGCGACATATGACTCCTGAGGAGGCTTGGACCCATGTCAAGCCTGATGTTTCTACATTCTGAGTTTTTGGTAGTGAGGCTTGGGCATTTATTCCTGATGCTCAGTGGATAGCCATGGAGAGGAAGAGTCGACCACTCATATTTGTTGGCTACTGTGAGGATGTTAAGGCATACAGGTTGTTTGATCCTGATTCCAGAGAGGTCTTGTTTCGGCGGGATGTCCAGTTTGATGAGTGCTATCCTCAGATGGATTCTCCATCACCAGCTTCTCCCTCATTGCCTACTCCTTCCTCTTCATCTCTTTAGGATTACTTATCTCTTGAGGATGATGTAGATCATGATCCACCATCTCCACCACCACCAGTTGCTCCATCTTTGCCGAAGTGGGCCCGTGATACTGTTGATGTAGCTGGTTCTTTGGCAGGTGATCCTTCAGATACTCGTCGCACTCGTGCTTAGACTTCTGGTTCTATTCTTTTCAGTCATACCCTTTCAGATGATCCTCAAAAGTTTTCAGAGGCGACAGGCCACCCAGAGTGGGATAGGGCCATGGATGAGGAGTATTCTTCTTTGATGAAGAATCATACTTGGGATCTTTGTCCTCTTCCTAAGGGAAGAAAGTTGGTTCGATGGAAGTGGGTGTATCGTACCAAGTATGCTGCAGATGGTTCTATTGATAAGTATAAGGCCCATCTTATTGCGAAGGGGTTTTCTCAAGTAGAGGGTATTGACTACTCTAAGACCTTTGCTCCTATCGCCAAGATGAATTCTATACGTCTAGTACTTTCACTTGCAGCTTCACAGGGATGGACAGTGTTTCAGATGGATGTGAAGAGTGCCTTCTTGCATGGAGACCTACATGAGGAGATCTATATGGAGCAGCCTCAGGATTTTGTGCAGGACATTTCTTTGGTTTGCAGACTTCAACGTTCATTATATGGTCTCAAACAAGCCCCCAGGGCTTGGTATGAGAAGATGGACTCCTTCTTGCTTTCCTCACACTTCACATGCTGTCATTCTGATCACACAGTCTATATTCAGCATCAGGAGGGTGATCTTTTGATTCTAGTGCTATATGTAGATGATCTCATCATTATAGGTAGCTCATCCTCCATGATTCAGAGTGTTTAGAGAGCTTTGATGGAGCAGTTTGAGATGACAGATCTTGGTCTCTTGCACTTCTTTCTGGGTCTACAGGTTATTCAGTCTTCAGATGGGATTTCCATTTTTCAGGAGAAGTATGCTCTTGATATGCTTCAGCGATTTGGCATGCTTGATTGCAAGTCTGCCCCCACTCCATTTCAGTCAGGTGTTGTTTTGTCTTCCACTTGCTCTACTCCTTCAGTAGACCCCACTTTATACAGGTAGTTGGTTGGCAGTATGTTGTACCTGACACATTCTCGTCCTGATCTTTCCTTTGCGGTTGGCCTTGTCTCTCGGTTCTCCCATGATCCTCATGAGAGCCATTGGCAAGCAGCCAAACGTATTTTGAGATATATTCAGGGCACCACACATTATGGCATTCATTACTCTTCCGGATCCCCTCACGTCATTGGCTTCACTGACTCCGATTGGGCTAGTGATGTCAATGATCAGAAGTCTACTTCTGGCTTTGTTTTTTGCCTTGGTTCTGGTCCTATCACATGGTCTTGTAAGAAGCAATCTGCTATTGCATTATCATCTACAGAGGCTGAGTACCGTGCAGCAATGTTAGCCAGTTAGGAGGTTTTATGGCTTCGACAGTCAATGACAGAGTTTGGGTTTCCTCTAGATTGTCCCACTATTCTTTGGTGTGACAACCAGAGTGCCATTCACATTTCTCGCAACCCAGTGGAGCATCAGCGGACAAAGCACATTGAAATCCACATGCACTTCATCAGACAGTTGATTCAGGATGGTTCTCTCATCTTGGAGTATATTCCTACAGAGGAGCAGGTTGCCAACATCTTCACTAAACCTTTGGCATCTCCACGCTATCTTCAGTTGTGCTCAATGCTTGGGGTGAAGGAAATTATCCTTGGAGGGTCTCAGTGAGGCCTTCCTTCCTTCATGTTTTCTTTTCAGCATGATTCTTTATCTCTTTTTGGAGAGGAGTTTTTTCCCACTGGGTTTTCTCCTTTACTCCGCTTTATAGAGATTTTCTTGTATTTGGGTACCTGATCAGGCCTTGTTGCCGGGACCCTCTTTTGCATTGTAGTTCCTTTGCTTTCTTCTGCATTGTTTGTAGCTGCATTGTAGCTCATCTTAAGGGGGGGTGTTAGAGTAAAGTAATTAATTAACTTTGCTCTCCTCTTAAGATTTCTCTTTATGCATACATTAGTCATTTAATAATTAATATTTAATTATTAAATGCTCACAACTTAGGGTTAGGTTTTCCTTTTGGTGTTGATCTCCTTTATAAGGATTGATCTCTTGTATTATTGATATTCTTGATTCATTTTTTCTCTGATAATACATCTTTTCTCTTTGTCAGAGCCAAAACCCTTGTATTTGTTCTCTCTCTTTCTCTGTGACAGGTTTCTTGCATGCAGGTTTCTTTTGGGTTCTGTGGATTTGTATTTCTCAAATCCTACAGTTGCAACAACACGGTTAGAGAAATGAAGAATATGTCTGTGTGTTTCAAAGTCCTTGAACAATCAAACATCATAATTCTTGATAGGGTATCTCCGAAGCCATGTTCCTGTCACAATAACAAACCCTATTGGGTACTCAATACCCTCTCCGTCAATGATTGTGGTTGTCAATTTTCTTTTTGGCTCAACACGACGACACAAATAGTAATTTGTTCCTTCTTCATTGTTCTCTTCTGCAACAACTGCATACACATGACCTGCATTTTATAAAGTGTTAATTAATACCAAAAATAAAGTATGATGTACAACAAAATGAACCAAAAAGAATACTTGCAAAAAAATTAACTCAAAAAATCACCTGAATCCACTAGGTCGGATATATGGTCAAAATCCACTGATGTCTCCATCTGGCTCAATTGTAGTGCTTTGGGAATTTGATATGAATCAATGGGAACCAATGGTCTACAAGACCATTTGTCAACCCACTCTTGTAATTCACATTCTTCCCACAAACAATACATGCATGAAGAGCAAAAACATACCATCTGTCTCATATAAATTACTAGTGAACTTGAATTTGAACTCATAAATGAGTGCGTGTCACTCAATCCTGCAACTGTACAACAATCTAGATAGTTTTCAATGTTAGATTCAATGATCAACCAAAAATATCTATGAACCATTGATGTACCTAGATTACCTGAACCCATCGTAGACTTACACCATCGCACAATTGTTTCTGTATCTATCAACTCAGCACTACCTTCGTACTTCAATTCTTCTCTAGCTAGGGCTCTTTTCACACATGCTCCTACACCATCGTTCTCTCCCTTACCATGTCTAGCCTTAGTGAAATTCCAAAAATGTTGTACACCGCTTGTCATATGCATCCTTGTCAACCAATAAAACATCCTTACATTCTTGAATTGTGCGGTGCAATTATCTGACCATATTAAGTGTCAGTTGTATCGTATGTTCCTTTCCCTTAAACTATCATAGAAAACTTTAAAGCATCCTTGTACAAACTCCAATGAATGAGTAGGATCATCACTTATGTAGAAGTGATACTCTCTTACAACCTTTATATCCTCCTTTGTGCTATCATCTGCATGCATGAATGCTATGTGTACAAAAATAGAAACTTGTGTAGAGTTATAATACATAACACACTTGAAATAAATTCTCTTACCGACTTAGAAGGTGCTTGTATATTACATTCCTGCAAAACATTGTTAGTGTGCAAAGTAGCACAAATATGATGAAAAATATCATAGTGCATGGAAAATTCAATATTCATCCTACAACAACATGTGGTACATACATGATTAATCTTAATATAAGAAGATTTTGTCATTTCAAAAATCTTTGATAAATTCTTATTTGAGGAAACTTTTGAAGGAATCTTTCATAAAATTCAGTTTGAGTCATATCCAAAGAGTGTTTGGCATGTGGCTCATGATTTTTAGACCCAATTGACCCTCTAACAACATCTCTTTGGTTGGGTGAAACTCTTGTGTTGTCATGCCAAAAATTTTCAATTAATGTTCTTAGTGCATCAACAGCAACCTTGTCTTTGCATGGTAGTCTACTCGAGAATGCCCAAAGAGAATTATTGTTAGGTTCCTCTATTTTTTACTGCCTCTTAATGCTTTACTTAATGTTGTTCTACTAACATTTAATGACTTGCTTGTTTTTCTTATCAAATGATCTTTTTTTATTTTCTTGCTCATTATGGTTGATGTAATGACATGTCAAGTAGCATTAGAATCTTTAGTATATGATTTTGAACCAATAGCTTGATATGCATCAAATAGATTTCTCACAATAGTTCTTTCACTATTACTTTCATATGATCTTAGGCCTAGAATTTTCATTGTCTCTCTAAAATTCAAATTTTTAATCATTTGAACAATTAGTTGACATCTTGTGGTTTGATTTAAGTTTTTAAAATATTTTTGCCATATTCTTTTAACCATTCTCCTACAAGTTTGTTCATTCATTTTATTGGGCATTGGCTTCAATATATTCTCATCAATGTCAATTGGATACTTTGGTTTCCTACGAATGATTCTAGGAGGTGTTAACATCAGTGCATTATGTACATTCAATTCATCAAATAGAGAAGGTGTATGTTCATCATTTAATTGATTATTCAATGCGATATCTTCTTCAATTGCATTAGGTTCATATGATAAATCAAATGTCTCTTCTTCAATTGCATTAGGTGCATTATGCTCATTTGGTAAATCAAATTAAGATGTTGAGGATGACATACCTTCTTCTCCCATTGTTCTTATGCCACGTAATTTCTTCATACGCTGCCTTTGTCATTCCTTTTCAACCTCTTGTTGTTCCATCGTTCCTCGCTTGTTCTTTCCCATGGTTGATATCAGTTGTCCTAAATAGAATCATATTACATATATATGTAAACAAAAGTTCATAAACAAACAAATAACCATAAATATGTATCTTATCACTATTTTTTGGAATCAAGCTATTAAAAAATCACAATACTATTGACAAAACTAATAAGAACAACAATTCAATTATTTGAAATCATGCAAAAACAAAAAATTTACTTACTTCTATGTATAAAAACAATGATAAAAGTGCAGACACAGTTCCACTGGGGCCTTCAATGACCTCAAAAACTTTTTTTGAGGTCATTGAGGCTCTTGGGCAACTAAAAATATGTCTATGTACCATGTACGTGATACATTAATAACTGTGTATGCATTGTTAGTTCATAAAATGTTGGCAAGCCCAATGGTATTTTTTTTTTCCATTTTGTACTAATAAGTAGCACGTACACACTCCTAAGCCTAAAAATGTTATCGCATGGTAGCGAATAATAGGATCAATACCCCATACTTGCTTACAAGTAATAAGTACCATGTACGCACTCCTACACCTTAAAAACATTATGGTAGGCAGTGAACTAATAGGTTCAGTACCCCATAATCGCTATTGGTAGAAAGAGAGAGAGAGAGAGAGAGAGAGAGAGAGAGAGAGAGAGAGAGAGAAGAGGGGGGAGAGAGAGAGAGAAGAGGGGGGAGGAGGAAGGGATAGGGAGAGAGAGAGGGGGGAGTAAGGGGAGTGAGAGAGAAGGAGGGAATGAGGGAGAGGGAGAGAGGGAGAGGGAGAGAGGGGGGAGGGAGAGGTAGAGAGAGAGAGAGAGAGAGAGAGAGAGAGAGAGAGAGAGAGAGGGAACGAGGGAGAGGGAGAGATAAAGGAGGGGAGGAGGGAGATGAAGAGAAAGAGAGAGAGAAGGATGGAGAGGGAGAGAGAGGGAGAGAGAGGGAGAGAGAGATAGAAGGGGGAGGGAAGGTAGAGAGAGGGAGAGAGGTAGAGGGAGGGAGAGAGGGAGAGAAGAGGGGGGAGGGAGGAAGAGAAGAAGGGAGGGACCTATAATGACACCAAATAGTGTCCTAAGGAGTCATAGAACACCATATGACCCTTTAGAACACCATATAGTGTTGTTATGGGTCATTGGTGTCCCGAGGGGTCATATGGTGTTAGAAGGGGTCACAGGACACCATATGACCTCTTAGGAAAAAATACGACCTCTAATGACACCTAAGGGGTCATATGGTGGGCTAATAAAATGAGCTATTAAATTTAAAGTTATGAATAGAACATCATACAATAGAACATCAGTAGTTTAGTTTTGATATAGCTATGTTAGACCATTTTCAGCATAAGAGAAACTCCAAGTGAACAAACAAGGAGTCTTCACTAAAAAGCAAGTGTAAGAGCTTGACCTAACCCTAAGAGTACTGCCTAAGTTCTAAAACATATGATGCTATTAAATTTGCAAGGTTATATGACTGATCTCGATTGTGACTATAGGAATTATAGAAGAAGACAAAGAGGGAGGGAGAGAAAAAGAGAAAGAGGGATGGGGTATGGAGGAAGGGAGAAGGGGAGAGAGTGAGAGAGATAGGGATGGGGTATGGAGGAAGGGAGAAGGGGAGAGAGAGAGAGAGAGAGAGAGAGAGAGAGAGAGAGAGAGAGAGAGAGAGAGATGGGGTATGGAGGAAGGGAGAAAGGAAGAGAGAGAGAGAGAGAGAGAGAGAGAGAGAGAGAGAGAGAGAGAGAGAGAGAAACAGAGAGAGAGAGAGAGGAAGAGGGAGAGAAGGAGATAAGGAGGGGGAGGGAGAGAAAGAGAGATTGAATCCAGGACACAATATGACCCCTAACAACATCGAAGGGGTCATAGAGTATCCTAAGGGGTCATATGACACTATATTATCCCTTAGCAAACCGTAGGACCTACAACGACACCAAATAGTGTCCTAAGGGGTCATAGCACACAAATGACCCTTTAGAACACCATATGGTGTTGTTATGGGTCATTGGTGTCCCGAGGGGTCATATGGCATCATATGACCCCTTAGGACACCATATGGTGTTGTTATGGGTCATATGGTGTCTTAATAGGTCATATGGTTTCCTAAGGGGTCACAGGAGACCATATGACCTCTTAGGAAATAATATGACCTCTAATGACACCTAAGGGGTCATATGGTGGGCTAATAAAATGATATATTAAATTTAAAGTTATGAATATAACATCATACAATAGAACATCAGTAGTTGAGTTTTGATATAGCTAAGTTAGACCATTGTCAGCATAAGAGAGACTCCAAGTGAACAAACAAGGAGGCTTTGCTAAAAAGAAAGTGTAAGAGCTTGACCTAACCCTAAGATTACTACCTAAGTTCTAAAATATATGATGCTATTAAATTTGCAAGGTTATAGGACTGATCTTGATTGTGACTATAGGAACTATAGAACAAGAGAAAGAGGGAGGGAGAGAAGAAGAGAAAGGTGATGGGGTATGGAGGAAGGGAGAAGTGTAGAGAGCGAGAGAGAGAGGGATGGGATATGGAGGAAGGGGGAAGGGGAGAGAGAGAGAGAGAGAGAGAGAGAGAGAGAGAGAGAGAGAGAGAGAGAGAGAGAGTGAGTGAGAGAGAGAGAGAGGGAGGGAGAGGGAGAGAGGGAGAGAAGGAGGGGGGAGGGAGAAGAAGAGAGATCAAATCTAGGACAATATATGACCCTTAGAACACAATATGACCCCTAACAACATCTAAGGGGTCATAGGGTGTCCTAAGGAGTCATATGACACTATATTATCCCTTATCACACCATAGGACCTATAAACGACACCAAATAGTGTCCTAAGGGGTCATAGAACACCATATGACCATTTAGAACACAATATGGTGTTGTTATGGGTCATTGGTGTCCCGATGGGTCATGTGGCATCCTATGAACCCTTAAGACACCATATGGTGTTTTAATGGGTTGTATGGTGTCTTAAGGGGTCATATGGTGTCCTAAGGGGTCACAGGACACCATATGACCTCTTAGGAAACAATAAGACCTCTAATGACACCTAAGGGGTCATATGGTGGGCTAATAAAATGATATATGAAATTTAAAGTTATGAATAGAACATCATACAAGAGAACATCATACAATAGAACATTAGTAGTTTAGTTTTGATATAGCTAAGCTAGACTATTATTAGCATAAGAGAGACTCCAAGAGAACAAACAATGAGGCTTCACTAAAAAGAAAGTTTAATAGCTTGACCTAACCATAAGAGTACTGCCTAAGTTCTAAAACATGTGATGCTATTAAATTTGCAAGGTTATAGGACTGATCTCAATTTTGACTATAGGAATCACACACTTGATTTCTTTCATGGGTATGTACCATTCCAAGTCATTTGACAAGTGATGATCATCATATAATACCACTTCCATGCATAAAACAAAATTTAATTTCTTTTGGTGATAGGCATTGTGTAAGAGCTTGACCTAACCCTAAGAGTACTGCCTAAGTTCTAAAATATATGATGCTATTAAATTTGCAAGGTTATAGGACTGATCTCGATTGTGACTATAGGAATTATAGAAGAAGAGAAAGAGGGAGGGAGAGAAGAAGAGAAAGAGGGATGGGGTATGGAGGAAGGGAGAAGGAGAGAGAGAGAGAGGGGGGGGGGGGGGAATCCAGGACACAATATGACCCTTAGAAAACAATATGGGGCCTAACAATATCTAAGTGGTCATAGGGTGTCCTAAGGGGTCATATGACACTATATTATCCCTTAGCACACCATAGGACCTATAAAGACACCAAATAGTGTCTTAAGGGGTCATAGAACACCATATGGCATCTTATGACCCCTTAGAACACCATATGGTGTTGTTATGGGCTGTATGGTGTCTTAAGGGGTCATATGGTTTCCTAAGGGGTCACAGGACACCATATGACCTCTTAGGAAATAATACTACCTCCAATGACACCTAAGGGGTCATATGGTGGGCTAATAAAATGGTATGTTAAATTTAAAGTTATGAATAGAACATCATATAATAGAACATCACTAGTTTAGTTTTGATATAGCTAAGTTAGACCATTGTCAGCATAAGAGAGACTCCAAGTGAACAAACAAGGAGGCTTCGCTAAAAAGAAAGTGTAAGAGCTTGACCTAACCCTAAGAGTACTGCCCTAAGTTATAAAACACATGATGCTATTAAATTTGCAAGGTTATAGGATTGATCTTGATTGTGACTATAGAAATTAGAGAAGAAGAGAAAGAGGGATGGGGTATTGAGGAAGGGAGAGAGAGAGAGAGAGAGAGAGAGAGAGAGAGAGAGAGAGAGAGAGAGAGAGAGAGAGAGAAGAAGGAGGGGGGAGGGAGAGGAAGAGAGATCAAATCTAAGACACAATATGACCCTTAGAACACAATATGACCCCTAACAACATCTAAGGGGTCATAGGGTTTCCTACGGGGTCATATGACACTATATTATCCCTTAGCACACCATAGGACCTATAATGACACTAAATAGTGTCCTAAGGGGTCATAAAACACCATATGACCCTTTAGAACACCATATGGTGTTGTTATGGATCATTGGTGTCCCATGGGGTCATATGGCAGCCTATGACCCCTTAGGACACCATATGGTGTTTTTATGGGTTGTATGGTGTCTTAAGGGGTCACATGGTGTCCTAAGGGGTCACAGGACACCATATGACCTCTTAGGAAATAATACGACCTCTAATGACACCTAAGGGTTCATATGGTGGGCTAATAAAATGATATATGAAATTTAAAGTTATGAATAGAACATCATACAATAGAACATCAGTAGTTTAGTTTTGATATAGCTGAGTTAGATCATTGTCAGCATAAAAGAGACTCCAAGAGAACATACAACGAGGCTTCGGTAAAAAGAAAGTGTAAGAGCTTCAACTAACACTAAGAGTACTGCCTAAGTTCTAAAACATATGATGCTATTAAATTTGCAAGGTTATAGGACTGATCTTGATTCTAACTATATGAATTACACACTTGATTTCTTTCATGGGTATGTACCATTCCAAGTTGTTTGACAAGTGATGATCATCATATACTACCACTGCCATGCATACAACAAACTTTAATTTCTTTAGGTGATAGGCATTGTGTAACAACATCGGAACTCTCGCATACCCACCACTATCATCCTCCAGGACATCATCTGTGTTACTCTCCCTCTTTCTCTTCCTACTAGATGTTTCCTTCTAAAAAACATATTGCAGGTACTCTAACTCATCATGTTTCTTTCTTGACACTATTTTCCACATCTACTTTGCTCATTAAAAAAACATCTGAGAAGAATGTTGCTACAGGTTTCCTTATTTTTCATGGTAATGCACCTATGGTTCAATTTCAAACCCTATTCCTCCTATTCAATATACGCACACAAATCCATCAGTCAATTTTCTTAGGAGAGCATATATTATAAAAATAAGAGAAAGAGGGGTATGGAGGGAGGGAGGAAGAGAAGAAGAGAAGAAGAGAAAGAGGGGTATGGAGGGAGGGAGGAAGAGAAGAACAGAAAGAGGGGTGGGGTATGGAGGAAGGGAGGAAGAGAAGAAGAGAAAGAGGGGTGGGGTATGGAGGGAGGGAGGAAGAGAAGAAGAGAAAGAGGGGTGGGGTATGGAGGAAGGGAGAAGGGGAGAGAGAGAGAGAGAGAGAGAGGGATGGGGTATGGAGGATGGGAGAAGGGGAAAGGGGGAGGGAGGGAGAGAGGGATGGGACATGGAGGAAGGGAGAAGGAGAGAGAGAGAGAGAGAGAGAGAGAGAGAGAGAGAGACCTTGTATGCATTTGAGAGGGGGAGACAATACACTTATATGTGTATATATACTTAATATATTATATAATATTATATATATATATATATTTATATTATATATTATATGTATATACACATATTATATATACAATATCATATTATACAATAGCGCGTATGTGTTGTTTATAATAAAAAGAGCACGTACGTGCTTCTTACACCATAAGTACCCCATACGGGATTTATATACCATAAGTACCCTGTACGTGCTTTTGACTATTTAGGCTTGGAAATAGGCCTAGATGAAAAAGCTACAGTTTCGAAGTTTCATTTCCCTCCATTTCTCTCATTTTTGACGTGTTTTATTTTATCAACTTGGTTTATCAACATTGTCATCATCAGGTTTACACTTTATCAAGTGAGTATTTCTAAAATTTACACCATATTTTCACCCGTCTTCTAATCTTTCTAACCATATATTGTTTTTTCAATTTGAACAACAATAACATATTATTATTGAATTTCTTTTACCAGTGTCTCCATAGTTCTCACAGACATAGGTGCACCATTTTTTTAATAACTTTTGATATACTTATCCAAATTTAACAAACTTTATATATTATTGTAGTGCACTTGATTCTTTACAATTTTTTTTTTTAAAAATATTTTCGATTTGTTTAGTGCAACTTATGCTTCGTGCACGAATAGGTACCTAATTTTCAAGATGTGCTCAATTGGAATAATCATAAAAAAAAAAATACTCAACAAAAAGTTACAAAAAAATACACAGCTTCTAGTGCTCACTCTTAACTATCTTTTTGCCAAAGGATTTGTCAAAATACTAAATCTAACTATGACTTTTTTGATGTGCACGTCAGACACTATGTTATAGTTTTAAAAAAAAATCAGGGTCTATTTTTTGTGTGCAAATTATTTGACCCCCTTAATATCATCCTATTTTGAAAAAGTTAAGTATTTTAGAAACTAGATTAAGAGTACTACAATATTTTTTCTTTGATTATCTTCATATCTTGAGTGGATGACTTTCAAATGTTTCCTCCAAGTTCAGGTTCACCTGATTTTAGAAAAAAAGTGTCCACTTATACCCCCCTTTTTGACCACCATCTTTATGCACTTACCCAATGGCCTCTCCTACTCTCTCATCTAATGAGAGCTAGAAACTCATCAATGCTACCCGCGAAAGGTTGATCCTTTAACCGATTAGGTCTTTCTTTGTTGTGTATGTTGTCAAATTTTCTATCTATACATACTTATTCTACTTACATGTTTGTTTTTTATCCAATCTCTAATAATATCAATATCATGCTACTTGTTTGTGCAGCCACATTCCTCCCAACTGCACAACACTAATGTAAAAAATCAAGTGAGGAAGGATACCTCTAATTCCACTCAATCCATGGGATGAGAAGGTAAAAGACAAGGTAAATTGTGTCTTTCATGTATTTGTCTATTTGTCTTTTATTCATTTATTTTATATTTTATAGGTTTCTCTAATTGTTGTAAGTCCAAATATTCATTGTCAAGGAATTATTTCTCTTGGAGTGACTGATACAAAAAAATTGTTCATTAATAGTCAATTAAAAACTTGGGAACTACTTGAGGAATAATTCAATTTGAGTATTACGAGTAAAAGAACTTATTCTACATTGACTAAATATATTCAATTTATTAAACAACCTATCAAGAATGTTAATCAAAATGACTTCATCCCTAAAATTAAGTGGTCTAATGGGATCCCTCTTCTCATGTTTAAAGCTAAAGGCTTGTATAATATCCTTACTCATACACTGTAATGCCCCGCCAGGAAACCCCTAAGGGTTTAAGTTAAAAACACTCAATTAGAGTGTAAATATTTTTTTTTATAGTATTATTTAAGAGTATTACTAATTAGATTCAACGTTAAGATAATTTGGAGTTAACTAAGAACTTATATAACACAGTGGAAGGCTAAACGATCCTAAGGAGTTTCCCAACGCGATTACCTAACCTTACACCTAACTCCACTCATGTCAATTGATCCCATAAGCCGGATATCTTAATTACAAGATAATGCATAAGACATGATTATATATATGTTCAATGATATGACATCTTAGAATTTTAGGAAGCATTCATTTACTTTGGGTGGTTAGGAGGCCATTGAGAGGTTATTTACTCATGCACTTTAAATCCTAATTACATTAAGAGGCCTCCCAAAAGGATCAAAGCAATTATTATACCGAAGTTCATACATTTGGTTTTAAGATAACCACCCACATTTGAATTCTTTCTTAAATATTAAAAGTATGGCTAATAAGAGGAGATTCATTCGTTAAGGATTAAACTCCCATAAATTGAGTGTAGTTCCCTCATTAAGGTTTAAGCATAACCAAACTAGAGATTTGCAGTTCCTTTATGGAGGATAGAATGCAAGTAGCCATAGAGTTCATTCATTGAAGTTTTAATAATGCAAATAGAAGGAGCTCAACTTATTAAGGTGGAAATGTATTAGGACACGTGAGAGCATCCTTTAAATTAAAATATAGTTAGCAAGATGATATTCACCATTTCAAGATTAGAATACAAGTTCATAGTGACGTCCTTCCTTTAGGATTAGATTATAACTAACTAAATGTGTGTCACTCTTTTTAGTTAAATGAAGTTAATATGAAAATATACATTTACTAAGATTAAGACGTAAACAATTATACAAACACTTCCCTTTTTAGTTCAATTTTAGCAATCATAAGAGATTCTTTTATTAAGGTTACAATTATGGATAAATAGTCGAGTTAACCCAATTTTCAGGTTAATTTTGGTAAGGATTATTTGTTAAGATTAAAACATAAATAACTAAACAATTTTATCCAATATAGTGAAGTATGATTAACATGGCAATACTCATATACCAAGATAAAAAGGTAAATACCTATATGATGTTCATCCTTTAGATTTCAACTTAGAAATTACAACATTAATTCTAACTTTGTTTTTCATTCACATTCATTCAATTTACATGCTTAATCACAAGTTAATCCAATGATGTAACTCAGCGAGATTCTTTCCACTATTACTACTTTTAATTAACCTTAGCAAAATCCTTTTTCATAATCTTAATTACAATCTTTTATGAACCTGATTACTACATTTATCAAGACGAGTAATTTTATGCACTTAGATTTAATTTCGTTAATTTCCCATTGTACACTTTACAAGATAACAACCATACATGATAACTTAAAGTATGAAATAAAGGAAGCTAAAACAACGCATAACATAGATATGATCTCGGAGTTCACCCCTAAAGGGTTACATCTCCGAGTCTGCTCAACTGCAAGACCCCTTTGGTATTATATTGTTAGGATTACATAATTTATAAGTCTTTTACATCTTTGCCACTTAGGCGAACACAACCATTATACAAATGACCACTTGACCCACAAATCCTAATTGATTTCCACGTAGAGGCAGAACCAACTGAGCATACTAAAAAGGAAATACAAGGTTCATTGCCCAATAGTACTCTATTTAGAGGCCTAAGACTTAACAGGTGCCCCACTTTCAACAACAGGTTCCAGACAAATACATCAAGGATTGCCATCACTTAAACAAAGAAAATACAACACTTAACCTTACAAACTTTCCAAATCAATACATTACCAAACTTCCATTCTTTCTACTAGCATACCAAAGAAGAAACAACAAAATATACGAAGATAATTTTAGATTCCTATTCCATACACTCCTATACTTTAGTTTTTCATTCTAAAATTTCTGAATGATCATAATCATTCAAATCGAAAGACAATACTTATTCCTGAAAGAAAAAGAAAAAAAAAACTTCATATTAAAAAAATATATTATCTAACGTTAACAAAAGTGTTTTATTTCAAGAATCTTCAAATAAGGCACTATTTAACCTCACTTCCGAAAATTACTTCCCCATTAGAACTGGGGTTCCAAATTTAAATGTTCATTAATATGAATTCACTAATCCATGATTAATAAAGTTTATTTAATCTACAATTTAAAAAAAAAAGATTATGCAATCTTCATTATTTAATGTATATATAAAAAAAAATCTCTTTAAAAATATATATCTTAATTGTATTTTTCCAAAAACGTACGATTTTGAATTACTTATTTATTGATACAAAAATTCACCTTCATGTTAAATATATGCATCAATAAAACAAATTAATCATTAACTAAAAAAAAGTTATATTTAAAAAAAACACTGTTATTAAAATCAATTCTCCTTTTTTTTTCATTTTATTTTATTGCACTATCATATTTTATTTCTTTTTTTATAATAAAAAAAAACCTAAAAATTAAATTAAATAAAAAAAGAGGGGACGCTGCGGGCCCACCTTCCAACACAGGAGAGGCGGGAGTCCCGCAGCTCCCGTGCGGCCCTGCTGTGACACAGGGTTTCCCCCCTGCACTCACAGTGCATGCAGGGCTTCCCTGCGGCCACTGTGGTCGCAGGTTTTACCCTGCGGCCGCAGTGAACGCAGGGTTCCCTGCGGACGCTGTGGACGTAGGGGATTCCCTGCGGGCCACGGCGTGGGGAAGAAATGGGGGAGGGGGCGGCAGCGCGAGCCGAGCTTCGGCTCCTCCGCCCACCAAACCCTAAACCCAAATTCATATTATTTTTTTTGTATAAAATTTCTTACACAGTCTAGTTTCGACCCAAGCAAAATTTTCCTATTTTTTTTTTAAAATCACAAAATGAAATAACTAACACACATAAATCCTCCATTAATCCACTTATGATAGGCACAGCCAATTTTTTTGTTCCTTTATATATATATATATTTTTTTTTTCCAGAATGTTTAAACCAAGAATGGGGAAGATTTTCTCCTCTCAAAATGTCCAAGAAACCATGACAAACCTTAAATACAAGAACAACCAAGCTTTTCAAAAAAACTGAAGCTAAATCTTAAAGACATTCATGGCATTATCATTTCCTTTTTTTTCCAGCATTTCATGGAGCACATTTCATCACCAATTTTTTTTTGATTCAATAATAAATAAAAGGGTAGATTGGAATCCTACCTCCAAACGCATTCCGGGAAGAGTTTTGATGAAGAGCTCCACCTGCAACTCAAAGAAAATCCACCATTTTCCAAAATCTCCCCATCTCCATTTTTTTTTTTTTTCCCAAAAACAAGCTCCCAAGAAAGAACCCCCAAAAACATTTCCAAACTAGGTTAAAATGAGAAACCCTATTTTTGACCTAATTCTCAATTTCGAATTTCGAATTAATTTATTTCTATTTCTCAAATGACTTTAAATTTTTCCTTTCTAAAACACATAACTCATTAAATTCATTATTATCAAATTTAACTATTAAATTGACTCGCTATAACATAATAAAGCGACCTTTTTAATAAATGGCTAATCTTATGAAAGAAATCTATTTATTTTAATTCCTCAACTTTTAATGCATAAATGAACACATTATTTCAATTTAAATGCTTTAAGCTTGCTACAATTATAATTAAAGCGATCTCTTTTTAAATTAACGATTATTCATATAAAAGAAACTACCTATTTTAAATTTCCAAAATACTAGTGCATACTTCTACTCATTAAATTGAATTAAATACTTAGGGTAACAAACTCCACTTACCCCGCGCAAGGCACACAAATCGAGGAAGTCCACCCAATCTCACGACATGCAACCCAATGAAGAGAGAGCCCCATGAATCCACACACGATGCTCACCTGACCATGGCTAAGGCAAGATGAGAGTTTAATGACCACCAAATCTGAATTCTAAGGATGAAGGAAGCATACTCAACCTTGCAAATCCCAAAGGAGATGAACCTCACCCTAAGCAGTGTTGTACCTGCAATCTCCTGCACCCATGAATTCATACAAGCATACATATACATACACATATTTAATGAGGGCGTTAGCTCAAGATTTATCACAAGAGTTAGGAAACAATTACATTTACACAAGAATCGATGCAAAAGCACAATAGTAGGTATGCACAATTATTTATATCATCTAAACTACACATTGCATCACGGTTAACCTACCATTCAAGAATGCCACATAGGAAGTCAATCAAGGTCAAACGGGTTTTACAAGTCCGACTAGGGTAGGGGCATTACATACACAAAGCATTTTTGAGAATGTTAGCAATATTAGATAAGAAAAATGTGGTCTAAGGCTATTACTAAATCTTGTTGGTCTAAAACTCTTTTGGGCTTTGTTTCAGGTGTGGATAAGGGTTCTAATGTGTTTTGGTTTTTTTTGTCTACTAACATCTATTGGTTTCTATGGAAGAGAAGGAATGAGCATGTATACCAAAGGAAAGAGAGGGTTCTTAATTAGTTTATATATAGGATCACTTTGATCTTAATTGTGGAACAAATAAATTTCACATTAAAGCTACTGGTTGAAAGGTTCGTGAATGTGATTGAAGGAGGGACTCCAATTTATAAGGAAGATGTACAAGAAGTGAACTTTTGGCCACAGGATTTAAGATAGATTGACAAGAAATTCCAAGAAGAGTACAATTGATTTTCAAAACAACTAGTGCAAGGAACATCAATATGAAAAGAGAAGGGATGAAGTAGTCAGGGACCTTGAAATTATACATCGGAACTATAATACAACTAGCTGGGAAAGAATTTCCCCCTCATTGGGATAGCCATTTGACTCCTATCAGGATAACTGAACAAAGCCAAATAAGGTGGATAAAGACAAGGGCAAGAAGAAGGTTAATGAAGAGGAAGATGTTGAAGAGGAAGAAAAGAACCATAAAGATCAACAAGAAGAAAATTAAGAAGATTAAGATGTGTAACCTAGTTTGATGTTTTATCTATTTTTGGACTTGAAAATTATTTGTGCCTTGACAATAGTTTATGTTTTATGGCTCATGGAAACTCATGATCTAGTCACTACGGTATATGAAACTCACAAGAATATGAAACTCTCTCATGACAAATGAGAAGAACTAAGGAATAAAGACCTATCTTTTGATTGCAGGGAGAAATGAGAAAGAGGACACACTTGTAAACAAGATGAGACACAAGAGGGAAATATGTGTTTTTATGTGCAAATATCCATGTGCACCCAGGCATAAATGTAATACAAGGAATCTTTAAAGAAAGAACTTGTGTTATAAATGCAAAGAGAAATGGGAACTAGGAGATATATGTGGAGGCCAACTACGAAAAAATAGAGGCAATATCCGATTAAGAAGGAAAAGGAAACCTGAACAAAAAAGAAAGATATGGTGAAGGAGACCATAAGGTAATCTCATCAAAAGAATATGGGACGATTAATGAATGGATTTTTGTCAAGGAACCAATCCAATAATCACAGAAGGTCCAAATGATGAAATTGTCTTACATGGTAAGACTTCACAATTTCATGGAGGGAATCATTGATTTTCTATAGTCAAGCTTATATGGATTAAAGACAATAAAGATCAACCCTCACCATTAATCTCTAGCGATGGTGAATATTTAAGAGTGATAACATATTAAGGGTATGTAATAATATGAAGAGGCATGCCAATTGTTAGGAGGAGACATCATGGTTTAGGAGGGGATGCCACCACTCCAACAGTCACCCCTTATTGAGTGGTCACCACTTTTGCACCCAATGAAGAGATATAAGTAATGCACGCCCAACTGTTAGAAGGTCATCAAACCAAGTGCTTAATATTTGATAAGGAAATGAATATATAATAGATTGATTAATTTTTTAGTACTTCCAACCATGGTAGAAGGGAAGTAGGCTTGGAAGAGTGGTACGGTGATGGTTGTGTGTGGGCAAAGGGTTACAAAGTGTAATGTCCTTGGGCCTAGAGGAGATGGCTTCTAGGATAACCTATTGTAACCTCTTTCCCCTACCATGGTAAAGATTCAAATCCAAAATTCTAAAATTCCTCATCCAAATATTATGCAAATCAGAGATTCCTCATGCAAATATTATGCAAATCCAAAATTCCTCATGAAAATATTATGCAACTCCGAAGATTCAATGAATGAAGGTGAAGATTAAGCAATTCCTCATATTATGCAAATCTGAAATGAAGGTGAAGATTTAACAATTCCTCATATTATGTAAATTGAAAATGAAGGTGAAGATTCTACCTTGAATGGTGAGTGTGCAAAAGTACCTCAAATGGTGAGTGTGTTGTTTAATCTTTCCAGGGGTTGAGGTCAATGTGGAAGCCTGTGCTGGATTGAATGCACAAATGACTTGCCCTCTTCTTCTTTTTTAAGTAATGTCTATTCTCGTCGAAATTTTGACGAACGCGGGCACTTTTTAAAAAAAAAAAACAAATTTCATTGCTAATGCCTTCTCTGTCAAAACCAAATGTGAAATTACCATCAGAATTTCGACGAATTCGAGCATTTTTTCAAAAAAAAATCAAATTTGGTCACAATATACCTTCTCTGTCAGAAATCTAGACCAAATGTATTAGTGGTGCAATGACATCAAAAAGGTGGTCAGGGTCATTACTAAATTGGCATCCAGTAATAATAGCTTTAGTTTCTTAAAGACTTCTAGCCCTCTAGTAGCACTTGGAAATGCAACAAACTTGATAACAATCAGGGAGTTCCAATAGGGTTAGTTGTTATTGCACCTAGGCTAAGCAAGGATACCAGAATTAGAATTGGAAAACCCTCAAGGTCTATTTACAACATAGTAAAGGTGGTAGTCAAAAGATACCATTCCATTGGTTAATGGATGCATTCAACATAAGATCTACTCAAGGTGTTACTACTTGTCATGTATTTGTGTGGTGTACCTATTATACCTGTTCCTGCAACACAAAACACTCAATAAATCATTGCAAGCATGGTTAGTAGATTAAATCAATGAAACATTAAACCATAGCTAATCAACTTATTGCCTCCTAGTAACTGCAAGTGTGGATTTTGCTCTCAGATCTTAGTATGCAAATTCCAGTGACTTGACTACACTTAGATGGAGAATTTGAATGATTAAGATGCATGATCTAGCATGATAGCATGATTAAGCTATATGAATTCATGATTATCCTAGCATGATTAAGCTAAGAGTTAAGCTGAAAGGAGCATGATAACATTGCTAAAACTGATAAACTATAAGCTAGATGCCTATAGTAACAATGAAAATGAGCTGAAATTGAGCATGAATTAGTAAAGTGGCTGAATTCGTGAATTGGCCATTTGTTCTCCAAAATAGGGTCTATTTATAGGATTTCCCAAGGCTAGGGGTGATATGGCAGGATTCAACAGTCAAGATTGATCTGAAGATATCAATGGTTAAATTGGAGGTGAGTTGAGAAGAGGTTGGATGAAAGGGGACAATTGGTGGTAGGTGAAAAGGGGTCGATTGGAAGGGAACACATGGTGGCAAGTGTCAAGAGGCTTTGCTCATGAGATGACAAAGTGTCCATGAAAAGGGGACATGGTGGTTAAATGTTAGGAGGATGGTTTTGAATTTAGAAATTCATTTAATAGGAAAATGGCTAATTAGTTTCAACAACTCATGAATTTGAATTGTTTTAATTAATTAGGAGTTGGAAGAAATGATTTTGATGGAGAAGATCAATTAATTTGAATTAATTAATCAAGGAGGATTATTGAGATGAACCTATTTAATAAATCCTTAGATTTATTAATAAGTAGATGAATATGGATGATTTAATCAAATTGTTTGATGAATTCAATTAAATTGGGGAGGGAGATTAATTGAGATAATTGCTTTATTCAATTAATTATCTTCAAACTATTGTTTGATGAAAGTGCAAGTTCTTTGATTAGCTTGATTTCCTAGATCAGTAAGATTGAAAAATCTTGATTGATTTGATTCAGTCTGGTTTCAGGAAGGATTCATCCTGTATAAGACATGGATGATCATAACATCTGGTTTGAGGAAGGATTCATCCTATATAAGACATTGATGATCATGTATGGTTTCAGGAAGGATACATCATGTATAAGACATGAGTCAGAATCAATTTGTCTAGTTTCAGGAAGTCTAGTGTCAGGAAGGATTCATCCTGTATAAGACATGGATGATCATAACATCTGGTTTTAGGAAGGATTCATCCTGTATAAGACATTGATGACCACGTCTGGTTTCAGGAAGGATACATCTTGTATAAGACATTGATGATCATGTCTGGTTTTAGGAAGGATACATCCTATATAAGACAAGAGTTGATTAGGTTTGATTGATTGATTTCATTTGATAAGATTGATTAGATAAAGAACTAACAGTTTGTTGATATCAGTTGCAGAAATTTTTGGATATGTTGATGTTGATGCATTTGAGGGAGATAGCATAATATTTTTGCTGAGTTGACAATATTTGGAGAGATATGAATCATCATTCTGATTATGTATACACTTTTGATGATACTTTGATGATTCCTATGATAGATTTGACCTTGGATAAAAGGAGATTTTGGGATCCATGGAAGAATGAAATGCAAGCTAAAATGCAAATGAAATGCAGTGGAATGTAAAGCTATGACCGGACTAGTCACTAGATTATTTTGCGTTTTTTGTCATCATTGAGCTTTTGAAATGTGGGAAGTGAGTGCAAACATCGATGGTATAATTAAGCCATGATGATCTGAGAACTTCTTTCCTAGATTTTGATATAGCAAGTTAACACAAGCATCGAGGTATAATTGAACCAAGATGACCTGAGTGTTGCTTGCATAAAATAGGCAGTATTAATCATTTCAATATGTAAATTGGAAATGTCTTCAATGATATTCTGATGATAATGTCCCGAGACAAATTTGCACATATTAATGATTACTTTTCAGACAACAGACAAGAAAAATATCATGTTTCTTCCTTGTTCCTCTAGTCAATGACATCCTGGAGTCACTCAGAAATCATGATAGCGAAAATCAATATAGAAAAGTTGAACAATCATGTTACAATCATTATTCAAAAAGATATTATCCACTGAAAAGTGTGTGTTGTGCTTAGATTGATTTCATGATAGCTTGATAGTTGATAGTTTGATCTTGTGTTCAATGTTGGATGTGTCTTAGTTTTCGCTCGATAAGAGTTGTCTAACTGTTTGTTCTACTTGTTTGATTAAGCTCAAAATGATCAAGAGTTTTTCCTCCAGCTAGGTGTAGGATTTTTGCCCCAAGAATAGAAACAAAGTCATTATGATTTATCCAATGATCCAAACCATGGTAAGAAGCCACTTGGAATGTCTGCGTATGTATAAAGGCTTCATGATGATCAGCGTTGATGGAAAATGAATGCAAGTGAAAAAAATGCATGAACTAATGGATGGAAGAGCCAACCAACAGATAGCACCTATTTGCCAGGTTTTCACTGTCTGTTTTTTTTATTGCACTTTTTCTGATATTTGATTTTTTTTTTGGATTTTCTGCTTTTTCACTTTTTTTTTATTTTTTTGATTTTTCCCTGTTTTTGATTTTTTTCTGATTTTTCACTGTGTTTGATTTTTCAGACATAGAAATTCTTCAGGTACATGCTATTGATAGGTTCGTCAAGTTGATCGCCATCTTTTGTTGATAACTGATATGCTCCTGATCCAAATACTGTTGTGACCACAAACAGACCTAACCAGTTTGGTTCAAATTTTCCTTTCTTTTCTCGATCTGCCTGCTTGCGTGGATTTTCTTTTAGCACTAGTTCTCCCACTTGAAAGATTTGGGGTTTGACCTTGTGATTATAGCTCCGACACATTCTTTTCTGATATAACTTTATATGATCAAAGGCATTGCGTCTGCGTTCATGGATTAGTTCTAACTCTTGCAGTCTAGATACTCTTTGTTCTTCATCTGGGATGAGTCCTTTTAGTGACACACGTAGAGAGGGTATCTCTACTTCGATTGGAAATATGGCTTATGATCCATATACAAGAGAGAAAGGTGTGGCACCTATCAGTGTGCGGATACTGGTACGGTAGGCCCATAGAGAAGGGTTTAGTTGGATATGCCAATCTTTCCCAGCATCGTTCACTGTCTTTTTAAGAATTTTCAGGATAGTTTTGTTAGATGCTTCTGCCTACCCATTTCCTTGTGGATAATATGGTGTGGAGAATCTATGCTGAATTTTGAACTTCTCACATAGCTCTTGTACATCTTGATTCTTGAATGGTCGCCCATTATCAGTGATAATGGTCATTGGTATTCCATAGTGACAGATGATATAGTTCAAGATAAATGCAACAATTTGTTTTCATGTGATGTTTATGAGAGGTACATATTCTATCCATTTTGTAAAATATTCAGTAGCGACAAGGATGAATTTGTGTCCATTAGATGAGGAAGGATTTATCTTTCCTACTAGATCAAGTCCCCATTGACAAAAATGCCAAGATGTTGCTAAAGCATGTAGTTCTTGTGTTGGTGCATGGATCCAATTCCCATGGATTTGACATTGTTTGCATGTTCTTGCTATCTTAAAAGAATCTCGTTCCATAGTCGGCCAATAGTAGCCCAAGCGTATGAGTTTTTTCGTAAGGGTAAGACCACTTGAATGAGTGCCACAAATGTCGTTATGGACTTCATGTAAGGCCTTCTCAGATTCTTCTTGTTCAAGATATCTTAAGAGAGTATCATTAAAAAGGGTATCTGCGACGAGAGTATAATGAGAGGATTGGCGAATAAAGTTTCTCTTTTGGTTCTTGGATAGGTCAGGAGGTAGGGTGTTATCTTTCAAGTATGTGTAAGTTTGGCCATAGCAGGATGAATCATGTCCAATGAGTTGGCAGATGGTTTGGAAATCTAGACAATTATAGGTAGGATAAAACAACTCTTCAACCAAAAATTCATAATGTTCTTGATTTTCCTATGTTTGTAATAGAGAAGCCAGTGTTTCCATGGCATCTGCTACTTTATTATCATTTCTTGGAATCCGTTCAAAAGTGATTTCATCAAAGTGTTTCTTGAAATCCTCCACCATCTTTTTATAAGGTATGAGTTTGCCATCTTTTGTTTGATAGTCATCATTGATCTGGTTGATGACAAGCTGAGAATCTCTGAAGACCTGAAGTTGTTTGATGTTCCATTCTACAGCCATTTTGATACCTGTTACCAATGCTTCATACTCTGCTATGTTATTTGTGCACGGAAAGCTTAATTTGTATGCTTTCAGAATTGTATGACCTTGTGGTGTGATGAGTAAAATACCTGCTCCTAATCCATGTTGTGTATATGCATCGTCAAAGTATAGTTGCCCTATTTTTGTTGTGACTGTTAAGATATCTGCATCATGAAATTCAATCCTTAACGGATGATCAGCTTGAAGTGGTGCCTCTGCTAGTTGTTCTGCAATGACTTGTCCTTTGGTAGCTCTCCTATCAACATATTCAATATCAAACTCACTTAGGATCATGATCCATTTAGCTAGTCATCCTATTAATGTTGCCTTGCTGAGTAAATATTTGAGAGGATCGATTTTAGCTATTAACTTGATGGAGTGAGATAGGAGGTAGTGTCATAATTTTTGAGAAGCAAAAACTATTGCTAGGCATGCTTTTTCTGTTGATGAATAGTTGACCTTGTATCCTACTAATGTTCTACTGAGGTAGTAGATGGATCTTTCTTTTCCTTCATTGTCCTGTTGTGCAAGCAAAACTCCCAATGATGCTTTAGTAGTTGATACATAGAGTAATAATTGTTTTCCAGGAATTGGTGACATTAGCACAGGTGGTTGCATGAGATATGCCTTGATCTTGTTGAATGCTTCTTCACATTGATGGTCCCATTTGAAATTAACATGTTTGTGTAATAGGTGAGTAAATGGTTGACATTTATCTACTAGTTGAGCCACAAATATTCTCATTGACTAGAGTCTTCCTTGGAGTGATCGGAGTTGACTGATATTTTTGGAAGATGCAATTTCCATGATTGCCTTTACCTTAGCTGGATCCACTTCGATACCTCTAGCTGAAACAATGTATCCCAATAGCTTGCCTGAAGTAACACCAAAGGCACATTTCTTAGGGTTTAGTCGTAGCTTGTATTGTTCTAACCTGTCAAAGATCTTTTCCAGTATCTCTATATGTTCTTCTTTGTTGTATGATTTTGCTAAGATGTCATCCACATAATCTTCCATGAATGTATGCATCATGTCATGAAATATAGTTGTCATAGCTCTTTGATATGTTGCACCTGCATTATTTAATCCAAAAGGCATGGTGTTCTAGCAGAAAGTACCCCATGGGCATGTGAAAGTTGTCTTTTCTTGATCTTCAAGTGCTATTTTGATCTAATTGTATCTGGAAAAACCATCTATTAAAGAGAACATGGCGTGTCCTGCAGTTAAGTCTACAATGATGTCAATGTTAGGCAAAGGAAAATCATCCTTTGGACAAGCATTATTAAGATCTCTGAAGTCTGTGCATATTCTGATGTTTTTATTTGGTTTTGAAATAGGAACAATGTTGGATACCCATTGAGGATAGGCCACAGGTCTGATGAATCCGACATCCAATAGTTTCTTTAGTTCTACTTTGACTAGAATAGCAATATGTGGATGCATTTTCCTTAACTTCTGTTTGACTAGTTTGGCTCCTAGACTTACATTTAGGTGATGCATAATAAGTTCTGGATCTAACCCTGGCATGTCTGCATATGACCAAGCAAAATTTATTTTCCTTCATTTAAAAAATTCCATATACTATTGCATTTTTTTTTCTGATAGAGAAGTCACTGGATGAAGAATCTTTGGTTGCTCTGTTGTGCCAATGTTAACCGCCTCTGTTGGTTCAATCAGAATGGATGACCTTTCTTGATAGTGTTTAGGTAAAGTGTCAAATCTCCCATCTTCCAGTGCCTAAAGGAGGTTTTCACCATTGGATGCGTCCTTTGTTTTTACTTTTTCTTGATCTAATGTTGCAAATAAATGGTTTTCAGCATTAGACCTGATGTTATTTTCTTTATTTTCATTTTTGTGACTAGGAGATTTGGCAACCACTTGACTCAAAGATACATTAGCAGAATCCCTGGTGAAAGTTGTTACAAGTTTGATTGCATTAAGATATAAGGATATGGCATGGTCGTTTGGAAAGGTATCAATTGCAGTATGTCCTTCATTTTCCCAATCAATAAGCTCAAGATGTAGTAGAGGTAAGGGATCGTCAGGTTGAGATGTTTCAAGGGTATTAAGGGTCATGATATATGTGTCAAAGTTTTCAGTACGTAGGTCCATGTCTAGAACAGTACTCTCATCAGAATGACCTTGTATAAGAAAATCCTGATCGTCCTCGACTAAGTCCAAGTTAGTCAAATGTGGTTCTAATTCAAGTGAACTAGTTCCTGATGTTTGTCCTACATACATGTGAACTATATCGACTTCTACATCTCCTTCAAAGCAACTTTCTTCAGCAGAGTCTTTAGAATGATAGGAATCCCATTCCCACCCATTAGAATTTGTCTCACTGATAGCTTGTAATCTACAGATTTTATCATACAACATTTCTTCTGTTATTCTTAATATATCTTCTCTTCTTTCATGTTCAGCTTCTTCAAGACTGAGATTGAGTTCTGTCAACCTTGTTATGAGCTCTCCTAGATTTGTACTAGGATCATTCTTGTTTTGATCAAGATTTAATGCTGCTTGAGAGGTACTTTTTTTTTGTTTTTCTTGTTGATCTGAAGCTTGCTTCTTTTCCCATTTCATTGTTTGTTCTTGTTGCTCCCTTTCAATAACAAGTTGTTCTTGTCTATTCTCATATTCCTCTTGTTGTTGACTAAAAAGTGCATCTTTTGGTAAATTAGCTTAACCATACCCTATGCCTGATTTGTCTGTAGCTTGCTGAGTATAAGGTTGGATAGGTTCTGAGATACCTTCTTTTCTTTTCCCTATAGGACCAGTTCCAGTGTATCCCATCTTTCTGAGGATGCTAAATGCTTTTCCATATTTTTCTGTAGGTATACGAACATTGTTGATCTTTTGTTGGACCTCTTCATCCTTGTATAGCCACTATAGCACATATTTGTCTTTTGTTTCCTCTGATAAGGTCTCAACACTAATAAATGCTCCATCAAATATTGTTAGATGTTTTACAACTGGTCATTGTGTAGAGTTTGATGGTTTTCCCAAGGATTTAGCAGAGAGTGGTACTTGTGATATCGAATATTCTCCATTTCCTTGATCTTTTAGCTACATTTGTTTTTCCATACTTAACAGAATAGAGGCAAATGATTGTTCCTTGGATTGTGTGTTTGAAGATGATGCCTCCCTATTATGAGGAACGTTGACTTCTTGAGCTATTTTTAGATTGCTGCAATATTGAAAAGGATTTGAATCTGCATAGATAGTGATTTCCTCTCCATTGTATGGAAATTTTACACATTGATGGTATGTTGATGGGACAGCTTGCAAGTCATGGATCCATGGTCTCCCTAGGAGTATATTATATGATAGATCCAAGTCTAGAACTTGGCATGTTGTATCTTTCTGCAAAGGTCCCACTCTGATGGGTAGTATCACAATTCCTTTGGAGGAACAATCTTCTTCATCATAGGCTTTTATAGCGATCCTTTTCCGAGCATCAACTGCATCTTCTGAATATCCTAAAGCACAAACAAGACTTAATGAATAGATATTTAGACCAGCTCCTCCGTCTATTAGGACACGTTTAACACACGTTTTATGAATGATGACTTCGATATGCAAGGGAGCATTGTGGGGATGTTGCAAGGACATGTCATCTTCTTCAGTGAATGATAAGCAGTGAGGGGTTGTGAGGTGTCCCACCATGGTTTGGAATTGATCAATATCAAGATCTTTGGATACAATGGTATCTACTAATGCTCGTTCAAGAATTTCTTTGTGTGTGGGTGAAGGTTTCAAAAGCTCCAAGATGGATATCTGCACAGGTGTTTTCTGCAATTGTTCCACTAAATTGTATTGTTTTGTTGTGGATGATGTGTTTGTTGTAGGACTTGGCAAAATAACTTTGGCTTTGCTTCTTGTTATAGCTTGAGCATGTTCTTGATCTTGTTTTTCTTTAACTACAATCACGTTTACCACATTATCATATGTATGAGTGTAATTTACCTTTGCTTTACCCTTACCATTGTTTATTGTTGATGATTCACCTTTCTCATAGTTGGGAAGCGGAGTTTTAAAAGTTGTATGAGATTCATTTGTTGTATGTCCATCCACCATTATTACTCCTTTGTCAATCAAATCTTGTATGACATGTCTTAACTTTTGACAATTATCTATGAGATGTCCTTTGTTTCGATGGAAATCACAATATTGATGATCATTCCACCAGTGTGGTTTTATTTGAGGTTCATAGTTCCTTTCTTCTGGCAAAGAAATCAATTTGTTAGGGATAAGTGTTTTTAATGCTAACTCCAAGGGTTCACCAATGTCTGTAAATTGTCTTTGAAAGAATGTTTTGATAGTTTCTCTTTGGTGATTATTATTTTGCTGTGTTGCTGTCAAGTGAGTAGATAAATTGAAAACCGGTTGTTTTGGTTTTACATTATTATTATCCACTATTCCATCGTTAACTATATTTCGATTTCTATTCCAAAATTTTGGTTCGTCATTATGATGGTTATTATTGTTGTGGTTAGGAGAATAGACCCCTTCTTTGCATATTTTTAATTCACCTTTCTTTATCATGGCTTCTTCCATTTTGATTCCGTTATCAACCATTTTTCCAAAACTTTGATTTCCTTGCATTTTTAAATGATAACTCATTTGATCATTTAATTTGTCAATAAAGATGTCCATTTTCTCATATTCTGGTATGGTACGAGGATATCGCGAAGCTAGACATCTCCATCGTTGTAGGAATGTCATGAATGATTCTCCAATTTTTTGTTTAGTGTTACACAAGTCTAACATCATCACTTCTGGTTGTATGTTATATGAGTATTGTGAAACAAATTTATCTACCAGTTCTGAAAATGATCTAATTCCAGGCAGTAGTTTAGAAAACCATTCCATGGCTAGCCCATTTAAACTTTTCGGAAATAGTCTCATTAAGTATGTATCCTCGTGTGCAAACTCCGTACTCATTGTGCAAAACTCTCGTATGTGATCTCGAGGGTTAGTGCTTCCGTCATATTTCTCGTATCTGAGAGTTTCAAATCCTATAGGAAATGTTATCATGTTTAGGTTTCTATCAAATGGATAGGGGCAAATTTCTTGGAGTGAATACCGCTGAACATTTCCTCTTTGCATGTCTTGAATTTGCATTTGCATCATTTGTAGTTGTTGTGTGAGGGTTGTGATAGGATTATCAACATGATTTGTTCTCGCATAACCCTGATTTTGTATTCTAGGAGGATCTAGATCTCTTCTTGGTTCATCTCTATTCCTTCTTGTATCATTATTGGGTTGAATGTTATTTAGGATTTCTACTTCATCTAGTTTGGGGATGTAAGTCTTATCATTGGTTTTAGTGTTACAAGGATTTGACATGTCATTCATTTTGGGACCAAAGATGTCTTCATATGGTTTGTTATTAGGAGGAGGATCACTTTTCTTTTGCGTTAATTTGTTCAAATCAAAATCTTGAGGGAGTGTAGCACCAGATTTGGCTAACATTAGAAAATATTTTTCTTTTTCTTCCTCCAACAATTTTCGCATAAATTTGTCAAATTGAGGGTCCTTTTTGATGTCTTTGATGTTTTGTTATGTTATTTCTCCTTCCCCTTGTACTTCATCTTCATGTTCCGTGATTCTAGTTGTTTCTAATGTTTCGATTTCAGTCTCTGCAATTTTTCGTCTTTGAGATCTAGTTAGGACAGGCATACATGTGACGATTTAAGCATAGAATAACAGACACCGAGTGTTTATGTTTACTGCAATTTGACCAGACAAAAATGACAACTCTAAAATAGGCATGTAAGACTCAATTCTGGATTGACAAATGCAGAGTTTCGTACGACATACTTCACAGCATAGGATGACACAAGATACAGGTCTATATGATAGAATATAATTTTTCATATAAACAACAACAACTCGTATGACATAACTTTCTGAACCATACAACAAACTAGATGCCTCGTACGACATAGAATGCTGTGTAGTACGACTAAAGATTTTATGCAAATAGGTTTGTATGACAGAGATCCTAACTCGTATGACAAAGAATAGGACAAAGATAAAAAATGTTTGTTTTGCTGAATTTGAATTTGTGAATTTTGGTGTCTTGCTTGTGTTTTCTAGTTTGAGATGTCTGATTTGTCTTTTTTTAGGGATGAATACACAACAAACATAAGATATGATAATTGACTCCAAGCATGCTAAACCCTAAGGAATTTGGCTGAGAATGAAAACCTTTGCTTGCTGACTTAGGTAAACACCCAATAGCTAATTAGAATATAGCCATTGAGCATTACGCAATGGATTCTCAATGTCGTATTATCCGACTCCAAATGCTAATGGGGGAACAATATGGCAAGTGTCTTGGGAGAGTTACTATCTCTCTTGCACAAAGATTATCACCCTTTCGGAGGTGAATCAGGTAGCTTCTATTTTAACTTGGAACTAGTAAGGGATCCGTTCAACACGTCGAGGTATAAACTCAATTAAGAGGTCTCCTAGCCTTGAAAACCAAGATTTGATATACTCGAAGGTACGGAGGAGAGCTATTCCCGAGCACTGCTGCTACTTTGATTTTCATCAAAAACACATTTATTTTATAGTGGGTTGGATTACTTGGCATTAGTTGTTCCCACTTAGGTCGTTCCCCTCTCACTGACCTTAAGGGCTAAGAGTTAATAACTCCTCGGGAGGGCAGGCTTGCTAAAGATATGCACTAATGAAAGTAAAAGGACAAGTTTAGCTTTCTGATCACCTAAGAAAGGTGAGAGCATACTTGCCTATCATCAAAACATGAAAGATATGTTTGTTCATTTTTTTTTAGCTCAAATTGAAGTGTGCCTAAAAAAATTTAAGGAATACACAAAGTTTTTAGCTGAATCCTTATGCAACTTGCAAAAACTCATTAGTAGTCATTGTTTTGAATTTTGTCTTTGACAAGCATATCTTTGACAAGCGTATCTGCAAGAAAGAGTTAGGCTACCAAAATCTCATAAACAGATCAAAGTTAGCATTAGTGATCTGAATTACAAAATTTTCAAAAAAATTATATGAAATTTTATCCTAACTTTAGATAGGCATAACTTTCTGCTCGGGACTCGAAATTACAAGTCGTTTACCTCATTGGAAAGGTCTCCAAGAGTTATAGATGCAATTTTTAAAGAGCATGGCTTTTACAAGCCGTTTACTCTCAAGGGCTAAAAATGACCAGAAAAGCCTTCAAAAACACAGATTACCGACGTATAGACAAATTTGAAATTTCTAATTTGCAGTTTTTTCAAAAAATCACAAAACCAGAGACTTGCACGACACAAATTTGCAATTAGCATGACAGAGGATTAAACTTCACATAGAGAGAAAAACAGACTCGTACGAGACAGAATCAACCTAGTACGAGTAAACAATTTTCAAAGCAGAAACTCGTACAAAAAGGATTTAGCTATCGTACGATAGTGAAAATAAACTCATATGATAGAGGATCAACATAGTACAAGACAAGAATTTGCAGTTTAAAATCTCATACAAGTCAGGATTATACCTAGTACGAGTTAGGATGAGTTATCGTACGAGACTAAAAGGAAGTTCGTACGAGCCAGAAAGGCAACTCGTACGACATTCTGATTCTGATCTGGCAGAGATGAAGTTTGAGGAAGCTTGGGAGGCAGAAAATGATGATTTCGGCCCCATGGTGGGCACCAAAATGTCGTGTATTTGTGTGGTGTACCTGTTATACCTTTTCCTGCAACACAAAACACTCAATAAATCATTGCAAGCATGGTTTAGTAGATTAAATCAATGAAACGTAAAACCATAGCTAATCGACTTATTGCCTCCTAGTAAATGCGAGTGTGGATTTAGCTCTCAGATCTTAGTATGCAAATTCCAATGAATTGACTACACTTAGATGGAGGATTTGAATGATTAAGATGCATGATCTAACATGATAGCATGATTAAACTATATGAATTCATGATTATCCTAGCATGATTAAGCTAAGAGTTAAGCTGAAATGAGCATGATAAAATTGCTAAAACTGATAAAATATAAGCTAGATGCTTATAGTAACAATGCAAATGAGCTAAAATTGAGCATGAATTAGTAAAGTGGTTGAATTCATGAATTGGCCATTTGTTCTCCAAAATAGGGTCTATTTATAGGATTTCCCAAGGCTAGGCGTGATGTGGTAGGATTCAACGGTCAAGATTGATCTGAAGATATCAATGGTTAAATTGGAGGTGAGTTGAGAAGAGGTTGGATGAAAGGGGACAATTGGTGGTGGGTAGGAAAAGGGGTTGGTTGGAAGGGAACACTTGGTGGCAAGTGTCAAGAGGCTTTGCTCATGAGATGGCAAGGTGTCCATGAAAAGGGGACATGGTGGTTAAATGTTAGGAGGATGGTTTTGAATTTAGAAATTCATTTAATAGGAAAATGGCTAATTAGTTTCAACAACTCATGAATTTGAATTGTTTTAATTAATTAGGAGTTGGAAGAAATGATTTTGATGGAGAAGATTAATTAATTTGAATTAATTAATCAAGGAGGATTATTGAGATGAACTTATTTAATAAATCCTTAGATTTATTAATAAGTAGATGAATATGGATGATTTAATCAAATTTTTTGATGAATTCAATTAAATTGGGGAGAGAGATTAATTGAGACAATTGCTTTACGCAATTAATTACCTTCAGACCATTTTTAGGTGTATACACTACTACCTCCTTACCATAGCATATAAATTCTTAAGGTGGTGATTTGGCTAGGAGTAGGTACATGAATTCCACGAGGTTGGGTGATCAAAACTACTTTTCTCCAAGAAATTTTATGTGTACACCTAGGTGTTTTCTTTCTATTTCTTACATCTTCTTGCTTGCAATTTTTTGTTCTTTTTTTTTAATTTTTTGGGCAAAAAGTTAATAGGTTGATAATAATGAAAAATCTTTTTTAAATAGTTATAATATATGCATATATATTTATTATATTTTAAATTGTATCTTTATTTGTCTTTATATATTTGTTTATATTCCATTTTCCATTTTTTTTCTTTTTTTAAGCTTATACTCCTATTTCTACTTTTTGTTATAATGTAAGATTATAATTTTTATTTTGTATGTTTCTCTAGTTTCATATCTTTGTTTAAACTTGCACTTTCATTCTTCCTCTACTTTCTAATTAATACTATCCTTTCCTAAACTCTTTGTTAAAATTTAGATAGAAAATCTCATACATGTGTAATTAAATATATCTAAGCAATAATTTTCACAAGCCACTTCTAACTTTTCATATATCTAACTAGCCATGCATTGATCATATTGCAAACTTTATGGGCATAGATTTAGATACACTTTATTTATACTCATATGTCATGATTTTAAGAATATATAAATTATAGGCATTATATTTCATTCACTTTTGGTCATTATCTGTCAAGTTTCAAATTGTTTACAATACTCTCTTTCATTATGGAAACAATCCTTCTATGTTATAATCCTTGTTTGTGCCATTTATTTTATTTGAATCCAAATATAAAATTGATGGTCTTAAAACATAATGCATCAAATTATTTTTTGTTCCTTAATTTTGATATGGTTTCTTATAGATTTGTTTCTTTCATTATTGATACATTTTCTATTGTTTTGAATCTTATTAAGCTATTACTCATTAATTTACGAAAATTACATAAGTTTTTATCATGTTCATTATAAAACCATCCCAAAATCAAAACTCAATGTGAGTATGAATAAAAATAAATAACATAACAAAGATATGGATGAAGTGGAATGATTGGCTAAGCCATTAGATGATGGTCACTTGTTAGTTTGAGGTTATCACTACAATATGAAGGCAATGGGTAGAGACCTTTTTTTCACCTATTTTATGTCTACAAGCCTTTGACCTTAACCCTCAAATACATAACCTAATCTTTTAGCTACACATCCCACTCCTTAACCTTCATCTATCACTCTCTCATATAGGAAACATAGTTCATCAATAGCTAAAATCTTGAATAATCAAATTTTGATGATGTCATTACCTAGACTCTCTAAAGATCTATTTGTACTTGATCAACATTTTTTTGAGGAGTGTAATGTGTAGTCCCTACAATCTATAATTTCATCATGTTGATGTTGTGACCTATTAATAATGAGGATATCTAGATCCTTAGATAAACCTACTAGTATAGTGTGCTATATCAGATCTATATCTCTCTAGTCCATATATACTCTTGCCTCATAGTAAGAAACATATATCTGTATAGTATGCTAAAAAAGTATGGATATGCCTATCAAAAATATATTATTGCAACTAGTCGACATATCTCTATTATGACTTGACCTATACAAGTGAGCCACCCTTATGAAAGAATTGCAAAAGGGTAAATAAAATTCTTTATTAATATAATAATCATATAATCAATAACAAAAACCTCTAGTAATCTCTAAGTGATGGGAATAGGAGTGGGAGATGTGACATGTTTGAATGTGCAAAAAGTGGGAAACAACGACAATGGAGGAAGTGGTGTTGATCATGTGGGAGGAATCATGGAAGAATCGAGAGAGTAAAAATCTACGAATGGCAGTGATCACGGGGTCTGGGATGGTTCGACTTGGCATATTCCAACAAATGTAAAAGATTCCCCTATTTCTGGGATGCATGTTGTGGGGGGGCCCAAGACTTCCTCAAAGGGCACAGGTGGTTCCCCTTCCTTAGAGTGCAATTGAAAGTGACTATATTTTTTTAGCTCCAACCTCAAAGGTAAAGCTATCTTCCCTAATCCTCATAAATTTGACCCCATTTTAGGCTCTTGCTCGATCTCTATAACAGACTGAATTATGGAGAAAAATATGACAAACCTGAAGTTAGTCTTGGTTGGGAAGTTTGTTGGTCCTCGCCCTAATATTGAACTGTTTAGGGATTGGGTAGCCCAGAAATGGAAAGAGAAAGGTTAGATAGATGTGGTGGCTATGGAAAATGGTTTTTTCTCCTTCTCCTTTGTCTGTGATGAGGATTTCAGATATGTCCTTGCAGGGGGACCTTGGATGTTGGGTAAGACCTCCCTTGCCTTGAAGAAATGGGAACTTGGATTCAACCCTAAGTTTTGGGAATGCAATGAGGCACCCATTTGGGTCCATCTTCCTAGAATCCCTTTGGAGTACTAGGATGAGGCAATTTTTGTTGGTCCTACGGCTTGCTTCAGTGAGCTTCTTTTGGTGGATCTAATGACTGCTGCTAAGAGGAGGTTGGTCTATGCATGGTTGTGTGTCAATGTAAAACAAGCTACAGATCTACCTTCTGAGATCACTCTGAGTCTAAAACTTAGGTTATGGGTTCAGAAGGTGGAGTGTGAATCTATTCCTTTTTCTTTCTTTCACTGTAAAAAAGTGGGTCACTAGGTGAAAGATTGTTCAGCTAAACCAAAACCAAAGAAGGTTTGAAAGAAGAAAGATGAAGGACATGCTACTGTCCAGAATCAACATGCTCCTTTTGCTAATGAAGTTAGTAGCATGCAGCATAATCAAGTTGCAAACTTCTCCATGGAGCTACCTTCATATGTTCCAAACAAATCCTGCCTAATTGGGAGTGTGAATGAGATTCCTATAGAAAATAATGATTCTATCCTCCCATAGGCTGATCTTTAAGAGAGCAAAGAGGATTCTACTCAAAAGGATAACAGGGTGATCTTGGACCCACCTATTTAGTCGGTCATTGATGTGAGAAACAATATGGAGTAGGATAAGAATGAGAACATGGATGGGCAGACAGAGAAAGATTCCCCTACGACTAGTTCAGAGATTTCCAACCCTTTTATTTAAGTTAAATCTAGGAACTGAAGAAGAAACCCTTCATCTCCATTTACCAACAGCTTAACTCTAGGGGCCATGGGTGTCACAACCAAGAATCGGCAGATGATGGACTGTGGATCTGAATCAAGAGAGGTGGGAAGACCACCAAATAGTTTAAGAAGGGAAAGGCAAAGTAGAGTTGCTATTGCTAATGGGGTTCAAAAAATGCTTCAGGAAATGGGGATAGGATCCCCTTCCCCTGTCAAATGAACATTATATCATGGAATATAAGGGGGCTTAATCACTCCCACAAACATGACCTCTTATCCAATATGGTAAGAGATCATAAACCAAATACCTATCTCATCTAGGAGATGAAAATGCCCTCTTGTAGAGTAGAGAAAATAACGGTAGCCATTTTTAAAGATTGTGGTGTCCATTTCTTTGATGCGGATGGAGCCTTGGGTGGTTTGGCCACTCTTTGGAATCCTAGGATCATTTAAGGTATGGGGATTCTATCTTTCTCTAACCATATTACGACTAGATTCACTAGTCTTAAAGTTGGGCCTTCCTGGATTTTATCTAATATATATGCCCCCAATGGGAGGACTACCAGGAGAAATTTGTGGAATTATTTGATTCAAGGTAGACTTTATTTTCTGGGTGACAGATGGATTTTAATGGGGGATTTTAATACTCCTCTCTAATCTAGAGAAAATGGGTGGTGCTCTGATTTCTAAGGAGAGTAAATATGATCTTTTTGATATGATCAATGCTCTTGGTTTATTGGATTTGGATCTTAGTGGAACTAAGTTTACTTGGTCTAATAGAAGAAGTGGTCCTCACCTTATTCAAGTCAAACTTGATCGATTTTTAATCTCGCTGGATTGGCTAAAGAATTTCTCCTGCAACTTGTCTTCTCTCTCTAGAATAGGATCATACCACTTCTCGATTATTCTGAAAATGGTGCCCCCTACTGGTAGGATATATTTTCCCTCTAGATTTCACAAAATGTGGACCCTTAATCCTAAGCTTCATGACAAGGTTTCAGAATGGTGGGACATTAACATTCAAGGCTCCGCTAGGTATAGAATTGCTAAGAAACTTTCCAATGTTAAATCCAATATTCAAAAATGGAATAAAACTATTTTTGAAAATATTTTTTAGAAGAAGGATATCCTGAAAAATGATTTGGATGGCATTCAACTTCTTATATAAAGGTTGGGCTATAACCCTCTTATCATGGATAAAGAAATTGAGATCTCGACTAAGCTCCATGACATTATAACCAAGGAAGATGAATATTGGAAACAAAGATCGAGAGCCATATGACTTAAAAGTGAAGATAAGAATACTAAGTTTTTTCATATGACTACTTTGAAATATAGAACTACCAATAGAATCAAGAAATTATAGGTAAAAAATAGGTGGGTGGATAAGCAAGAGGTTTTGAGTCAGGGGGCCATTGGTTTTTTCTCTTCTCTCCTCTCTAAGAATGGTCCACTAGATCTTGATTCTTAGGATAAAATTCTTCAAGATATTCTTCCTAAGGTCACCTCTAAGATAAACAAGTAGCTTACCAAAATCTTGAGTTTTGAAGAGGTTAAAAAAGCCACTTTCGCCTTTGAAGGGAACAAAGTCCCAGGCCTAGATGGTTTTCTAATGTTCTTTTTCCAAATGTACTCGCAAATTGTTAATAATAATGTATTTGAGGTTGCTAGAGAGTTCTTTAGCTCCCTCTCTCTTTTAAAGGACTTGAATACCACTTTTTTGTTTTGATCCCCCAAAAACCAGATGCTAGCAGGTTTCGAGATTTTGAACCCATTATGAAGCAGTCACCAGCTAGGAGGGACCTCAAATAGATCAGTCCAGGCTGTTCAACAAGAGTAAACACAATGGAAACACAAGGACATGATGTAGGCAATGTAAAATAGATTGAATTATATCATGAAATTTTATTACAACCAACCACTAACAACCGGGTTACAGAAACTCGCTCACAGGCCTACTAAAATATGATCAAAATACAGAACACGTCACAACCACGACCTCAAATATTAAGATCTATCTTCTATGCTTAGTATAATTTCTTGATTACATTCTAATTCTCTATTATAATGATTTATCTGATCCAGGATTATCCGGTCAGTCCAAAAAGGGATCAAAACCTAAAGAACAAGACCTAATGTATAAAACCAACAAGGTCGGCCTTCACCAAAGAAATTCCTCTGGAAAATCCAAAGGATGAAGTGTAGATCATGGGGAAAGGTCGGCCACATGCTAAGGAACATCAGAATCAATGCACAAGACTTTGCAATCTACATAAGGGGATCTGGTAGATCACCAATGCAAATAGGTCCATGCAACTGGTAACAGAAAACTATCTCAGAAATCGGTAGCAATAACTTGCTGAAAAATGATCAAAATGCTCCATGGTTTGGGAATAAGGAAGATGATCAAGTATTCAAGTAAAATGCAACTCTGCAGGTTTTGATGAGCCAAATCTAGGACACATAGAAAGAGATGTTGATACTACAAACATAAAGCAAAACATAAAGGAAATATTTTTGGTTGATGCAAGATTGCTATGAACTAGGGATGCTCATGCATCAAACATCCAGGGTTGTTGAAAAAAAGTGAGTCTCTCACTTTGTTGGGGTCAGAGGAAAACCAAGGTGATGTACCTCTTCTTGAGAAATCCAAGATGAATCTTGAACTAGTTTGTCCTTCCACTTCACAATATACTCCTTATGCTAACTCCTCCAAGTACTACACCCAATCCTACTGTCCAAATTGTCTTCAATATGATCTGGTTCTTTCTGGGGCAACTGTTTCTTCAAGTCTGCAATACCGTCCTCACTAAATTATGGCTCATGATACTGATGAAGATCTGCAATGTTAAACACAAGTGAAATAATCAGACTATTCGGTAACTCCACTTCAAATACATTCCTAGAACTGAACTTTCTCAAAATCCTGCAAGGTCCAAACTTTCGCATTTGCAATTTGTTATAAGTTCCAACTGAGAATCTCTTTTCTCAGATACACCATCACTTCATCACCAACTTCAAATTCCTTATGTCTCCTCTTCTCATCTTCCTTATCCTTATACTTTATATTCATGTCCTCCAAATGTTTCTTAACTTGAATATGTAAGTCCTTCATGTGATCTACAAATTATTCTACTTCTAAACTTGTCTGATCTTCACTGCTAATATCTCTTAATTCTGATATACCTCTAGGATATGCTTCGGTAACGATTTGAAAAGGTGTTCTTTTGGTACTCTTGTTTACTGAATTCTTGTAGGAAAACTCTACTTGTGCAAGAATCAAATCCCAACTTCTGGTTTTATCTTCAACTAAACATCTCAACAAATTTCCCAAGATTTGGTTAACTACTTCTGTCTGTCCATCAATATGTGGATGAAAAGTAGAATTGAAATTCAAATTTGTCTTCATCTTCTTCCAAAGTGTTCTCCAAAAATAACCAACAAACTTAGTGTCTCTATCTAAAACTATGCTCTTAGGTAATCCATGCAATCTCACTACTTCCTTGAAAAATAGGTCTACAACATGTAATGTATCTGATGTTTCTTACCAGGCATGAAATCAGCCATCTTCAAGAATCTATGCACTACCACAAATATATAATCATTTCCTCTTGGTGTTTTAGGCAATCCAAGTATGAAATCCACACTTATATCCTCCCAAGGTCTTACTAGTACTATCAAATTTTTATACAATCCCACATTCTGACTACTACCCTTTGCAACTTGACAAACTCTACAACTTTGCACATATTTCCTAACATCCTTATGAATCTGGGGCAAAAATTAATCCTCAGTCACCAATGCTAATGTTTTGTAAATACCAAAATGTTCAGCTAATCCTCCACTAAACAACATCCCATCATGAATGAAGTAATCAAGCCACTTGCTTCTATCTACCATAACCAGTTCTCTACATGCTCTCCAAGGTTTTGCAAAATCTGGGTCATCATCATACAAGGTCTTCAATTCCTTAAATCCTCATATTGCCACTCTCATCTCTGTCAGCAAATTCCACACGCTACCTATTTTTCCATGTTTTTTTTTGGGTGGTGTCCACTTATTTGACCATCATCTTTGTGCACATACCCCATTGTCAAACTTTTTTTGTAGTTATCAACCACACCCCCACTAACAGTGAGGTAATTCAAGATAGTTACTTAATTTTTCATGTTTTATGTTAAGGTCTTTACCTAGAAAACCATCTTCCTTTTCTACTATTTTTTTTGTCTATTGTGTTTCCTTGCACATTTATAAATGTGCATGAAATTCATCTTGAACCAGTTCTAGGGCGGTATCTACGAGAGGAATCTTCGTAACATTAGAGTTTGTGTTAATATGTTCCAAACATAAATGTAAATAAAAATTTGACAAATATACCCCAATTTTGAAATGCTTGGCATGAAGTTCTACACAAGCCTTAATGTTTCTAGAACATGTTAGTGTATTCTTTCATCATGGAAAAACATAATGTAGTTGATCATAACTAATGTAACAAAGTTGTAACTTTGAATGCCTTGTTCCTTGATTATAGATCTATGCTCAATTGATTTGAATTGCTTGATTGAAAAATTGGTAGATGTGGGTTGGAGTTGATAGGGGTTTGAAATGATAAATATACTTGTATCTATATGCAACTTGCACCTTTTCAAATTTAACTTTTGGAAAAGTCCAAATTTGGAGAGGAAATTCCTACTATTTGTGAATCCAACATTCATCTTTCAAATTTTAGGTCCAATTTCCATGAATAAGGGTTCCCAAGACCCTAGTCCTACAAAATTGAGCCATGAGGAACATCATGAATAAGGGAATGAACCAAATGTATGGAAACATTCTCAAACCTAAGTACAATTAGGCATAAATATTGCACAACCACTAAAGTGAGTCCAAACCTAGTGTATATTTATAAAGAGATACAAATTATGATGCAATATTTAGCCCCCTCTCAGTAAGAGTATGAAATTATGGTCATGTACTCTTGGGAAAATATGGAGAAACCAAATATTCTTTCACCAAGATATTGAAGATTCAAGATGACTACAAGTTTGGAAAGGTGGTAGCTCCCAAGATTTATGATATTGTCAATCAACAATATTGAGATAAAAGGGAAGTACAAAGTGAGTAATATGAGTAACATTGGTAACACACATGGAGCATGCAAAACACAAAGTTATAACATTTAGAACTAGTAAGATTCATATATTCTCACTAAGAACCATATCAAAAATACAAAGCATAGATGTAGGACTAGTAATATCCTTATATACTTACTAGGAGTCATGTCAGAGACACATAAAAGCATGATACCTAGGATAGTAAGATCCTCTAATACTTAGTCATAGATAACATTCTAACAACAAATAGAAGGTCATATAATGGTAACCTAACTAGTCCATGAGTAGTAGCTCAAAATGTTATCAAATCTAGGTTAGGTTAGGAGCCCCAAGAGCCTATAAAGTGTCTTATAATGGGTCTTTAAAATATTCTACACCCAAGCCAACAATGGAATGGTAAGAAAGGGGCTAGTAGCTCAATGGTAGAGAGAAATTTATGAACAAATAGAAGGCCTTAAGTTGGATTCCTAGCTATTTTATGAGTATTAGCTTAACATTTTCATGTGAAAATAACATCTACTCCCACCTCTACCATAGATCCAACTTCCACCATTTCTCCACTTATCATCCACCATATGGCCTATTTATTGAATTTATTTCTTCTACATGTAAAAGCCATATGCACAAGATGGGATGAAAATTGGTAGATGTAAAAGCCATATTCCATAACCTTTGCTAATATCCTTTCCGCCAGTTGTAAAATGTGAGGTTTGTAACAGGATGCAACATCCATCAAAGCATAATAGAGAGGAGATTTCTAAGAAGATGGCAGATCAAACAATGTAGGAAAGCATCGATAAAAAAAAATACAAGATTGCATTTTATAGAGTTTAGTAAAAGGGGCAATGAATAAACTTAACAGTACTTTGGAAGGCTATAGAGATGGTGCATAACACAATATACAGACAGGATATGCAAGAAACAAGAATAAAAAAGATGCAAGGTTAGAGTAGGGTATGATATCCATCAAAGCGTAAAGGCTTTTGAAACTCTACCATAAATATAATTGCCATGTGTTTTATCAAATCAATAACTATCTAAAAAATTGAAAGGCTAGGAAGAGACATTAAATGTGAAGAGGATTGATGTGCATGAAGATTGTTAATTGCATATTTGAATAAATATTTTATTGTAATATTTATGTCAGTTCAATTTGCGTGCAAGCTTTACCCTCTTTGGAAGCTACCATACCATTCAAATATTCATGTATGGGGACCAAATTGTGAAAGTTTGAGGTGTTAGGATTCCCACAGATACTGAGAGGGTGGGGTGAATTAGTATCTAACCGGTTATAAGATTTTATTAACTTAAAACATGTAGAGCATATCAATACTGTATAGTGGTAAACAAGAAATAATGCAATAAACAAAGATAACAGCAACCACATGAAAAAAACACTATAACACAGTATTTTAACGAGGAAACCCAGTGTGGGAAAAACCTCAGTGGGATTTGTGACCCACAATATTCACTTACTGGCCAAGAAGAGAATATTACTGCTACAATAGGGGCCTGCACATGTAGGAAGGCCAAGTGCCTAGAGCTCACTACTCAATTACAAAATGGAAAGTCTCACTGACTTACATAATAGATTATATAAATCCAATGTCTTGTACTGCTTCAAAATAGCATCTACTATGCCAGATCCAGTACCGGTTTATAGCTTTGCTTCATACATAAACCCTTAACCTATAATTCGCATAATAGGTCTACCTTATTTTGCCTATATATTTCCTTCCATCTCTTACAAAATGTTCTACAATGATCTCTTATATATATGAGTCATTTTACGACTTTCCAAGTCAACTTACAATGATTTTACAATAATTAACAAAATATATTACAAACAAAATTCCTATCAGCTTCTGTGCCGGTATGCTTCCTTTTTCTATCAGTGGTCTCTGTGCCAGTGTAGAGTCTGTCTTTGCCAATGTCAGTAAATTATCTTGCCAATGTCATAGGATTGTAAGGTTGCCATCAATGACAAAACCTTCAATCACCTACAATATCTCATTGGAGGGTGCATTTTCCAACAATCTCCCCCTTTGGCATTGATGGCAACACTCATGAGAAAAATCCAAAAATTGTTATCCAAAAGAGTCTGCCGGAATTGTCTTAACAAAAATTTGTGTACCAAAAGAATATGTGCTCCCCTTGAGCTGATGAGTCATTTGCTGGTTATTTTTGTTGTCATTATGTGAACCGGTATGAGGACATAATGACATTGTATGTTGTCATTGATGTCAATATGCTGAAGAGGTGAGAACCGACATCTGAGAGAACCGGCATAATACTGTGAACCGCCATGTGTGCCAAAGTGAAGCAGTGTGCTTGTTCAAAGGTGAACCGACATATGGTTATGAGAACCGGCACATGGAAGCGTTGTATGACTACCGGTTGGTAGTCTCAACTTTAGGTTTTCCGGTTGAAGTGCTTCAAGCCTATGTGGCTCAACTGGTGACTTTGTGTGATGAGTTAGCATGATAACAAAGAACAGATCATGTTGCCATGTAAGCCTTGTGTGCGTGAAGGATCTTGCATGAATAAGACTGTTCCTATCTACCTCGGGAATGTGAGAATTCTGTAAAATGGTGATAAAGTGTGATGGGTTATCAGCCGCCATGAAATCGGTGGAAAATGAATGATGGAGATTAATGCAGTGTGCTCAATGGTTAGGATTGAACTATTTGAATTCCTTAACCTAATAAGTTTAGGGTTTAGGGTTTATGCTACCGACCTATCTATTTTCCTATAAGGTCAATGTTGTGTCTCTTTATGAGGTTGTTGGCAAAAGTTGTGTGTGAGTATCCAAGAGAAGGGATACGTAATTCTTGCTAGACCAAAAGGAGAGAAGTGATACCTACAGAGTGTAAGTATAGAAGGTGAAGAGGAGCTTAAGTGGATCTGCATTGGCATTGAGTGTTGTTACCAGATCATTGTAATACCTGTTGATCTCTAACCACCTCAATAGTTGGAAAATCCCTTAATAGGGTAGCCTTAACTGGCTTGCTGTAAATCCTTTAATAGGGTAATTCAAAGCTATTGAGTTCGAAATCCTTTAGCTATTGAGTTCTTGAAATCCTCTAACAAGGTAACCTTTAATAGGGTTTAACCCTTAACTAGGTATTGTAACCATCCCTTAACCGAGTGATCTCTAACGGGATCGGTTCCTAGAAGAACCTATTGTAATGTCTCTAACAGGACAAGGCTTCTAACAGAGCAAACTTCTAAAGAGTTCAAAAATAGCTTGTGGGTATTCATCCCCACCGTGGTTTTTCCCAGTTGGGTTTCCACATGAAAAATATGTGTGTCATGTGTGATGCTTTTATCTTGTGATGCTTTGTTATTGTCTATCAAGTATATAATGGTTCTGTGTTTTATGCTTGTCAATAAAACATGTTGAACTAGCTCTTATTATGATCTGATGATATATTACCTATTTATGCATAAGGGTGAAATGGTAGTGTAATCTTGAGTTGAGTGAAAATCTAAGTGAGTAACCAATTAATGCTTGTCTCAGTCATTCTTAGCTTTACTGATTGCACTCTGTTTCAAACCGGTGTCACTGTTTGTCAGTCATTTGAAGTGTCTCCTGTCAGACCAGTTTAGGACTGTATTTTTGTCTGTACTGATTCACCCCCCTCTCTCAATACTAGGTTAGTACTATCAGTTCATCATTGAGTTATCAATTGGTATCAAAGCATCCTTCAGGTCCTCTGTGTTATAAGCTTAACTACTTGAGGTAAAGATCCCAGTCTAATGATGAACAGGGAAGGTCCAAAGTTTAACAGAGAAAATTTCAGTATATGGAAAGATAGAATGAAGATATACATAAGAAGCATGGGTCCTCAACACTGGAGCTATGTGGAGAATTCCTATGTTGCTCCTATCGGTACTCTCACCGATGACCAAAAGAGAGAGATACAGGAGAATGGGCAAGTCATGGAAGCTCTAATTAGTAGTTTATCTGACATTGAGTTTATTGATGTCCAAGATAAGGAAAATCTCAAAGAGGTATGGGATACACTTGAAAATATCTATGGCAGCAATGTGCATGTAAAAAAGGCTAAGGAAGAAAGCCTTAGAGGCAAGTTTGAAGATATGCAGATGGTTGAAGGTGAGACCATTCAACAGTATGGAATAAGAATCAAAACCATTGTTGGAGATATCAAGAGTGTAGGTGGTAAAATAAAAGATTCCACTATGGTAAGAAAAGTCCTAAGATCCCTATTGCCGGTCTATGCAATAAGGGTTGCTGCTATTTAGGAGCTGAGATCAATAGACAAGACTAAGGTATCCCTGGACTCCATCATGGAAAAGTTGATAGCCTATGAGCTAAATAGTTTTGTTGGCAGTGTTCAAAAGACTGAATCAACTTTTAAAGCTTCTGTTGTACCATCCAGAAAAGGAAAAGAAGCTAGCACTAGTGGTGAACCAAGACAGATCAGAGAAATGGATGATGAGGAGATTTTGATGGCATTTGAAGCTCTCTTTGCCAGGAAACTTCCTAAAGGAGCCAACAAATACAAAGGTAAGCTACCTTTGAAATGCTTTTCTTGTAATCGGATAGGACATATTGCTGTAAATTTTCTTGATGGCGACAACAAGGACAAACTAGAAAGGTTCAAGAAGTTCAAAGGAGGAAACTGGAGAAACTGTTTTGTGGCAGTTGATGAAGGTGTCACAGATGAGGAATCTGAGGATGAAGAAAATGAGATATTGTGTTTGTTGCTGTCAAAGAAGATGTGTAAGACAAGAAAGTTCTTGTCTCCCGGTTTGATAATTCCAATGAGTGGATCATTGACAGTGGTTGTTCTCACCATATGATTGGTGACCAGAGCAAGTTTCTATCCTTGGAGGAGTATGATGGTGGTGTGGTTCGCTTTGGCAATGATGCACCATGCATGGTCAAGGGAAGAGGGTCCATCTCTTTGAATGGAAAGAGTAGTGCTGACAATGTGTATTGGGTTGATGGTCCCAGACACAACCTTCTAAGTGTTGCCCAGCTGAATGATAGTGGCCTCACTATGGAATTCAAGAATGGAGTTTGCAGAATCAAAGGAAAGAATGGTGAATTGGTGGCCACCAGCATGCAGACCAAAGGTAACCTATTTCATTTGAATGCAAATATAAGTACATGTCTTATGGCTAAATTTGATGATAGTTGGATATGGCATAGGAGACTCTACCATGTAAACTTTGATAACATTGTGAAGGCTAGTAAGATCAAGGCAGTTAGAGGGTTGCTAATGCTAAGAAAACTGGATAATATCTTGTGCAGAGAGTGTCAATTGGGAAAAATGTCTTCCTCAACCTTTAAAGGTAAATCTTTCACTACTAACAACTTGCTTGATCTTGTGCATACTGATTTGTGTGGTCCTATGAAAACTAGAAGTGTGCAGGGTGATAGGTACTTCATGATTCTCACTGATGACTGCTCAAGAATGATGTGGGTCACATTCTTGAAAGACAAGTCTGAAGCCTTTGTAAAGTTAAAAGATTTCAGAGCATTAGTGGAGAAGGAAAGCGGTAAAAGGATCAAGTGCCTGAAAACTGATCAAGGAGGGGAATTCACTTCTGGTGAATTCAACAAGTACTGTGAAGAACATGGCATCAAGAGGCAATTGTCTACCCCCCAGACTCCATAGAAGAATGGCCTAGCAGAGAGGAATAACCGGACTGTCGTTGAAGTAGCTAGAACCATGTTTATTCAAGGAAAGGTAGCTCACACCTTTTGGAGAGAAGCGGTGAGCACTGCAGTCTACACAATGAACCAGGTACTCATCAAGAAAGGTAAGGATAAAACTCCTTATGAGTATTGGATTGGTAAGACACCTATGGTTAGCTACTTTAGAGTGTTTGGTAGCAAATGTTACATCAATAGGAGTGAACACCATAGAAAATTTGATGTGAAATGTGATTAGGGAATATTCCTAGGATACTCCACCAAGAGAAAAGCTCTCAAGTGTTTCAACAATAGGACTCAGAGAATTATGGAAAGCATCAATGTTAGAGTTGATGAAACCTCTAAGAAAACTAAGGAAACCGACAGTGAGCAAGTGGTAAACAAACTAGTTGCAACCTTCTAGGAACCAGTTGTTAGTCAACCAAGTACCAGTAATAGTGTTCCTACACCGGTAGATGTAGATACTAATACTGATGGAGATGAGGATGAAGAAGAAAAGCAAGATGAATCTATCAAGACCATTCCTCGGTATGTCAAGTTGAATCATGATCCTAAGCAAATCATAGGAGATAAGGATGCAGGAATCCTTACAAGAAGAAAGGTCAGAGAAAACTCATGTATGATCTCTGAATTTGAGCCTAAAACATTCAAAGAGGCACATAAAGATGAAGACTGGATCAAGGCAATGGAAGAGGAACTTGACCAGATAGAGAAAAATGGTACATGGTCCTTGGTACCTAGACTGGAGCATAAAAATGTCATTGGTACCAAATGGGTCTTTAGAAATAAGTTGAATGAGGATGGTACAATGATTAGAAACAAAGCCAGATTGGTATGCAAAGGATACACTCAAGAAGAAGGAGAAGACTATGGAGAAACCTTTGCTCCTATAGCCAGATTGGAAGGAGTTTGTATGCTTCTGGCATATGCAGATTTTAAAGGCTTCAAGGTATATCAAATGGATTTAAAATCTACATTCCTAAATGGTGTACTTGAAGAGGAGGTGTATATAGAGCAACCAGATGGGTTTTCCCTATCTGAAGACAGTAACATGGTATGTAGGCTACATAAAGCCTTATATGGCCTAAAGTAGGTACCTAGAGCATGGCATGAACGTCTGCATTCCCATCTTGTGAAGATTGGATTTGAGAGAACAAGTTAAGATAGTAATATCTACTTGAAGTCTGAAGGAGATCAGATCCTAATCTATGAGGTATTTGGTGATGACATTATCTTTGGTGGAGATGACAAGATGAGTCATGCGTTTGCAGATGAGATGAAGAAAGAGTTTGAAATGTTACTCATAGGGGAGATTAAATTCTTCATTGGACTGCAGATCCAGTAGATGAAGGATGAAATCTTTATCACTCAGTCCAAGTATGTCAAAGAGGTGTTGAAGACCTTTGGCATGGAAGATAGAAAACCAGTTGGTACTCCGATGGTGATCGGTTGTAAACTATCCAAAGAGGATGTCTCAGCATTGGTTGATGAGAAGGAATACCGATCAATGATTGGTAAATTGCATTATGTAGTGCATAGCAAACTAGATATTGCACATGTGGTTGGCATTACTGCAACATTCCAGAAAAGTCCAAGAGAATCCCACTTGGTTGCAGTCAAGTGGATTATTAGGTATCTGAAGGGAACTATTGACTATGGATTGTGGTACCCATATAGCAAGGATTTCAACTTGAAAGTGTTCACAGATGTTGATTGGGCTGGTAATATAGATGACCAGAAGAGAAAAACTAGTGGTGCATTCTTTCTTGGTGGTAGACTGGTCTCATGGATGAGTAAGAAGCAGAGTTGTATCTCTCAGTCTACAACAAAAGAAGAGTATGTTGCAGCTTTCATGAACTGCACTCAGACAATTTGGATGAAGCATGTATTAAAAGGCTTCAAAGTTCCTATATCTGAATCGGTAAGTATATTTTGTGACAATACTAGTGCAATTAATATCTCCAAGAATCCGGTTTTACATTCTAGAACCAAGCACTTTGAGCTCAAGTATCATTTCTTGAGGGAAAAGGTTTAGAACAAAGAGATTGCCCTAGAACATGTTTCTAGTAAGGAGTAGTTAGCAAACATATTCACCAAGCAACTCTCCCAAAGACTACATTTATGTACTTAAGAGGTGAATTAGGGGTGTTGCCCCTTTAGGAGGTAAACTAAAAGCATATGCTCCACATCAGTTAGGTATTGCATAGTCAAATTTATTTTGGATTGATGTGTTGAAGGATGCTACTCCTCAGGGGCAGCAACATAATGGAATAGGGAAGCTTGTGCCTCCACTTTGGCATTGTTGTCAAAGGGGGAGAAGATGTGAAGTGGAGAAAATACTTGCAGAAATTGGGGGAGAAGATGTGAAGTGGAGAGATATCTTTGTATATTGCCATCAATGAAAAAGGGGGAGATTGGTGACATTATGTGAACCGGTATGAGGACATAATGACATTGTATGTTGTCATTGATGTCAATATGCTGAAGAGGTGAGAACCAGCATATGAGAGAACTGGTATAACACTATGAACTGGCATGTATGCCAAAGTGAAGCAGTGTGCTTGTTCAAAGGTGAACTGACATATGGTTATGGGAACTGGCACATGGAAGCATTGTATGACTACCGGTTGGTAGTCTCAACTTTAGGGTTTCTAGTTGAAGTGCTTCAAGCCTGCGTGGCTCAGTTGGTGACTTTGTATGATGAGTTAGCATGATAACAAAGAATAGATCATGTTGCCACATAAGCCTTGTGCGCGTGAAGGATCTTGCATGAAGAAGATTGTTCCTATCTACCTTGGGAATGTGAGAATATGTAAAATGGTGATAACATGTGATGGGTTATCAGCCGCCATGAAATCGGTGGAAAATGAACGATGGAGATTAATACAGTGTGCTCAATGGTGAGGATTGAACCATTTGAATTCCTTAACCTAATAAGTTTAGGGTTTAGGGTTTATGCTACTGACCTATCTATTTTCCTATAAGGTCGATGTTGTGTCTCTTTTTTAAGTTTTTGGCAAAAGTTGTGTGTGAGTATCCAAGAGAAGGGATACATGATTCTTGCCAGACCAAAAGGAGAGAAGTGATACCTGTAGAGTGTAAGTGCAGAAGGTGAAGAGGAGCTTAAGTGGATCTACATTGGCATTAAGTGCTATTACCAAATCATTGCAATACCTGTTGATCTCTAGCCACCTCAACAATTGGAAAATCCCTTAACAGGGTAGCCTTAAGCAGCTTGCTGTAAATTCTTTAACAGGGTAATTCAAAGCTATTGAGTTCGAAATCTTTTAGCTATTGAGTTCTTGAAATCCTCTAACAAGGTAACCTTTAACAAGGTTTAACCCATAATCAGGTATTGTAGCCATCCCTTAACCAGGTGATCTCTAACAAGATCAATTCCTAGTAGAACCTATTGTAATGTCTCTAACAGGACAAGGCTTCTAACAGAGTGGACTTCTAAAGAGTTCAAAAATAGCTTGTGGGTATTCATCCCCACCGTGGTTTTTCCCAGTTGGGTTTCCATGTGAAAAATATGTGTGTCATGTGTGATGCTTTTATCTTGTGATGCTTTGTTATTGTCTGTCAAGCATATGATGGTTCTTTGTTTTATGCCTGTCAGTAAAACATGTTGAACTAGTTGTTATTATGATCTAATGATAGATTACCTATTTATGCATAAGGGTGAAATGGTAGTGTAATCTTGAGTTGAGTGAAAAGCTAAGTGAGTAACCGGTTAATGCTTGTCTCAATCATTCTTAGCTTTACTGGTTGCACTCTGTTTCAAACCAGTGTCACTGTTTGTCAGTCATTTGAAGTGTCTGGTATCAGACTGGTTTAGGACTATATTTTTGTCTGTACTGATTCACCCCCCCCTCTCAGTACCGGGTTAGTACTATCAGTTCATCATTGAGTTATCAATTTTTCTCATTCCACTACTCCCTCTTTGGCATTGATGGCAACACTCATGAGAAAAATCCAAAAATTGTTATCCAAAAGAGTCTCCCGAAATTGTCTTACCAAAAATTTGTGTACCAAAAGAATATATGCTCCCCCTAAGTTGATGAGTCATTTGATGGTTATTTTTCTCATTCCACTACTCCCCCTTTGGCATCAATGACAAAGGTTGTCAAAGTGTCAATTGAGTGTGGTTTCCTGTTTCACCCTTGTAATCGGTTGGTTACAATCTGAAAAAGATCTACCAAAACCAGATTCAGGCTCTCAATGAACTTTTTGTTGTCTTTTATTGCAGCTTCAGTCCTCTGAACTGTACCAGTGAGGTGTTGCATTTGCTCTGCCAGTGTTTTCTGTCCTTGAATCAAAGCATCGGATATTTCTTTTCTTAAGGAGGTGAGGTAGTCCAATTTTGGACTAAGTCTCCATTGTAGATCTTTAGCCTTTCCTTTTATTCTTTCCTTCTCTCTTTCCAACTTTAGTAGTTCTTCCTCAAAACCTATTATTTTTTGCTCAAAAACTGATAATGAATCAGATGAATTAATGAAATTATCAGCTGGTTGATTTATTTCCTCCTGTATCTTGCTGATTTTCTTGTCTATATCAACTGTCAAAAAGTTAGTTTTATATGTATCCCTGTACAAAGTTTTAAATTCCTTCAGTGTACTACACAGTTCCGATAAAAGTGTGTCAAATTGCCTTGTACACTTCTTTATTTCCTCCTCAAAGAATTTGTGTTTTTCTTTCTCTAGTCTCTCCTTGAATGCTTCCTCTTTTATTTGTTCAACTATCACAGTGTTGTCACTAATATACTTAGACAAAGTGTCAAGTTGACTCAAGGAATATTTATTATCTACATTACATTTAGGTGCTATCATTTTCAAAATTGGAATGGTATCATCTATTTCCTTGTATACTTGTGAGCTACAATCTGTTATCTTCTTAATGGAATCCAAAAGAACTTCTGTTACATTAGTTGATTTGAATTTTGTATTTGAAGAGCCAACACTCTGTATCCTGCCAGTGGGAGCAATTTACTTGCTTGTGGTGACCTCTGGTAGGTCATTTTGTGTTTCGATTTCTTTAAGCAAAGGTTTGGTTTGCTCAGCTATTGTCGGTGGCATTATCTCTGTGTGAACCTGTTGCTGTGATGGAGCCTGTTGCTTAGTGTTATCATCTATCGGTTTACCTTCTGAGCTATCAGTTACCGGTGGTTTATTTTCCACATCTGTTTTTCCTATTGAATCCTTATCTACCACAATATTGACTTTCTGAGTGTTAATATTCACTGCATATAACACCTCAGAATTGGGATTTGTGTCCTCTTGTGGTGTGTTCATACTCTCATTTGTCGGTTGATTGTCAGTGGTAACTACTGGTGGAGTAGCCAAAGGTGGTGGGGATGAGTTATCTTTTAGTTTTATGCTAGGTGGTCCACCAACCTTGCCTTTTCCCTTATCCTTATCCTTCTGATATACTTTGATGGGTTTAGGGTTTCTATATTCTTCTCGCTTTTCCTTCTCTACAAGGAATATGTCCCATGCATTAGTAGTTTCCTTTGCTACCTCATTCACTCTACCAACCATAAGTGCTAAATGTCAGTGTGCAGTTGAAAATATTGACCGGTTAGCCTCAGAGATCATATCATCTATCTCTTTTGGTGAGTTGACAAGATAAACAGCAAGTAGTTTTTCAATTTTTATTTTCTTATCAAGCTCTACAACAACTTGCCTTCTAGCTTCAAGTCTTTTAAACAGTTCTGTTGGTAATTCATCTAAAACTTGCATTAGAAATTTCTTGTAAATGTCCAAGTGTAGAATTACACTGTTTTCAACTTACTCCTTGTCATCAAGTGATAGCGAATCATATAATTTATTGATGTTTTTTAGCTTTCCATCCTCTGTAATTTCATTTAGAAGTTTGTCAATTGGAGCAATGGTTTGTTGAGTCTTCTTCTTGGGTGTTAACTTCTTCTTCAGAGTCAATTTCCTAGATAAGGGCCTTACTGCCTGTTGTTTCTATCTGGTTCTTCTAGGAGAAGGTGTAGATACCAGTGAAGGTTTCCTTTTTCTCACAACTCTTTTAAAATCAGCTGGCATATCACTTTCCAAAGAGGTTGCAACCGGTGAAAGGTGAGTCTCTGGCTGAAGTGTTTCTAACTCATCTTCAGTAATACCAGTTTGTTTGAGTACATCTTCTTTGATAGCTTTAGCTTGTCTAGATCCTATTCTAATTATTTCTTCCACCTTCTTTACCCTTTTCTTTGATTAGATTTGATTTTCAATAGTCTCAACATTGCCAAATAACTCTTCTTTAGGTTCATTGGGTGCTTCCAGGAGGGCTTTTGCATATGTTTCAATCATGTGGTCATCAGTTTCATAACCCATTTCAGTAACCCAAATGGTTCTTGGGATAATTGCCTCCATCCAAATCTCATCCTTCTTAATAACAAAGCATATTTCATCCTTATACTTATTTACAATTGTTTGTGATAATTTGACTCTGGTATTCATCTGGGCCTTCAATGCCTGAAAGTACTCATTTATATTCTTTTCTCTATTCTCTCCCATGTTGTTTAGTAAATCTGACAACTGTTTGCCTACCGGTATGTCAAAACCAAGATTTTTGTTACCGATACCGGGCACTTGTTTTGTTATGTGTAGCATTAAATAGACAAGTAGGTTTCCAAATCTAAATGTCCCCTTTTTGTCTTTCTTTATCTTTCCAAGATTGTCAATAAGTTCATATTTCAACCATTCACACACATCTATTTTTGCATTATCTTTAATCATATCATAAGAACTCTTTTTGCATAGGCTAGAGACTAAGTTTAACCTATTTGCATGTGTGTTTTTGTAGCCTAAAATCATGCTAATGAATCTGACATTGATGTCGGTTACATCATTTACTCTTAAAGATTTCTTATCAGATGTTGCACTAGTTAGATTAATCACTAGGTCATTTGAGACCTTCTTTGTCTTATCAGGTCTATTACCGGTGGAAGGTAACCCTGTCACAACTTTTACTACCTCTTTTGTAATTTTGTGAACTGAGTCTAACCAAAAGGATTCACCATGAACCCTTCTTAGAACTATCCTTATAACATCCTTAGGGAAATCTGGAATACTATGAATTTCAGTGAAACCTAGGGTTTCCACTATCTTGTGTTCAGGTTTAACATTACCAGAATTGTCACAAATCATAGTCTTATACATGCTCTTGATTTCCTCATCACCTAATTCTTCTATGTGACAATGAATATACATTCTAGGGCCTTCAACAAAAACTACTCGTTTGGGGATTTTAGAAAAAGCACCAACATTATAATCTTTCTTGGCAATCTCAGGAACTAATTGGAATACGGGTCTAGGGCATTTAATCACTTTGACTATAGTAGGGTTTGCTATGAATTTAGGAACAAATAAAGAAGCCATTATTATAAATACCTTTATCTTCCTTAGGAATGATTGCTTGCTGAATTGCTTCACTTCTTTGCTCAGAGTGCCTTTGCTCTGGAATTTTCGTGCTCTTCGAATGTTTGAATTCTCGGTGAAATGAAATTGGAGCCAAAACACTGATTTATAATGTTAATTTTTCCAACCATCACATTTAATGCTTGCTGGTTAAGTAATGACTTAACTTATCTACACATATAGAAGTAATTTCAACTTCTCAACATCAACAGAGGGAATAATAGCATGTTTCACATTTGATTGCTAAACCCTCAAGGGAATTTTCTTCAGTTAGATGAAAAGTCTCTTGTCGGTGGAGTGTTACTCTCTTCTGCCAGTGGAGTGTTACTCTATTCTGCTAGTGGAGGAGTGTTCCCATCACCATTTAGATTTGATTTCTTGATCCATTGTTTTGAGAATTCCTGCTTTACTTCTTCAACCTTTTCTTTACCTTTCAAACTAGGACCTTTGTTATTTACCGGTGAGGACTTGCTTCTACAAAATTTTGCAATATGTCCAATCTTGTTATAGGCATAACAAGTCACGTTATTTTTTTGAATAGTTTTTCCATATCCTATGTCAGTTTGTGTCCTGCATTGATTAGATAAGTGTCCAAATCTTCCACAAACATAACATCTTACATTCATTCTGCAATTCTTTGAATTGTGACCAACTTTGTTGCATTTTGAACATTGACCAGTGGGTGTATTGGTATTATGATAATTTCTAGATCTACATTGATTTTCTCTATGACCATACTTGTTACAATTAAAGTATTTGCCATTAAATTTATAAGTAGTAGGTTGTCTTACTGGTTTGCCTTGATCCTGTGTGTTTGCAGTACCAGAGCTTTCACCAGCTTCAAAGCCAAGACCATTAGTGTCACCATTAGCTTTTGGATTCTTCAACAAGTCACCAAGTTCTTCTGAGCTTTTCTTGAATTTTTCTTTATGTTGATTTGTAGCAGCTAGTTCTCCTTCCAAGATACCTTTTTGTCTCATGAGTTCATTTGAGTCATTCTGTGCATGCATCAGATATGTCTTCAACATATCATTTTCATAACTAAGTCTTGTGTTTTCATTTGAAGCATCATTCAGTCTTCTAGTCAAGTCTTCTTCATTCTTCTTTCTATCTTCAATTTCTTTACAAAATCTCATAGTCATATCCTGCATCTCATTCTTTGTTGTCATGTTTTCTTGTTTCAGCTTATTTATCAGATCACTAAGAGTTTCCTTTTCATAATTCTCATTTTGCATTTTTTCACAAAGTTCTATTCTCTTGTTCCTTGCAATGGTAAGATTTTCTTGAAGCGCTTGAATAATATCCTGTGCAGCTTTTAGATCATCTTCAAGTTTGATATTTTTTTCAATTTTTTTGCATCATAGTCTGAGAGAGCTGCTTCTAATTGCTTCATCAAGTTTTCCATCTCTACCAGTGTCAAGATCTTCCTCAAGCTATTAGGATTATGAAAATAGAGGACCAAGCTCTGATACCAATTGTTAGGATTCCCACAGATGCTGAGAGGGGGGAGTGAATCAGTATCTAACCGGTTATAAAATTTTCTTAACTTAAAACATGTAGAGAATATCAATACTGTATATCAGTAAGCAAGAAATAATGCAATAAATAGAGATAACAACAACCACATGAAAAACACACCATAACACGGTAGTTTAACGAGAAAACCTGGTGTGGGAAAAACCTTGGTGGGATTTGTGACCCACAATATTCACTTACTAGCCAATAAGAGAATATTACTACTACAATAGGGGCCTGCACATGCAGGAAGGCCAAGTGCCTAGAGCTCACTGCTCAATTACAAAATGGGAAGTCTCACTGACTTACATAATGGATTATATAAATCAAATGTCTTGTACTACTTCAAAATAGCATCTACTATGCCAGATCTAGTACCGGTTTATAGCTCTGCTTCATACATAAACCCTTAACCTATAATTCACATAATAGGTCTACCTTATTTCGCCTATATATTTCCTTCCATCCCTTACAAAATTTTCTACAATGATCTCTTATATATATGAGTCATTTTACAACTTGCCAAGTCGGCTTACAATGATTTTACAATAATTAATTAAATATATTACAAACAAAATTCATGTCGGCTTCTGTGCCGGTATGCTTCCTTTTTCTATCGGTGGTCTCTATGTCGGTGTAGTGTCTGTCTTTGCCAGTGCCAGTAAATTGTCTTGATGGTGTCATTGGATTGTAAGGTTGCCATCAATGAAAAAAACTTCAGTCACCTACAATATCTCATTGGAGTGTGCATTTGCCAACATGAGGTCCATTGGGAAAAAATGCATTGAGAAGGCAAAAGGTTGAATTGCCTAATGTTTGGTGTTGAAGTGGTGTGTGGTGACCCTGCCAAGTCAAATACCTTGTTGTAGTTTCAATGGGTGGAAAAAGAATAAGCATTTTATTTACTATCCTAATAGACCATCCATCAGAACAATGATTACCAATGATGTGTGTGTTGCAAAAAAAGTTCTATAGGAAGGCTCTTTCGATTGTAATACCAAGTGAGTGTTCATAGACCTTGTGTAGGGTGCTCCAAGCCTAGAGTAAGGATTTCAAAGCCTAGATACTTTGATTTGGCCTTGTGGCCATCAATGAGTGTTGACCCAATAGGAGAAGTCTTGAGATTGACAATTTTGGACATGTGGAATTGTTGAGAGCCAACACTTAGGTGTGAACCTCATCTTCACATATTATGATTAGTTTCCATGATACTTGACCCTATCCTCTTGGACTTGGCTTAATTCATATTAGTTTTCCCAAGCCTAGAAGCCAAGTAATGTATCCAAGGGTGTCTAGAAGAATGGACTATATGATAATTGACTTTGTATGTTGAAACCCTTATACATGCCCCTCCATTGTGGGTATTGAGGAAGATTGGGATCGAACTAGTGTGTTTTGTTGAAGAAACACGATGTGAGAAGTTTGGTGTAGAGGCAAGGGTAGAACTTAGTATTTCATATTAGGACAACAACCACATTGATTAGGTAGGTCAAATAAGGTCTCTTCAATGTTTAGGATACATAAGGGCAAAATTAGTCATGTAAGTATGCATGAGCATGGGAATGGATAGCTACTTTCCTTTTAGACTGATTTGGACAGTATTGAGAGGATCCTATAAGGATGACTATCACCATACTCTTGATGACTTCACAACATTGATAATGAATTCAAATTAGACACTCATGGATTACCCCAATTAGACATTAATCAACTTAAGATATGATACAAGGATTGAATACCACAAAGCCATTAGCATATCACCTGCTCTAAATCACCACAAAGCCATTAGATATGTTTTGAGATGAAAAAGAAGAGTTAAATGGTTTTGGTTCAATTTGTATAATTTTTTTGTTCAAGTAATTTAATTTTGTATATTATACTGAAATGCGATTTCATAAATAACATTTCAACTTCTATATAACTAGTTCTATAGCCTAATTTTTTTGCTTGTGAAGAAAATCCATTTCAGACAATATCAACGAACAACAAAATAAGGAGACAATTGCTAGATTGTGGTCTAACTTGAAAAGAAAAGGTGATGGAAAATGTTATTGTCCTTGCAAAATTTGTAAGGGGTTAAAGACTAGAAGACTTCTAATCAAAACAACTAAGAAACATTGTAGGCTCCATGGTCACATTGAAGGGGGACATGATTATCACGCATTGGTAAGTTTTTCATTATATCATTTTAACAATTTATATACAAAAAAAATCACTTGATGATGAGATCATGATCATGGTTTATTTATGTTTATTAATTTTATATAGGCCGAGAACCCTGGAGCATATGATATGGATCAACACAACCTGCAAAATATGGTTTTCGAAGTGGAGGAACATGGAGATGTGAATATCGAAGCTGAAGATAATGATCCCATGGAAGATGATGATCATGACCCACAAAAAACAATTGAAGATGATGGTACAAATACATTGATCCATGACACATTTAGTACTGGCGCAGCTGATCATGATGTGAATATTACCTTGATGTTGTTCATGATTTACCTCTACCTAAGAAGGCATTTGAGGCCCTTTACGAAGGTTCCCAAACAACTCTTCTCTCTGCTATATTGTTGTTGGTGAACTTGAAGGTTATGAATGGTTTATCCAACATAACAATCTCACATATATGCTAAGGTATGTCATATATGTCATTATAGTTAATAAATGGTGAATCATCTACCATTAATATTCTTTATATTAACAAATTATATTTTTTACTATAGATTGATAGGTGAGTTTTTATTACCACCATCAAATATTCTACCTCGGTCATACCAAGAATTATCTGCCATTATGAAAGATATTGGAATGGAGTATCAAGCAATAGATGCTTGTCCTAATGATCATATTATATATCACAAACAATATAAATTTTGAACTGAATGCCCTGAATGTCATATCTATAGATATCAAACAGATCAAATAACAAAAAAGGTGCCTCGCAAGGTTCTTTGTTATATTCTGATTATTCCACGTATGCAACGATTATTCAAGTGCATTAGATTGGCACAATTTATGGATTACCATGCATGCAATAGAAGTCGAGATGACATTATTCGAATGCCTGTGGATGGTTCAACATTTATGGACATAGAGGAAAAGTGGCCACACTTTAAAGAAGAACCTCGTAATCTCAGGCTTTCATTGGCAGCGGAAGGTGTCAATCCGTTTGGAGAGCTGAGATCTGTTTACTCAGTGTGGCTTGTTTTTGTTATCAACAATAACATTCCTTCCTGGATATCAATAACGAGGGAGCACATTATGTTGGCAATGATTGTTCCAGGTATTTTATCATTTAATAGTCATCTACATTTAATTATAAATATTGCAGTAAAATGGTCATAATAATTATTTAATGTTTTTGTTCATTTGATTAGGTAAGTACTAAGTTAAAGATATGAATTTTTATATTGAGCCTCTTATCAAAAAGTTGCTGGATTTATGGAATGGTCTCACTATGTATGATGTCTCTAGACCAACAGGACAAAGAAAATTTCAATTCTATGTGATCCTTGTATGGACAATACATGATGCCCCAGGGCTAACACATTTTTATGGTATGTTATAGTGTTCAAGTTGCACATGATAATTATAATTTAAAAATTTAACATATTTAATCCAATTATACATTATCTTGTAGCTCTTCAAACAAAGGGAAAATTTGCATGTCCAGTTTGTGGTCCAAAGATGAAATCTCATCATTCAAAACAATTAGGAAAGCAGGTGTTTGATGAGTATAGGCAATTTCTCCACAAAAATCATAAGTATCAAAATACTGAAAAACATATTTTCAATGGGAAAGAAGAGAATACATCAAAGCCACGAAGAATGACACCTCATATGTTGAAATTGGAATATAATAGAATTAATCATCAAGGTAATGTCATTCCATCTAATGGTTTATGTCATAAAACATCTTTTCTATTGTGTTTTGTTTACTGATGATGTGATTGATGATCGTGAAGGTCATCAAGGAATTAATGACCAACTTCCTAAGGTACTAAAAAGGTATCCCCAACAATTTAGTAGGCTGCCCTACTACGAGTAGTTACAAATTGTACATTTTTTTGATACTATGCATATTGGAAAGAATATAACAGACATTATGGAAAATATTGGATGGAAGGTGTGACAAAGAAAAAAATGTCAAAATTTGTAGTGACATTCAGGAATCAAATCATGCAATGAAAAATGTCATTCAATCAAATAGCCATGGAGACCAGATTAATATAAGTGACCTTCCTTGGTTATTAATGGACCATAAAATCAATACTATAAAAGAAGTCATCTGAAAAATTTGATTTCCCACAGGATTTGCTGTGAAGATAAACAACCTCATATCAAAGAAAAGTGAATTTGGGCCGGGGATGAAAATGCATGATTGGCATACCATCATCAAGGCAATTCATGTTCTTGTGTATTTACTATATATTTGTATAATGCGCATGTAATTTTCATTGTATTATGTTAGAAAAAAATTAAAAGACAATTTTATAATTGTTATAGTATATTCTACCTCTATCTCTCCCAGACCACTTCGACAATAATGTCAAGCAAGTCATATATGATCTTGGAAAATATATGAGGTAAGTAGTGATATTTGTTCAGTTCATTGTATAGATATTATATTTGCAATTTGTTTTACTTGTTATGTAATATATATTTTTGCGTCTTGAATATCTTGTAGGTGGTTTTCATGTAAAAAAATCCATAAAGAAGATATAAAATATTGGAAGAGAAAAATTCCTCATCTAATATGTGAAATGCAAAAGTGTCTACCTTCATCTTTTTTCAATGCACAAGAACACTACCTCATACACCAAGTTGAGGAGATTGAGTTGTCTGGACCTATACACACTAGGTCAATGTGGATGGTTGAGAGGCACTTAAAATTTTTGAAGGCTTTGGTTTGACAAAGAGCACATCCTGAGGGTTCTATGGTGGAGGAATATATGGTATACCAGACTATGGTGTACATTTATGAATATCTTCCTAAGTTTGCAGCAAAGATCCACGTGGATCACATTTGGGAACCCAACCCCATTAACAAATTCAAAGGGGAGTACTTGACGGGGAAAGGTAGATTAAGGAAAGTGAGAGGTAATTATAAGATTTTATTGTAGTTAATTAATTCTTAATCTTCAAAATAAATCGGTTGTAAGACATCTATTTATTTTTTGTATAGTTAGTCAAGATTGGGATGCACTACATTTGTATATTGCAAAAAATCTTGATTGGATGATGGTATGGATTGAACATTGTCAACATTCTGGTCACACATTAACATGGGAAGGTGTGGCTTCATTGGTTAAAGAAGATCATTGTAATGGAGATTCCAATGTTACGCAAAGGGAAATTGATTTAGCATATGGTTTAAGAGATAAATAGGTACGTATAAATTTATTAATCACCCATATGTTTATCAACTCATGATGCAATAATTTTTACATGTTTGACATATTGCAGGTCAAACACCACGATGCTATGTGCTGCAATGGCCATAAATTTCGCATCAAAAAGTTTGTCACGAACCCTATTTTTCCATAATTATTTAATTAGGAAAATAATGTTTATTTTTCAAATGAAATTGAAATGAAATGAAATAAGAAAGGATATCGAATGTACTAATATGATTTAAATACAATTGAATGATCAGTAATGATTTTTATTGTAAATTGGGATCGACATTGCTAATGAGCGATTGAGTGCAAAGTGAATGGAGGAACAGGTGAACAACGATGAAGATGAGAACTGTAAAGCGAAAAAATCGAACCCTAGTTGTTCTCCCTCCCCCCACTCCAAGGAGAGAGAAGGGAGAGTCACTAGGGTTGATGGTTTTCACTTAGGAGAGACTTTACATTCAAAAGAGGGGTTGAAACCCACAAGATCCAATCCCACGCAATGCAAGACTGGATTTTAAATGAGTTTCAAGGGTTAAGACATCAAGGATACCCTCTTTTGTAAAGAATGTAGATAGAATGATTGAACTAGGAATGCATGTAAAGTAGGAAAGATTCACTTATAAATAGAGATAGGGATACGGGATGAAGCTGCGGACCTGGAATTAGTAGTAAAATGTCGAGACGGTGCTGTCCTACAAATTTGAGTGAAAGTTGACGGGACGATGGCGCCCGACGTGCATACGGTCCTCCAAAAAATCCGCAAAACGAAGGGGGATATGTTCGTCTCTGCACAAGGATTCCAGATCTTCAATTACAGCCGCGTACCTGCAACCTACACACCGAAAAGAGAGGACGATTGGGGGGTTAGGGATTAGGGGTTTGCCTTTAGGTCAAACCCCGGTTTTGGAATTAACCAAGAAATGAGAATGATGTAAATGTAAATGTTTGTAATGTAAACAAGTACTGATACCTTGTTGTAAGAATGTTTGTATTCTTACATGCGAAGGTGTAATGTATGTAGTATGTTGTATGTTGTATGTGATCTCCTCTTCAATAGTTGAATCCTTGTCTTGAATGCAACACCTAGCCTTGAATGGAGACTTAGAATGCTCAATTGTTTGAAGGAATGCTTGAATGCTTGAATGTTTGAATGTTTGAATATCGCTTCCACCTTTTGCACACATATGTCTTCCTCCCTTTTTTGGAAGAGGAAATGAAGTTTATATACTTGTCAATTAGGGCTGATAGACTGATTTTCCCGACCTTAGGCCGACCTAGAAACATTATTTCCTGAATTGCAAACTTAAAGACCCGATGCCCAAAAGAGGCCGGGCCCAAAATAGGGCCAGGGACCAGGGCGCTGGGCGCCATGGTCCCACCTCCCGGGACAGCAGGGTGCAAGGAGGGATCAGGCCAAGGTGCAGAAAATGCAGTTTTTGGTGTCATAAATAGGTTTCGGGGTCTCCATTCAGGTTCAACGTTGCGCCGCCATCGTGAAGACCCAAACGTAGTCGAAATTGCAATTGTCGCAATTTTAGGACACTACAAGAACATGGTTTAGGTAGAGTTGCCTTAGCTCTTGTATTTCGTTAGAATAGATGGAATCTCTCACACACCACATTAGGATTTATATTTGCATCTTGAAAGATGGATGATTTAAATGACCTTATTTGAGTGTTTGTTCAAATTGAAATGATAAATTTAGTATGAGTAGTAGATTGATTTAAATAATTATACATGTGCATTTGATTGCATGATGTGAGTGGTGATTGAATTGAATTTAAGTTGCATGAGTAATGGTGAAATATTATGCTTTATTGTTAAAAGAGATGAAATGTATAAACAATTCAAAAATGAATATTGACCCTAGGTTTTATGTTCTTCTTGTTCAGATATGAATAATGTATGAAAAATTGTACTTATGAGTTTACTTTTGTAAATTGGTCAATAGTATAAAATGTATATGTATATGAGAAATCAATTTAATCATATACATGTATATCTATATAGTTATAAATATCCAATTATCATGAAATATGATTACTTCATGAATTTTGTTATATTTGTGTAATCATTTGAGATTAAAATAAATATATATACATGGATTGACCATATGCTTATACGAATCGACCATATACTTGTATGAATCGACCATATACAAGTATATACATATGTAATTAAGATATATAAAAACATATTTTTAAAATTATGAATATTGTTTAATGAAAAACCAAAATATATATTTACATATATGTTTAATTTGTTAAACAAAGATTAATGTTTAAATATATATATATATTAATTAACTATATATTAAAAATATAATAAAAATAAAAATAAAAATAAAACAAATAAAACAAATTAAATGGAAGTGGCGAGTATTAAGTTTTAAGAAGAATTTAGCAAATAAAGAGGATGGTTGATAATAACATCGACCACCCCTCCTCCCTTTAGTAAAACATAAACCATGTTACATGAAACTTTTTTTTTTATAATACCAACCACTCCTCTTTATGAAATCTTTCATAAGGGAATCACCATGTTGCAGATCCTTCATGGTGGGAGGCAAATTAAGGTAAGTTGTTTTAAACACCATCGATTATCACTCCTCCTCCCTTTTTAAATATGCTACAAACCACGACCACTCCTATTAAAGGATACTCCACGTGCAGATAGAATATGGTAGTAGGCATAGTTTAAGGAGTTTATTTCAGTCATAGTCAACTTTGGTTTCACATCGACCATGTTGCAAGCATAAACTGTGATGGCTATTACATGTGAGGTGGTATGAATTAATAAAAGACATGGGTTATCATCCCAGGTAAACACCTTGATCGACATGTATAAGTTAGTTATTTAAACTTTGCATATTTTAGGGAAGTCATTTTTAGTAAAGTGGACTTAGTCTTGGAGTTAAAAGCCACACGGATAATCAATAATTATGAATTTAACAACTTAGTGGTGTGGTGTCATGAAATGGATAATGGATAACATTGCATGGTGAACATATAAGTGTTCAAAACCATTTAGGATTGTTATGTTGCAATTAGATCATGAGTGGTGTCACTTAGAATCAATCCACCTCTAGGAGAGATAGCCCAAAAGTACGAAAGGAAGGTAGACAACAACACTATATATAGACCATTGAGTTGGAAGATAGAGGGAGGGAGATGGAAGAGGAAAAAGGAGGAGATGCAACTAAGGATTAGAGAATGGAAGGAAGAAGAGAAAAGTAGTAGAGATGTAGATGTGTTTTACGATCAAGTCGTAATCATCTCAGATTTAGAGTCAAATTTTAGAGTAAAGTTTAGAAAGAAAAGAGATAGAAAAGAGTGATAGGAAGGATGGAGTTAGTAGAAGAATCAACAAATGGAGAGCGACAAAGAGTTTGTGAACCATCTTGAAAGAGAGTGGGAAAATGTGAAGAGGGAAGCAAGTCCATCACCTCAAGCCAGTAACAAGAGGATAAGGAGGTAGGATCTCCCTTAATTCTTTGGTCATTATGCAAGGATAGTGAGTGAGTCATGAAGTTATATAATGTTTATTAGAATGAAGTTTGATTGAGTCAAGCCACGATTAGAACAAAATTGTTTGAACTCACTTTTGAATAGTCTTATAGAGAAATGTATTATGAGGTATATATGATAAAATAACTAAGAACATAAATGGAAGATGTTAAAGAGTAGTAGGAATTGCATTATAGGTTGCTTTACATATTCTCTAAAGGATGATCTAGTTTTAGACCTATGCAATATACTAATGGAAGAGTTATAGTCGAAAAAAAAATCATTGTTAATTGTTCAAAAATTACGTTCATGTAACTAAAGATACAATAGTTAAATAATTTCTTAAAGTTTGTTGATAAACTTAGTAAAACTCTCATAAATGAGATTATCCAATCCTCTAGAAATTAAGTAAGAGGATAGAGAGAGAAACTTTGAGATTGAACCATGAAGAAGATGAAATAATAGGATAACGACCTATTAAATAATGAAGTTATTTTGATATCACAAGGAAAGACTTACACTTGGAATTTTGCATGAAAAGTAAAGATGGTTATCAAGTGTCTCATTTAAAAAGCCTTATAGATAGGAGTTTATGAACTTGTATCATATTAGATTGTCGATATGGTAAATTAGTGAAGTCGGTCTGTTAAGTTGTAAATCATGAAAAGTCACATGTTAGTATTAAAATAAATATGATGTTTTGAGAAAAGTGGTAAATAAACCACGACACTTGGAAAGATAGAGAGATTTTAGATGAGATAAACTTAAAATTCTAAACCATAAGAAATGGAATACATGTTAATGATTATGCTATGTTTTGATAATTGAATAAAAGAATGTGTACTCATTTTATTCAATTTATATGTAAGATACATACATGTGTTACACCTTCTTAATATTTTAATCTTGTCTTTAAATTGCTTGAAAGATAGAAGGGAAAGATTGTCTTCTTTTAGATGTATATATGATTATCCATAAAAGATTGTTTCCTGTTAGATAGGATTGGTTGTAATAAAATATTTATTTTATCAATTTCTATTCAAACGAAAGATTGTCTTCTTAGCATAGTATTTTTATCTTACAAGAAATAGGAAGCTAGAATTAAAAGGCGAAAGATTGTCTTCTGTATGAATGTTTGTGAACAAAGCTAGATAGGCTTGTGTTTGTGGAAAGTTACCTTCTAGGATGGGTGCCGAATGTGGATTATAGAGAGAATATTTGCTTTTCTAACTATCTATTTTTGCTGTGCATGGCATTATACTCGGTCGAGTAATTAAATTGAATTAACCATTGAAATAATGGAATTCTTTTATTTTATCCTCTCTACCATATCCTTGAATGATAATGAATGCTTGTTTCTTAATAGAAGTAGAAAATTGAAAATGCATGTATCATCTAGGCATGCACTAGATTCCATCTTGCCTTTCGAATTCTTTTGCTAAGCAATTCGTGCAGGGTCGGGTATTCTTGATTGGCCAAGAATTTCGGGGAAGCGTAAGCTTCAAGGTTGGGCGGAAAAAGCGTCTGAATCTTGTTCTCATCTTCATGCTAAAGATTGCATTGGTGATAGCTTGGGTTGCAGATCAACGGACCCATCTCATCCTTTACTTTGTATTATTTCGTTATTGAACTTGCGACAACTTGAAATGCATAAGTATTGTATGATCGAAATACTACTTATATCGATTTATTGAATGAAGAATCATTATCTATTATAGAAAATTTTGTCTTTATTACAATCTAAATGGAATGTTAAATTGAAGCTATGAATGGAAAAATGGAATGAAATAGACTTATCAACCGATTTTTGAGTTTATTTAAGAATAAAGAGTATTTCGGCTTTTATTGAAGTTAGCTCGATTTACGTCTTTACAAAGCTAGATGACATGAAGAAAACTTGTGATTCTGGGATAACTACAGTCTTTGAGGTGACAAATATTTCATCGAGAAACAACATACATCCTCAAGATTCTCAAAATTGATACTATGGCATTTTGGATGATATAATTGAGTGTGACTTTAATTCCTTCAAATTAGATTTGTTTGTCATCAAATGGTATAGGCTACGATTGAATAAAAATAATCCTTATAGAATTCTTATTGAATATGATAATGGTTTTACAATGTTTAATATAAGGTCATTTGAACTAGTTGGGGATGAGCCCTATGTTCTACCAAGCCAATGTGAGCAGGTATTTTACTTAGAGGTTCTACATAAACCGGGTTGTTCATTTGTTGTTAGACATGATCCAAGAGGAAGGCTGATAAAGTATAATGTGATGGAAAAAGAAGATACCAAAGAAGTAGAAGATGATGTAGATGATCATCATGATTGATAGTTACTTGATGATGAAGAAGAATAAGAAGATGATGATGAAGAAGATGATGATGATGATGATGATGATGATGATGATGATGATGGTGATGGTGATGGTGATGGTGATGGTGATGGTGATGGTGATGATGAAGATGATGATGCTGGTGGTGGTGGTGGTGGTGGTGATGGTGATGGTGATGATGATGATGATGATGATGATGATGATGATGATGATGATGATGATGATGATGATGATGGTGATGATGGTGATGATGATGATGATGGCGATGATGATCAAGATGGTCATGATGATGAGTTGGATGAAGAAAAAGATCAATGACATGAATAAAATGTATGAGGTATGTGATTAGTATATTTTCTATTTAATATTGATTTTTTGATAGAAATTTATTTGACTTATATGGTTACATAATTAATTCATTATGTTTTGAATTCTAATGACATTACATAATTAATTCATGATGCACCTTTTAATGTTTTTAATTCATGTTCCACCTCTAGTAGGTCCTAATAGTAGAACTATGCCACCCTAAGGAGATGGATATAGGGAGAGTGACTATTTATGTGACATTTTTTAAACCTTGTATTTATTTATGGAATTTGGATTGTTTATTAGCTATGTGATGGATGTTGATTTAATATATATATGTGATGGATTACATGTTTATGATGATACATGTGACATTTTTTGAACTTTATGTTTATTTATAGAATGTGGATTGTTTGTTACATATGTGATGGATGGTGATTTATGATACATATATGATGGATTACATGTTTATGATGACACATATGTGATGCTTATAATGCTCAATTACATATATGATGATACATTTGTGATACTTATGATGCTTATGATACATATGTATTTATTGTTTATCAACTTAAAAATATAATGCTTATGATGCTCAATTGATGGTGTTGATTTCATGTATATATTTTGTGTGATGTTGTCACCCTTGGTGGGAACAAGTCATTGACTACAGACATCATCAACCCTTTAGTTGAGGATCCTGCGTAGTCTACATACATTTAAGGTAAGGAATTAAATAATTTACAATGATTATGATGACAACATATATTTTTTATTTAATACTCTTTTTGTCTACAAAGTTCATGTTGTTCATGTTGTGTACTATGCAATTTTTAGCTAACATAAGATAATTGAATTACATGTGCAGGAACCTAAACCCCTTTGACGAGGATCCTACACAGTCTCGTGGATCAACAAGTATAAGTCAATACACCCTATAGAAATGGTTTATTTTTAAAAAATTACTTGGAAAACAAACTTCCTTAGTTTTTCAAACCTCAACATTAGAAGCAAATCTAATATATTTATCAACACTTTAGGCCCTAGTTGGACTTATTCAAATTTTAATCTCAACATTAACTTGAGGGTCGACTTCTTCATCAACATTACCCTCATTTGCAAAATATCTCTCTCATTACCAACTAACTCTCTCATTTGATGGATTGCAGGTACCACCAAATAGGTATTTGTTCGATGTGTCTTCCTCGAGTGAGGGAAATGCCAGAATACAAAACTAAAGTGAGATATGTAGTAGGTCTACGATAAGGAGATCAACTAGAGGTCAAAAGATTAGAAGAAAATTCAATAAATGCATGAAATGTTTCCTTTCTCAAGGGGGGTCATGTTCTTATGATGATGAGACCAAAGGTGGCATTGAGGTTCCATTGAGGTACAAACATCTATAGAAACAATGGGTACCCAAGGAACTTCCTCCAATAAACACTAATTTTTGTGTTAATGATAAGATATATCGCATAGCACCTTTTTCATTACACGGTTTGGGCCTATTTTCCATGGACGACATAAAGGTCTGTTACAACAAAGTTGGTGAATTGATGGAGTTTGTTGGGACTTGTTACAATTACAATAATTGGGTGTAGATTGTTCGATATAAAAAAAGTATGCATAGGTATGCATTGTCAGCAAATTATATACAACAGAAAGATAATGATAAAAGCAAATGAGTGGTTGTATACATTGATGGAAGGCCAAAAGCAACAGGGAATGTTGTAGGTTTTAGAAAATACTACATGACCTGGGTCAACTAATAAATGATCCAATTGCATATTTGAGGCATGCGAGGGAAATCATGTATTTGTATGTGTGATAAAATCAATAAGTGTAGGGGAAGAGCTGCTAATTGATTATAATTTGAATCATATAGATAGAAACAAAGTTACTATCATGGGGGTGGTACGTACTATATACCATTTAAATTAACCAACCTCTAATTAATGACTCCAATATACCATTTTATTATGAAGTTTTTTTGCTAAGTCTATTGGTTTCATTTCGCTAAAATTTTTATATTTTTTCTTTGTCAGAGGGTGACATGGATCCATCACATACCATAGACAGGGATGTAGGTCATGACACTTCTATCGAGGAGGTAAACCTCATTGTAATTGCACAAATTAGATAGAAGCAAACTATTATATTATTATGTTCCTTTTTTGAGTGTTTTAGAGTAATTATGTAATTGTTAATGATATTCTTGTCACAAATGGATGTTCAGGGAAAGGGAAAGGGAGCTATAGTACTTGATCACCTCCCTAGGGATGTGGACTCAATAGGATTAAGCGATGATGACCTTGTAAATTCCACAAACCCTATGGAATTGATAAAAAAATCTATTAGAAAAATTAGTAGAGAGATTGTTGCTTTGGCATTCGTGGAGCCTCAAATTGATGAGATATGAGAGGGTGCAAAAAATAATTTGGACAATAGAAAAATTGCAAGTAAGTAGTAATGAAAACTTTAATTAGAAGAAAAGTTCAATAATGGTTTATATTTTATACTCTTTTATGTCATTAACTAAAATATGTACGTGTTGTTTTTACAACAATTTATGCGTCCTCATCAACCTAGTGGCCATGATCAGGGTATTGCAAGGAGTTCAGGTGATGACGATTTTCTTGTCTTATCACTTTGAGTGCCCAAAATACATCATACTTGATATTGTTAATGTTCATAATAAAGGTTCATCCTTGTTTACAATTCTTGCACTTTTCATAAATTTAATGTTTTATATATTTAATGTATTATTCTTCAGGTGATGTCAATGTTCCTATGCAAATGTCGTCGATGCCTCATCAGAGCTTAGCCCCACTTGTATTGGTGACTACAATGTTAGCAACACACATCATGCAGACATCCTCTACTACACTTCATATTGGCCCGCCCACTGTTGGTAGATTCCTCTTTTTCTCTATCTTTTGTTATGTGTTTATTTCCCTTCAAGCGTTCTTTCTTGGGGGCATTTCATACTAGATTCATTTTCTGCAGCAGGAGATGCACATGAGGATGCACCAAAGGTGACTACTACTGATAACATACCATCATTTCCTGGATCTTCTCATATTGCTAGTATAGGAACATTGTAGGCTACATTGGTGGTGAGCAACAAAGAAATGATTCCCTTAAAGATACAAAAGGTTCCAAGTACTTTAAAATTATTATTATATATATTCTAATTGTAATTTACTTTATGATCACTCGTTTTGGACTAATGATCCCATGAATTTTTTTGCAGGAAATGATATTTTTTATAAAAATCTTAATGACATTGCATTGCAGATATTTGGGCCCACCATACGTAAAAGCTGGAACATCATATGTGAACTAACCCTAATCCACTATTTTGATTTCATATAATTGTTGGAATAGTTTTCCTTTGATCCATTTATTGAACTATAATAAATGTAGCTTTAGTTAATTTCTGAATCGAATAGGTTTGGTTTTGCTTTAAAAGGTGGAATGACCAAGAAAAAAGGTCAAAAGATGAATTGACAAACCATATGCTTGAGTGGTTTGGAAATGACACATTCGACAAAACCAAGCTCCTTGAAAAAGATGGCATATATCTAAAGTATGTGAGGGACCAATACAAGACCCATTTAGAGAAGAACGTAAAGTACGAGCATCCCCCCATGATTCTAGAGAGGGAGTGGAAGGACCTGATTTTGAATGCCAAGGAGAGAATTGAAAGGACAAAAGGAAATACACCGCCAAACGCCAAAAGAAGGTATGGGATACTATTAAGAATGTAATTATGTACTAATTAATTACTTTTTATATTTATATAATCTAACATATTTCAAACTGTTCATAGACTGAGTGACACGTCAAAGTCAACCAAGGCAAGACAAGAAAAGCATGAGAAACACAAAATCGGCTCTCGTGGTTATATGAAACTTGCCACACGAGTTGTAAGTATTTGTAAATGAAATATCACATCAAAATATTTATAAATTGCAAACGATTTTTTTTAATCAAACAATGCAAGCAAAATTCATGATACCAAGCAAAAATGCATGGCTCTGAATTCAATAGAGCACCCACAGAAGATGACAAGAGAATTTCCTACCATCAAGGCTATACAACCGTGGTCGATCGGCTACAACAATTCAGTGGGAAAACACAAGATTCTGGTGCATCTGTCACATAGGTAAATAAGCTAAATGAAAATTGTTTCAAATTGAACACTTTACCAATAATTTAATTGATGTTGAGTTCCAACATAAAGTGACTATATTTGTTTTAAATAAGAAAGCAATGATAACAATCTGGATGACATTGGAATGTAGCCTACTAATCATGAAACAGCACCTGCACATGAAGGTCCGGATGTGCATCCCAGTAGTGGAGGTATTCATTTGCTATCCAAATTTATTTATGTAATTATTAATACAATTAAACATCTTAATTTGTAATTAGAGTAGTAATTAATGTAACCTTTTTTGTTAATATTCTAGAGCATGTAGTCAGTGGTGACCAAGTGGAGCATGATCCGGGTACACAACATGAAGAATGTGATGTTCCCCAATCAGGTAAAGAGGGCCACTGTTATTCCCTTAAACAAATTTAATTGCAACTAGTGTTCAACATTAATGTAACATGTAGTATTTCAACTCTAGAGGATCTAGAGGGTGTTCAACATGTTGAGGTTGAGGCTAGACAAAATGATGTGGCCCCATTAGGTAAAGAGTGCAACATTTATGTTCTCTAAATAAATGAAATATCTGTAACAATAATGTAGCGTTGTAAATTGTACGCACTTGCTAGGGTGGTACAATTTCACACCTAGTTTAGCACCCACCTTGGTGCATTTTGCATTTTGCATTGCATTTCTCCTTTAGCACTTAATTAATCAAATTAATTAGGTCTAAGGTCCTATTTCATCATCCTTCACATCATAAAGTCGGGCCCTTTCATTAAAGTGTGCCCCTTTTCATGTTATTCCTCCAATATATCATTCAATCAAAAACCCTAATTAGGCCTTCTTTTGAACTTGGGGGCTTGATTTCGGGGGTCAAAACATCTCGAAATCACCTGTAACTTTGGGATTCTCTCTAAAATCATCATATCTGACGGCCCTGAAAATTTGGTGAAAAGTTGCCGGGACCATGGCGCCCGGAGTGCACATGGTCCCGGACATTTTTCCTGAAATTTTAGGAGCATGATCCAATCATAAAATAAAGCTTAACCCCAAGAAATTGGTGGGAGATTCAATCTCTAGGTCAGCCAAAAGATGAAATTGCGACCTAGGGTTTCATACATAAGAGCTCTCTTTCTTCATTTGAAAGGATCCGGATTTTGTTTTCAGGAACCTCATATGCAGCGAAAGAGAAGATCTTTGAAGACTTCAACAACATTCAACATCCCTCTATCAAGCATTTATCAATTCCACTCATCCATTTAGGGCTTGGAAGACATTGAAGAACAATAGGAGATCACCGACTGAAGATTGGCTTGGTACCCCTCCCTTGGGGGTTGGGTATGATTTCATGTTGTTTTCATGTCTTTGCATAAGCTTCAATATATCATTTATTCATGCTTTAGATCACTTTGCATCTTGATTTAGAGCATTTACATTATCATTTACAAGCAATTAGGGTTTACTTTCTAGGTTGCTCTAGTTTGCTTACTTGCATTTTAGATCTTGCACACACACAAGGTCTGCACACACATTACTTTTACAATACAACTTGGCTATTCATGGAGGTGGAAATCACCGAAGCGGGGGTTTGACTAAGGCAAAACCCTATATAGCTGCCCAAACACCTTTTTCAGATACAAGTGCAGGTTTCGGGACTCGGACGACGCCGCAGGTTGCAGATCCGGGAAAAGCAGGTCGAGACAACACTCCACACCAAATTGCAGAGAAAAAGACTAGGACAGGGGCGTGGGGTGCCCTGGTCCTGCCAGGACAGGGGCGTTGGGCACCCTAGTCCCTGGGATAGAGGCGCTGGGTGCCCTGGTCCTCCTGACAGACAACATTTCCGACAGTTTCCCAAAGTGCAAAACAGCAGTTTCAGGTGCAGTTTCCGGGACAGAATCAGGACAGTGGCGCCCGCGCCCCCGTCGTGAACATTTTCAATCAAATTTTGACTCCGGGTACGCATCTGCATTCTTGTCTTGTCCTTGTGTTTGCAGCTTTCCATTGTTTAAGTTCAATTCTACAATCTTGTTATTAGTTCATACTTGCATTTTAGGGTTAGGAATTGAACTTGCATAATCTTACATTTCAATTTCAACAAAGGAATAGAAATCCTAATAGGTAGCCCATGGCTCTCTCTTTTACAAAACGAAGTAGCCAATTGTGTGATACCTCTAGGCTCTTTCGTATTCCGTAATGTGTGTCAAAAGGTAGGATTAGGGCATGTTAACCTAGTCTCGCTTTTTCCCCCCACACATTTTGGTGAACCCGACGTGAATCTATCATTTCTTCCTCTTGCATTGCATTTGTTAGATCTAGATCTAGATTTAGTATGTTTTCATTTCATTTTCATTAAAAAGAAAAAAAGAAAAAAGAGTGTGTTTCTTTGCATTGTGTGTTTAAATTTCATGCAACTTTTATTTCAAAATGTCAGACTTTTATTTGCAAAATGTTCATGCTTATGATGATTATTATGAGTATAGCCAAGATGAATTAGATGAAGCTTTAGATGAGTTTTTGAACCCTAAAGATGCCAAACCTTCATTTTACCAAAAATTCATAAACCTTGTTACTATGCCATTTAGGTGTGATGAGAAAGATAAGTCGAATGGTTCCTCTCAAGGGTACATTCCTATCAACTCTTCCACTAAATCTAGTAACATGGTTGTTTTCAACAATCCCCTCTATGAAGAGATATCCCCTTTTGAACCAAAAGATAAACCTTTTGATAGCTATGATCATACTTTGTTGGATGATGCTCTTGATGACTTTGTGGCTTTATCAAAATCTTTAAACAAGAACAAAACTTCTAAATTGGTTAACATGATAAACTTGAATGAGCATAAAAAGCCTCTCTTTGAAGTCCAAGGTGCTTATCCTTCTCCCACCTTTCAAGTTCCTAAATCACCTCTCCTTACTATCCAAGGAGGGTATGATCATAATTCCTTCCGTACTCTGAATAAACCAATCATCACTGTGCAAGGAAGAAAACCTATAAGTCCTTATAATTATGCCAAGCAAATAACTAGAGAGAGTTATCATGCGGTTGCCCATACTTATCACACCAGAAATAATAGGCAACCTAGTCCTCCTCTGGTTACTCCAGTTTCTCTTCCGAATCCTCAACCAATTCTTCGGCAAGCTCCATGTATTTCACAAGTTCTTAGTAAGGAATATGATCTCATAGAACAACTTAAAGCTACCCCTTCTAAGATATCCCTTTGGGATTTGATTCAAACTTCTTCCGCTCATCATGGAATGTTACAAGATGCCTTGAAAGATCTGAATGTTCCTCCACCGAATACATCTAGTAATATAGCATCTTTGGTTAACTCTATGATGAATCCTAAAGCTCAAATTGTGTTTACCCAAGATGAGTTGCCTACTAGTGAAATTCAACATCAATATGATCCCTTGATGATTGTGGTTATCATGAAAGACACTGCTATAAGACGAACACTATTAGATAATGGCTCTGGTCTTAATGTGTGTAGCATTAATCTTTTACATAAGATGAATGTGGATACATCCCTAATTGAGCCGGACTCTCATCCTATTCGAGGCTTTGATAATGTGGCTAAAACTTCATTAGGTACTATTACCTTACCCATCACAGTGGGGCCTATTACTTTGCCTACTCCTATCCATGTTATGTTGGGAAATCTAACATACAACTTGTTATTAGGGAGACCTTGGATTCACAGTATGCAAGCTGTCCCCTCTACATTGCATAGACAAGTTAAATTTATCTATAACAATAAGACATATACCTTGATAGGTGATACTAATTTCCAAGCTTGTTTACAAACATCTAGTTACAAAGGGGGTTCTTCTAAGCCGTCCTCGTCTAGTGATGACTCTTTAAACAAGATACCTATCGATGAATCCTCGATCTCTGATGATCAAAATTCTTTGGATGAGTCTGGAGCTCCTGAAGAAGACTCTTCTCGACTTGAAACTACACATAAGAAGGATTTTGATCCTGAGAAGATTCTCGCAGACAACGATTGGGGATCCCTTGATTTTAATCCTACCTTTGTAGGTGAATATAATGTTCCTTCTAGAGAGCTTAAAGTTGAAAAGAAGGAAGAAGCTAAAAATCAATCAACATTACCTGAGCCTATGAGCAATAATTTTGTGGTTGCTTCTCAAACTTCTTCTCCTCACACCTCTAATTCTGAAGAGTTTGATTCTTTGTCTTATGAAAAACCACCTTCTCTTTTTGAAATGGCTGATCATTATGGTCGTGGTTTTCGCATTTTTGCTAAGCATGGGTATCATGGAAATGGTTGTGGCGCTCACGAACAAGGGATAAAGGTTCCTCTAGAGAATAATCTTCACAATTATGTCTTTGGACTTGGCTATAATCCCTGCAAGCACACTAAAGCTTCTAAGAGACCATGTATTAGTGTTAATGCTATTTCTACATCTCTATCAATGCAACACCCCGAGTACATTGATGAGGATCCTTCGTGTGCCTGTGCTTTGGATGTTTTTCCTACCGATGATGCTTTAGCTGAGTTTTTAGGAGCATATGATACTCTTCCTCGTTATCATCACAATAGGGGACTCCCTTATTGTTTGAACACTGAAGCCTATTTTGGAAAAGAGATTGATAATGATGAGATTGTGAAAGAGTTCCCTCAATTAAAGGATACTCCTCAACAAAGTAATCTTCTCATAAGTGACACCACTAATGTTAAGATGGATCCTTGCAATGAAGAAAAAGTTATTAAAATTGGAAAATGTTTGGATGAAGAGGAACAAAAACAATATGAAGATTTATTGCATGAATTCCCTGAGATCTTTGCCTGGACATACTCTGACATGCCTAGTATAGATCCTAAGATTGTTACTCATAACATTGTCTTAGTTCCTGATGCTAAGCCCGTGAAACAAAAGATTCGAAAAATGAATCCTAAGGTGGCTCTGCTTGTTAAGGCTGAGATTGAAAAGTTATTGGAGGCTGGATTTATCCGCCCTATTGATTATTCCCCATGGATTTCAAATATTGTCGCTGTGGCTAAACCAGATAATAAAATAAGAATGTGTACCGATTTTCAAGATTTAAATAAGGCTTCTTTAAAAGATGATTTCCCTCTTCCAAACATTGACATGATAGTTGATTCTACGGCAGGACATGCCTTGTTATCCTTCATGGATGGTTTCTCAGGATACAATCAAATTTACATTAACCCTCAAGATCAATTCAAAACCGCTTTCACCACTCCTTGGGGTACGTTTTGTTGGATAATGATGCCTTTTGGACTTAAAAATGCCGGTGCAACTTATCAACGAGCGATGACCCTTATCTTTCATGATTATATGCATAAGATTTTAGAGGATTATGTTGATGATATTTTGGCCAAATGCATTCTTCGCATAGATCATATTAAAATCCTTCGTCAAATCTTTGAAAGAATTCATAAATATCACATGCGCTTGAATCCCCGAAAATGTGTTTTTGGTGTGGATAGTGGAAAACTATTAGGATTCATAGTTTCGCATCGTGGGATTGAGGTGGATACTAAGAAAATAGATGCTATTGTCAACATGCCACCTCCTAGAAATGTGTCTCAACTCAAAAGCTTACAAGGAAAAATTCAAGCTATTCGTAGGTTTGTATCTCAACTTGCGGATCGTACTTTTCCTTTTACTCAACTTCTCAAAAAGAATATCACTTTTCAATGGAATGAAGATTGTCAACAAGCATTTGAAGATTTAAAAGTGTATCTAGCTAATCCTCCTATCCTTCAACCGGCCGAACCTTCTAAACCCTTTCTTCTTTATACAGCTGCTTCCTCTCATGCTCTTGCAGCATTATTGGCACAACATGATAAAGATGGTAAGGAGTGTCCGGTTTATTATATAAGTCGTACCTTACTCGATTATGAGACCTGATATTCTGTGATAGAAAGACAATGCTTGGCCTTGGTGTTTGCGACTCAGAAATTGAGACATTATCTCTTAAATTCAGAAGTCCATGTCATGGTAAAGTTTGATCCTTTGAAGCATCTTTTCTCTAAAACTGATTTATCAGGACGCCTAGCTAAGTGGGTTATGATGTTAACTTAATTTAACCTTAAATTTGTTTCACAAAGAGCAATTAAAGGGAAAGCATTGACCGATCACCTAGTTGAGGCCCCTTTACCTTTCTCCTTCCCTAACCCTGAGTCTTTTCCTGACGACTTCATTCTTTGTACAGAGAAAGATGAAACTTGGGAGTTATACTTTTATGGCTCTAAGTGTCATATAGGATCGGGGGCAGGGGTTGTTTTGATTTCTCCTACAAATAAGTCCATTCCCTTATCTTATCGTCTCAATTTCCTATGTACCAATAACATTGCTGAGTATGAGGCTCTTATAGCAGGAATAAAGGCAGCCTTAGCTTTGAATATAAAACACATACATATTTTTGGAGATTCTCAACTGATTATAAGACAAGTAATAGGACTATATCAAGCGAAACAAGACAAATTATCACAATATAAAGACCTTGCTATCTCTTTGTTATGAAAATTTGATTCTTACACCATGGAACCTGTTCCTCAAAAAGATAATCGACATGCGGACGTAATGGCATGTGTGGCTTCTTTGATATCTTTAGAGGACCCTATAGTTGATCTTAAATTTGTTATTCACAACCTTATTTCTCCAGTTATTGTAGATGATTCTAGCTTGGTGACATGTTGTGACTTTATAGACTTAGATGAATGGTATTCGCATATCATAAGATACTTGACTGATGGTACCTTTCCTGATTCCGCTAATAGGAGCACTAGGGCTAGAGTTCGCAAGCTGTCCGCTAGATATATCATTCTTTCTAATGTTCTTTACCGAAGGGGTTATAACGGTCTTCTCCTTCGTTGTCTTAACAAATCGGAAATACCTATTGCCCTTGAAGAGGCCCATTCAGGTGCCTGTGGGGGGCATTTTGGAGGCAAATCCTTGGTTCAAAGATTGCTTCGTATGGGATATTATTGGTAAACTATGCAGCAGGATTCTTTTTCATTTGTTAAGAAATGTCATCAATGTCAACAACACAATAATTTGATTCATGCTCCTGCCCAAGAACTTCATTCTCATGTAGCTTCTTGGCCTTTCTCCGCATGGGGGCTGGATCTTATCAGTAAAATCTCCCCTCCTTCATCTCAAGGACATACTTTCATTATAACCGCAACATATTACTTTACAAAGTGGGTAGAAGTCGTTCCCCTTCGCTCTACTACTGCTGAAGTCATTTGTCGATTCCTTCTAGAAAACATTATTTCTCGATTTGGGATACCTTCCACTATAATCTCTGATAATGGGACATCATTTAAGAACAAGGACGTGAAGAAATTCCTCGAGAAGTATCATATCAAACATTGATTTTCTACACCATACTATCCTCAATCAAATGGTCAAGCCGAATCATCCAATAAGATAATTGAACAAATTCTTCGTAAAACCATGAATAAGCATGGTAAGGATTGGAGTACTCAGCTAATTTATGCTCTTTGGGCCTACCGAACGAGCGTACGAATTGCTACCGGAACTACACCTTATAATCTTGTTTATGGTGCTGATGCTATTATGCCTTTAGAATTAGAGATTCCATCACTTAGAGTTTCTCTCAAATGTATAGTAGATGATGACGCTTATAGAGAACAAAGACTTCAACAGCTTGAGATGCTTGATGAACAGTGTATAAATGCTCTTGAGCATATTCAAGTGTATCACAAAACTCTACAACGAAGCTATAGTGATAAGGTTATTCAACATTCCTTCTCAGTGGGTGACTTAGTGCTCTATGAGAATCAGCCCAATGTGAATGCCTTACCTGAAGAAAAGGGAAAATTTAGTCCTAATTGGCTTGGACCGTATATCGTTATTGAAGATTATGGATTAGGTGCTTACAAAATAGCAGGTGTAGATGGTACGTCTCTTAAAGACCCTATAAACGCTATGCACTTGCGTAGATACTATGCTTAATTCCTCATTCCTCATCATTCATCTATTTCCTTTCTCACTTCTTCAAAATTGGATAATATGTTAGCATATCTTTGTTAGAGAAAATGGAATTAAATGATGTTTTGTTTAATCTATATTGCTTCATTCCTGACAAGCGTGTTTCTTTACTTTATGGTTTGTCTTGAATTCATTTTATGTAAATTGCAAAAGATTTACATTTTTCATTATGTTGGCATATTATACAATATCTTTATGTGTTAAGTTGAATCGTGTCATGTTGTGTTTAAATTCAAATTAAATCACATGAGTTATATGATTCTTAGGCTTAACACATATTTTCTTCCCTATCATCAATGTAGTACTTGATTAAATATTTTAATTAAGTCACACATGTATCAATTTAATCATGGAGCATTGAGAAATTAATCACATGGAAATTAAATTCGGAACATACATGTACATCTACCAAATGTATTAAACTTTAATCAAAATACCCATTGTTTTTAGACATTAAAGATAACACGTTTGAGACAAAGAAGCATGTATATATATATATATATGTGTGGATCAATATACAAAGGTAGGTCACTACACATCCAAAATGTGACCTACCCTACATCATAAGATCATCTCCTATCCCTAGGGCTGGTGGCTGGAGAGTGACGACTAGATGCTCCCTCCTGATCTGGCTGTGCGGGTGGACCCATAGGGGTATACCGTGATATAGATCATGAATGGCTCCGAGAGGAACTCCTACGATCCCTATCCATAAGGATCACGCGATACGAGGTAGCCTCGGCCTGAGCTACTGTTAGATCACGTTGTGCCCGCTGAAGGTCCTCTGATAGAGCTCGCTCTCTCTCCCTCCATATCTCTACCTATACTTGAAATGGGGAAAATAAATCATCATGCCGACCCGCGTTCCCTTGAGGTCTATAAGCAACCTGTGAGGAACTAGGGATCTGCATCATCGTGGAGATATCTGTCACTGCTTGTTGGATCAGAGAATGCCACTCCTACACATTAGCTGTAGCAATAGAATAGATCATGTATTAGTACCATTTTATATCATCAAAACATCAATCAATCAATATAAACCTACTATACCTGGATCTCCCTCACACCAGTAGGGATCGTGATATGGTAGCATCTGTGACTGGGAACTACTAGGCTCCCCACACTCAAATAATTTGTGCACGATGGGTGTAGGCTGGCCCATACTAGAAACAGGTTTCCATATCGCCTCATGTTCCCCCTTTTGGGGAATAAGAGGAGGATCTAGGGCTATGGTATCATCTCCTAAATGGTGGGGAGCAGCATCTGACCCCTCCTCATCATCTCTATCCTCATCCTCATCCTCATCCTTGTCCGCATCCTCACCTGCATCCTCGTTCTCCTCATCTATATCTGTGTCATCATCCTCCTCTTCCTCGGCACTAGGCTGATCCCCTGTGGGTGGATCAAGATCTCCTGCCTCCTCATGACCCTCTCCCTCCTCTGACCTGGATCCCTGATCCTCATCTCGGTCTCCATGTCTCCATGGGCTTGGATGGCCTATCAGGTGATCTGGTGGAAAGATAGGCCCTGGGTATGATCTCATAAACCATGAGAGATACCTGCGCTGTGCCCCGGGATCTGCAGCATTATCAGTGACCACATCCTGGTCAGACCCCTCTATATCTATGATCTCGATATCATCTATCATAGGTCTCGCTACTGCTCTGGGTCTGGGAAGGACTCGTGAGTGTTGAGTGTAGATGGGCACATCTACTGGAACACACTGCTCTAGCCCAAACTACCTCCATACTCGGTCAAAGTAGAATGGGACTATGATGTGTGGATATCGCCCTCTCAGAAGGCGGTTCCTCTGTAAGCATGCTAACTGTCTCTCCATCCCATCCCATCTGTGCATCCGCAGATATGGTCTCCATATAGTCACCTCAGCTGTCAATCTATCAAATGTCACTCTCCAATACAGTAGATCTCCAAATCTCCACTCGCTGGTAAGTGGATAAGCAAATACCCTAGGTCGCTCGCTAGCTGCACTCATCGGATAGCCAACAGGCCTGGTGCATGTAAAGTGCTCAAATATCCACACCTGCAGAAGTGTGCATGTCATCAAGCTGCAACCCTGTCCGAAAACATACTCCTTGAGGTCGTGATAGAGATGTGCAAGCATACTCCGACCCCAGGCATATACTCTCCTGTGTCTCTCCATAGCCCTGATGCACCATGTGAGACCCCCATGCATGTGCGTACCTCGCCCATTAGGGCAGATGGCTAGTGCAATGATGGCTATCATAAGACGTCTCATGAGGGGCACCTCTCCTATAGGATGTAAGAGCCAGCTGACCATGATACAACCTCTCATCTCACTCAGCATGACTCTCCCTATGCAATATACCTGCTCCCTCTAATGATCGTCTACTGACCGATCGGTCGCATATGTCATGGTAGCTCCTCTGATCGGTAGGCGAAGAATGCAGTACACATCCTCAAGTGTCACCATCATCTCCCCTACTAGAAGCTGGAACGTGCATGTGTCAGGATCCCATCGCTCCATGAGTGCCATCAGCATCGCGGGATGAAATCGAATGGCCGGGATAAGAATCATAGACCATAAACCTATGATCAACAATGTGTCTCTCTCTACCTGAGATAGCTGGGGAATCTGATCTCACAAACTACGAAGAATCTACCCCGCCGTATGCTCTCTCATGTATGGGAGACCCTGCAACACAAAAACATAACTATAATCAGTACTCAATCATCAAAATCATTCATGCAAACTATCGAACATCATATGCTAACCCTGACATCTCTCACCAAGTCCTGATTGGGACCATGGCGCCCTTCAGGGACCATGGCGCCCTGAGGGGACCATGGTGCCCCACAGGGACCATGGTGCCCTAAAGGGACCATGGCACCCCATAGGGACCATGGCGCCCTGTGTGGGACCCACGGTCAGATTCTAGGGCCCGCAAACGATCACAGAAAGTCAAATGCAAAAAATCAAAAGTCAACGTTCAGTCAACTCACCTTGTCCAGTGGCTCATCGTCGATCACGGCCTGTCGCAAGATCTCAATCCTCGTGGGATGCTCCTGTCATCGTGAAGGCATGATGATGGCTATGTGGGCTCCGCTGCAATAAACAATATTCAGAAATCAACAAAGTGACAAATGCAAATGTCACTTTCAAGGTATATACTTTCATTCCTTTACCTTTACTTTCAAAACCCTAATTTTCCTCTATCACTCATTTCATCATAACTTGAGTTTGGGAGATGTGATTTTTGAACCGCTTGTTGTGTAGGAATCGTATTTTCATTCCCCTACTCTCGGGATGTTCCAAAAAGTGCTCTGATGAAGCCTTTTCAGTGAACATCCTTCATCAATACTCTCTTACACAATTTTTCGTAAGTAAACATGCTACCCTATTTCACCTCCCTAATAAGCAAGTCGAAACAGGGGGGGCATATAGCTAATCACAAATTTCATCACCTTCCTTAGTAAACATTAGGTGATTTTGTGATCTAACGTGTGTTTTGTAGGGTGCGGTTCCTAACTGTGTACTGCAGATACCGTTGGGGGCTTCGTTCGACGAACTTATGGATATATCCTTTTTCAAATAATGTTTACTTTCTGTACTTTAGCTTGCATATGCACGTAGTACTCATATGACCACTAAAGTGGGGGCTAAATGTAGCGTCGTAAATTGTACGCAATTGCTAGGGTGGTACAATTTCACACCTAGTTTAGCACCCGCCTTGGTGCATTTTGCATTTTGCATTGCATTTCTCCTTTAGCACTTAACTAATCAAATTAATTAGGTCTAAGGTCCTATTTCATCATCCTTCACATCATAAAGTCAGGCCCTTTCATTAAAGTGTGCCCCTTCTCATGTTATTCCTCCAATATATCATTCAATCAAAAACCCTAATTAGGCCTTCTTTTGAACTTGGGGGCTTGATTTCGGGGGTCAAAACATCTCGAAATCACCTGTAACTTCGGGATTCTCTCTAAAATCATCATATCTGACGGCCCTGAAAATTTGGTGAAAAGTTGTCGGGACCATGGCGCCCGGAGTGCACACGGTCCCGGACATTTTTCCTGAAATTTTAGGAGCACGATCCAATCATAAAATAAAGCTTAACCCCAAGAAATTGGTGGGAGATTCAATCTCTGGGTCAGCCAAAAGACGAAATTGCGACCTAGGGTTTCATACATAAGAGCTCTCTTTCTTCATTTGAAAGGATCTGGATTTTGTTTTCAGGAACCTCATATGCAGTGAAAGAGAAGATCTTTGAAGACTTCAACAACATTCAACATCCCTCTATCAAGCATTTATCAATTCCACTCATCCATTTAGGGCTTGGAAGACATTGAAGAACAATAGGAGATCACCAACTGAAGATTGGCTTGGTACCCCTCCCTTGGGGGTTGGGTATGATTTCATGTTGTTTTCATGTCTTTGCATAAGCTTCAATATATCATTTATTCATGCTTTAGATCACTTTGCATCTTGATTTAGAGAATTTACATTATCATTTACAAGCAATTAGGGTTTACTTTCTAGGTTGCTCTAGTTTGCTTACTTGCATTTTAGATCTTGCACACACACAAGGTCTGCACACACATTACTTTTACAATACAACTTGGCTATTCGTGGAGGTGGAAATCACCGAAGCGGGGGTTTGACTAAGGCAAAACCCTATATAGCCACCCAAACACCTTTTTCAGATACAAGTGCAGGTTTCGGGACTCGGACGACGCCATAGGTTGCAGATCCGGGAAAAGCAGGTCAAGATAACACTCCACACCAAATTGCAGAGCAAAAGACCAGGACAGGGGCGTGGGGTGCCCTGGTCCTGCTAGGACAGGGGCATGGGGCACCCTGGTCCTACCAGGATAGGGGTGTTGGGCACCCTGGTCCCTGGGACAGAGGCGCTGGGCGCCCTGGTCCTCCTGACAGACATCATTTCCGACAGTTTCCCAGAGTGCAAAACAACAATTGCAGGTGCAGTTTCCGAGACAGAATCAGGACAGTGGTGCTCGCGCCCCCATCCTGAAGATTTTCAATCAAATTTTGACTCTGGGTATGCATCTGCATTCTTGTCTTGTCCTTGTGTTTGCAGCTTTCCATTGTTTAAGTTCAATTCTGCAATCTTGTTATTAGTTCATACTTGCATTTTAGGGTTAGGAATTGAACTTGCATAATCTTACCTTTCAATTTCAACAAAGGAATAGAAATCCTAATAGGTAGCCCATGGCTCTCTCTTTCATAAAAAGAAGTAGCCAATTGTGTGATACCTCTAGGCTCTTTCGTATTCCGTAATGTGTGTCAAAAGGTAGGATTAGGGCATGTTAACCTAGTCTCGCTTTTTTCCCCCACACAAATAATAAAAAATGTTTTGAATTTAACCCATTTCTTTGTTATTGCAGAGGACCACCCTTTGCTTCAGTGTCCTCGTCCTTAGTATAGGACTAGGCATACATCGAGATCATGAGAAGAGGGTAGAACAACTGAAGAGGGGGGAAATGATGAAGAAAATAGTGCTCCACTTAGTCTTTTCATAGCTTAAAAGAAAAAACAAAAAAATAAATGATTGTAATCTACCTTATTTGATAATGATTGATTTCTATGTGTTAATGAATGTAATTATGTGCTAATGAATGGTTATGAATGATATGTGTTAATTAATATTGATGAATATTGTGTGTTAATTAATTTTAATCAATGTTATGTGTTAATGAACATTATGTGATATTAATGACTGAATGTTATATTTTATTAATGGTAGAAAGAATGAATGAATGAATGTTAGATGTTAACGGGGAATTTAGAGTGATGTTAGGGGGGGGGGGAGGGGCCAAATGAGCTTCCAACTTCACGTGGTTGGCCTTGTTAAGTAGAGAATATTAAACTATTCTCAAAACCAAGCAAAGCTCAATAAGATAACACACTTTTCAATATTTCATTATGTTGCACAGTTAATATTATTGAATAATGTATATTGAATCTTAATTCTAGGGTCCAACAGAACCAACATGAACAACAACACCACAAGTTACTAGGTATAATGAACTCCCATATTGTCTTGTATGTACACTAATAGTATGAGTTTCTTCTAGTGTTGATATCCATGGTGGGACTGCAAAAGTTATGAATATGCCTCATCCTTGTAAGTTTTTTTTATTACTTGACATTTTATTTAGCATTTTAAAATTTTCCTTATCATTTTAAGTCTAACCACTTTTATATGGAATTTATTGTTCTAGTTTTTTACTATCTGTCAGACATTATTTATACAAGGACTTGCATTGCATCCATTTTTTCAATTAAGTATTATAAAGGGTAGGTTGTATTTGTAAATGTCTCTTTGAGTTCATCCAAATTTTATAACTGTTACCTCACATCTCGTTATTGCTTCATATCTCTATGTTCTATGAGGAGAACACCTATGTTTTTCTTTGCCAATCCTCTAGGATAGTTTATGACTGCTAATAACTATATATTTTGATAATTGTATATTGTCTCAGACCCATGATAATAGTGATAATGTATCAATAGAATAGATGGATATAAAGTTCTTATCCTGCTATAACTGTACACTGGACAGTGATCTTTGACTCCATGGTTTCTCTATGTGAGGATTATTATGACTATATGTTGCTATTACTTGGTGATTCATATGGACTGTTATTTAGGCATTCTCCTTATCACTATTGTATGATCTTCATGGTTGCTATCTTATATTTGTCAACCAATCTTAGATTTTCCCTTGATGATCATGTATTTTCTTGCTATTTGTATTCCCCATAATTTGAGCCTTTCTCATACTATTGTTTATACACTTTCTCATCGCCTAGACTAATGCATAAAGTTCTATCATAAGGAAGAAAATAAAGATTTTTCTTGCCCAAGCACAAATGATGGAAGACCAATCAATGTTTTCAATTCCCAAAAAAACACCTCTTACAGTGGTAGATCATCTTGTGAAGGAGGAGAAAGTACAAGTTTCCAAGCTTCAAGTAAGGTGAACCTCTTGAATCCTCAAGTGTCCTAAATTTGAATTTCCAAGTTTAAGAAAAGGTAATTCTCCATTATAAGAACATGTGCCTACTCTAATCCACCCAGTTAGACCAAAAATGTAGTCCTCTTCAAAGCATGTATTTTTTTTAGAAATCCAACAAATCCCCCAAGAGTTTAAGTTACCAAATCTGCCTTCTTGTCCTATCACTATTCACCTTTATAAAGGTAAAACAATTCTTTATCAAAAAAGATGATTTAGTGAGCAGAATAAGAAAGTGTTTGAAGTAAAAAGGGGATAGATTGCTATTCATTAACTTTCTTACAATGTGAAAGAAGAAAAAGAGGATGACGAGCATGATCAACTAGGACAAAAACCAAAAAAAAAAAGTAAGATTTTTTGAATATGAAGTTTTAACTTATTTGTTTGATGAACGTCCATGTCTTGTTGAAGATGAGAAAAATGTGCCAATTCTTGTGTCAACAAATCAATTGGGACAATAAGATAATAAGTAAGAAGGGTGTGGTGAAGGAGAAGAGTCTATAATTTGGTTTGATAAACTACCTTCTTTTGTTGAGAAAGAAGAAGAGAACATTTTCATCTCAACATCAACAATAAGTTTGGGATAGCGAGAGCATACTAAGAATTGTGATGAGGTGTTGGGAGTGAAGCTACTTGTGTAGAAGAAAACAAATATGGTTCTATTTTGAAGTTCATAAAGCTTGAAGAGAGTTTCTATGAAGTTAAAAACAATCCTCTTATACAAAAGAAAAAGAAGACCTTGAAGAAGATGTGTTTTGGGATGAATTACAAGCATTTTATTTAAATTTAGATACCAAACCAGCAACTCATAAATGAAAAAATCATTAACAACATGAACAAGAGGAGAAGTTAGCCATGTTTCCATAAAATCAATCACATGAATCAAGTCATTCCAATCAGCAGGGTGATAAGGCAACACTTCACAAGTAGGAGACCAATATTGGAGTTTTAAGATTTTTAGTACAAGGGTATCCTATCAAACATCTAGCCATGTTGGAGGCTAGTAAGACACCGTAAGTCATTCTCGCAGCCAACCATGAGGTTACAACTAAAGAAGAACAAAACCAACTTACATATCCACTCTAAAATAGTACAACCAATATAAGTGGGTAAGTGAATTTTCTTTCTTTCTTCAAGAGGCATTACAACATCTGGTTAAACATTCATCACTTCTTCATCTCCTCTTGGCTACTCATAAACTTGTGAAGTATTGTAAATTGAAGAGAAAAGGTAGCAATTTCAAAGAACTAGTTAATGATTTGTTTGAGCTTTATTACTATTTGTTAGGGTAGGTTGGGATAGTTTTTTAGCTAGAATAAGTGTTGTCACACAAATTGCTAACTATGTTTTCTTCCAAGTGTTGAAGCACAGTTAGTTGTTTTTTTTTTATAAAAGTGGATAGAACCACTAAAGACTAAAACCAACAACTAACCAGTTCCTGGTAGGCGTCGGAATTCCGACATCCATTCAACTAGGATGCTTTACGCTTGACGACATTATTTGGCCGGATGAGCGATCATTGCCACTATTAGAAGAGTTCAGGATGTCGTCGGAATTCTGATACTAGATGGCACCATTGAAATTATTGACGATGAGTTTTTTATGGCTTCATTTATCGGCATTCCGATGAAAAATAGTCAAAATTTTGAAGATAGGCCATCGAAAATCAGCCCCAAATGTACTAGTGCATGCCAATTAACCATATTGATTGATCTCCTCCTAGGCGTAATACTTATATGGGATTTTAGATTAAATTAATTTTTTTCCACCATTTAGTGAAATTCTTAAACATTTCTCAATTAGGAAGCAAGATACGATATATATCCAACATGTAGTCTCTAGGTCAAAGGAAGGAGATGTAGGGCAAATCAATGAATCATACATATTTCATACTTATTCTATACCATATAAAAAAACCTACATATATATAATTTTCAAAACAAATCATAAAATTACCTTTAGCAAAAAGGTAGATCTCTATCTCAATCTCAATCAGAGGAATTCATTGCTTGGAAATCTATTAATACAAATTAGGGAGAGAATACCAAAAGTAATAAATTCTACAAATCATACCCCTACTTGTGGAATGTCTCATAGTTGATCACTTGCTATGCTAGAGACATCATAGGAGAAAAATTAGTACAAGGAAGAGGCACCTATTGTTCCCTTATGCACAATAGTAACAAGAGGGAAGATAACATCTTTAGAATGATTCTTCACTAAATTTGTGAAATAGCTATGAGATAACTAGATCTAATAAACCCTTCCTGAAACTAATAAGTGATGATTATAGATGTCAAAGTCTCCATTGAGGGATTAGGAAAATAAACCCAATAGAAAGAGTGAAACTATTAAGGAGATGGTGAACATCAACAACATTTCTAGACCCAATAAGGACTACAAACATCTAGCCAAATTATATACAGAGTGGGGAAACATCCACAAGTAAAGGAAAAATAGTAGGCACCTCACAAAGAGACCCAATACCATGTAGAAGTGCATCTATAGGCATATAACCATTAGTGGGAAATAAATTAGTATTATATCACAAATTGGAAAACCTACAAATGAGAAACTTTCATTTAAAATGGGAGAGTGAGAATAAGAATATGAGGGCAACATTATTCATTAAAAAATGCCTTCAATTTTTAATAACAAAAAGATCAACAATCTCTTATTTTATTAACTCAAAAAACAAGGCCAAGAAGAGTACACATATTTGTAATGACCAACAATATGATAGTACCTAAATATTATTGCTAGCAATATATAATATCATTCTCTTTTAAAAAAAATCATGATATGAATAATATCATTCTTGTTTTTAAAACATCGTGATATTAACATCTATGAATGAAGTAATTTCATCTCATCATAGACATACGAGTTTCAAATATTGAGTCATTGATGAAGATCCTTTTGTGTTCATATCTTTATGTTTACTATTTCTCACTATTTCTCACTATATTGACTATAATTATTTGAGAATGAATATAACTCATGTAAGAAATAAATTAAACATAATCTAGATCAATAACTATTAAAGATCAACTTCATTCAAAGAAATAAAATAAATATTTGCTAGTTTTAATATAAATGAAATATAATATTACTATTAGCTATTTAATTACTAAACTATTTTAAAAAAAACAAATTCTTAAGTGAGAAAGAAAGTGTTTTCCCAAAGCCTCAATGTATGCATTCCAATCTAACTCCCATAGTCAATTATATAGTTGAAATGTGTCAATGCTAAAATTGGTAGTTGGAAATTTCTGGTGGTGCTTAGTTCCATTACTAAATTGATAGAAAAGGTATGTGCTAATTTTATGTTACACACTATATTAATAGTGATAAGCATTGATTTGATAAGATAGAAAGAAAGATATGCTAAGAGTCATACGATTGTCCATTCAACAATTAAAATGTACCTTTGATCTTATTTACTGATTAACTAAAAATAAAAAATAATATTATTTTTATTTTCAAATTAATCAACAAATACAGTTAAATATGATCAAAGGTGCATTCTATTGCTAGATAGACTTTTCTATTTGTCAATGTTATGAAGGCCCACCTACTATATCAATAGAAAAAAAAATGTGGCTGATAAAAATAGTTGTGTTATAAAAATTAATTGAGAAAGATAACAAATAAATAACAATGAAGAAATAAATTAAGGAAAGATATTCCCATCCTGAAGAAGTCACCACTAAGGAGGGACCTCAAAGAGATCAATCTGGACTGGTCAGTAGGAGTAAACACAATGGAAACACAAAGATATGATGAAGGCAATGCACAACAAAATTGATTTATTGCGTGAAATTTGATTACATCCAACCGGCAACAACCGGATTACAACATACCAGCTCACATGCCTAGTAGAATAGGTCACAACCGGGACCTTGAATCTTATGATCTATATTCTATGCATAGTCTAGCTACTTGATTCTCTTATTTATTCACCTTGATTCCATTCTAATGCGTAATTAAAAATATATATCGATCCAAAGGATCCAGTCGGCCCAACTGAAGAACAAGACCTAACATGCATAAATAAACAAGGTCGGCCTTCACCAAGAGATTCCTCTAGAAAATACAAAGGATGAAACATAGAGCATGGAAAAAGGTTGGCCACACACCAAGGAAAATCAGAATCAATTCCCAAGGCTCCACAAGCTTTATAATGGGTTTTAATAGATCACCAAAATATGGTAACAAAGGAACGACTGGTAGCGATATCTTGCCAGAAAATGATCCAAATGTGATGTGGTCGAGAAGCAAGAAATATGATCAAGACTTCAAGTAGAATCCAACTCCATGGGATCTAGTGAGACAAAATCGGGACACACAGAAAGGAAAACTGAAACTGCAAACAAAAAACAAAATAGAAAGTAAAATGTTTTGGGTTGATGCAATATTTCTATGAACCGAGGATTCTCCTATATCAAACATCTGGGGTTATTGAAAATGTGATCCCCTCAATTTTTCAGGGTCAGAGGGAAACCAAAGTGGTATATCTCTACTTGATAAATCCAAGATGAATCTTCAATTGGTCTGTCCTTCCACTTCACAAGATATTCTTTATATTGACTGCTTCGGGTACTACTCTCAATCCTACTATCCAAAATCTCTTCAATTTGATCAGGTTCCTTCCAGGGTAATTATTTCTCCAAGTCTGTAACATTGTTCTCATTGAGTTCTAGTTCATGATACTCATGAAGATCTGCAATGTTGAATATAGTTGAAATACTTAGACTATCCAGTAACTCCACTTCATATGCATTTCCAGAACTGAACTTCCTCAAAATCCTACAAGGACCAACATTCTTCATCTGCAACTTATTATAAGTTCCAACTAGGAATCTCTCTTTTCTCAGATATACCATCACTTCATCACCAACCTCAAATTCCTTATGTCTCCCCTTCTTATCTTCCTTCTCCTTATATTTTTTTTTCATGTCCTCCAAATTATTCCATGTGATCTGCAAAGTCTTTTTCTTCTGAACTCTTCTGGTCTTCACTGCTAATCTCTCTCAATTTTGATATCCCTCTAGGATGCACTCCAGTAGAAATCTCAAAATGTGTCTTTTTGGTACTTTTTTTAATTGAATTGTTGTAGGAAAACTCTGCTTTTGCAAGAATCAAATCCCAACTTCTAGTTTTATCTCCTACTAAACATCTCAACAAATTTCCCAAAATCCAGTTAACAATTTTTGTCTATCCATCAATTTGTGGATGAAAAGTAGAACTGAACTTCAAATCTATCTTCATCTTCTTCCAAAGTGTTCTCCAAAAATAGCCAACAAACTTAGTATCTCTATCTGAAACTATACTCTTAGGTAATCCATGCAATCTCACCACTTCCTTGAAAAATAGGTCTGCTACATGCAATGCAATGATTGTCTTCTTACAAGGTATAAAATGATCCATCTTCGATAATCTATCAACTACCACAAATATAGAATCATTCCCTCTCAGTGTCTTAGGAAATAAAAGTACAAAATCCATGCTTATATCCTCCCAAGGTCTTACAGGTACTATCAAAGGTTTATACAATCCCACATTCTGACTACTACTCTTTGCAACTTGACAAACTCTACAACTTTGCACATATCTCTTAACATCCTTATTAATATGGGGCCAAAAATACTTCTCACTCACCAATGATACTATTTTTTCAATGCCAAAATGTCCAGCTAGTCCTCTAGTGTGTTTCTCTTTTATCAGATTCTCCCTCATAGAACTCTTAGGTATGCACAACTAAACTCCTCTGAATAACATCCCATCTTGAATGAAATCATCCAACCATTTTCTTTTGTCTATCATAACCGATTCTCTACATGCTTTCCAAGGTTTTTCAAAATCCAGGTCTTGATCATACAAGGTCTTCAAATCTTCAAATCCTAATGTTGTCACTCTCATCTCTATCAGAAAATTCCTTCTCCTACTCAATGCATCAACAACTTTTTTAGATTTCCCACTTCTATGCTTCAACACAAGGGTGTAACTCTGCAATAATTCTACCCATCTCATATGTCTTTGATTTAACTTACTATGACTGTTCAAATACTACAAAGCTTGATGCTCTGTATACAACATAAACTCCTTAGGAAACAAGTAATGTCACCACTTCTTGAAGGCTTGAACTATGGTATAAAACTCATGATCATACACTGAATATCTCCTCCAAACATCATTAAATTTCTCACTGAAATAGTCTACTTCTCTTTGTTCTTGACTCAAGACTACTCCTATTGTTGTTTCACTTGCATCACAATCCACTTGAAATAATTTATTGAAATCGAGTAAAGCCAACATAGGTCGTTCAGTCAATTTCTGCTTTAAGAGTTCAAAACTTTTGTTTCCTTTGATGGTCCACTTGAATTCCTTCTGATCTCCTCATGGTCTCAGTCATAGGGTTACAAACTAAACTGAAATTTCTGATAAACTTTCGGTAAAAACTAGCCAACCATTAAATGATCTTACCTCTCCAATGCTTTCTAGTGTAGGTCACTCAACAATTTCTTTCACCTTCTTAGGGTCCATTTGTAAACCATCCTTAGATATCACAAATCCCAAATAGACTAACTCATCTTTCATAAAAGTACACTTCTTGATATTGATCAACAACTTGTCCTCTCTCAACCTCTGCAGAACTTGCCTTAACTACAACAAATGCTCATCCTTTGTCTTATTGAAAATCATAATGTCATCCAAATACACAATAACAAACTTACCCAAGAATTTCTTCAATACCTCATGAAAGTAATCTATGCATTAGTCAATCCAAAAGGCATAATCAATCATTCATACAGTCCTTCATTTGTCTTAAATGTTGTCTTCCACTCATGACCTTCTTTGATCCTAATATGATGATATCCACTCTTCAAATCTATATTTGTAAATTATTTTGTTCCACTCAAACAATCCATTATGTCATCCATCCTAGGCAAAGGAAATAGGTATTTCACTGTGATCTTGTTTATTGCTCTTGATTCGGTACACATCCTCTATTCTCCATTATTCTTAGGTGCTAATACTGTTGGTACTACACAAGGGCTCAGATTCTCCCTGATCAAACCTTTCTTCAATAAATCCTGCACTTGTCTACGCAATTCTCCCTTCTCTATCGGTGTCAACCAGTGTGCAGCTTTGTTAGGCAAACTAGTTCTAGGAACTAAGTCCATGCAATGACTAATACTTCTCACAAGTGACAATCCATCAAGTACATTATCTGAAATGATGTCCTCATATTCTATCAACAAATTTAGATTATCTCTTCCAGGTGTCATCCTTTTGGTTCCAAGCTCTCATTCTTTTTAGGAATTAATGCAAAACAAACATTCCAATGTCTCAATCCATCCAGGAATTTTATTCCATCTACAAAATAGATTCTAGCATTCGTACAAACTTCATTATTCAGAGGTTCCTCCAAAGGAAACAAGGTTTGCTTCATCCCATTGGCCACACTAGTGTATGTATTCTTTCTCCCATCATGTATTGCCTGTCTATCAAATTGCTAAGGTCTAGCCAACAAAAGATGACAAATATCCATAGGCATAATATCACACAAGACTTCATCATGATAATTCCCAAATTTTCAATTTCACCAAACATTGTTCACTTACTAACAACTTGTGTTCATCCTAAATCCATGCTATCTGATAAGGCTTAGGGTGTTTCAATCTCTCCAATTTTAACTTATTCACCATATCTTCTAAAACAAGATTCTCTGAACTGCCACTATCAATAACAACTTTACAACACTTACCAATGTTAGGACCTGAAGGCAACTGAGAGGGGGGGTGGGTGAATCAATTGTCTATTAATTTCAATCCAAATATAACTTAATCAAACTTGATGCATAATACCGGTAAACCAAAGTTAATGCCAGTTGACAGTTTAACAATTAATAACAATACCGGTGAAACTTAATGCATGAAACAGAAAGAGAAATGACATCCACAACATATAACACAAATATTTGAACGTGGAAACCTTGTAAGGGAAAAAAACCATGGTGGGAAACCTTACCCACAATCATATGATACTACTGCAGATAGTATGTGTGCACAAATGGGATCTGTACATGTAGAAAGGCTAGCTTCCTAGAGGTCACTGCTCAATCACAAAATGAGAGTCACACTGACTACAATAGGATGGTTAAATCATAGATAATGTACTACTCAAAACAACATCTTCATATGCTGGATTTAGTACCGGTTAGGCTCAGATTATCTCCTTCATACCTTCCTTGATTCTTCAAATGATGTCTGCATGAGTAGCTCTACTTATATTCGCATATACTAAATATCACAACCTTATCTCATCTCCTATTGTCTCCTATATCAATCTCACAATTGAGATCTTACATATATACCAAAACCTAAGACCAAATATGTAGGTTGGCTCACTAAGAATATTACAATTAAATCAATTACAAATGAATCAATATGTGATGCATCATGTCGTCTCAATGCATTTACAAAAATAACCAATCAATAAATCATCTCCATAACGTGTCATGCTGATCTGGAATAGATAACGCATGTCAGTCCATAACCTAGACCAATTTGCCAGTAACAACAAATATGCCAACTCGATTAGACCAATAACCAAATCACCAAAACAAGTGTCCAAACCATGTCTTTTACATAACCAAGTAATCTCCAAATGATAACAAGTCATCCTCTGTGCCGGTGAACAATATAACCTATCGGTGAACCAGATACCGATGATTGTGCATAAGTCACTGAACATATCGGTGAACATAACCAAAGATCTCCAGAAAGATAAGTGCTGATAAGTGTTGAAATCAATGACAAAACCAATGCAACACATCCATAATACCAACACTCTCCCCCTTTTGCATTGATGGCAACACAAGATGGAAATACATCTAAGTGCCACAGTCAAAATGCCAAAAACCAAAAACCACCAATCTCCCAAAGAGATCAATTACCAAAAATAAAAAATACAAAATATCTCTCCCCCAATGAATAATATCTCCCCAATGGATAATGTGTTTTTCCATAGATATATCTTCCCCTTTGACATCAAATTCCAAAGAAAATAGAAAAACCAGACACAACCAATTCATAGAACTCAATACAAATACCAACTACTCCCCCTCAGAAGTAGCTCTCCTCCATCAAAGCTGGAAAAAGTTTCTCTATAAATTCTATCGGTTTGATGCCAAGCATCAGCTGTCTAAGTCTCTACCGATGAGGGTATAACCCCAAGTTGTTCTCTGAGATATTCAAAAGTTTCTTTAGGCAAAGGCTTAGTAAATATATCTGCAATCTTCTCTTTAGTATTCACATAAACCAATTTCACTTCTTTTGCTTCAACATTCTCTTTCAGAAAATTGTATTTGATAGAAACATGTTTAGTTTTAGAGTGAAATACCGGATTCTTAGATATATCAATTTCTGCTAAATTAACACAATAGATGATTATAGGTTCTTTGAATTTTACCTTTATGTCCTTCAACATTTTCTTAATCCATAATACCTGAATACAATTAGTTGCTACTACAACATATTCTGATTTTGCTGTTGATAATGATTTACAACTCTGTTTCTTGCTCAACCATGAAATCAACCTGCTACCAAGAAAGAATTCCCCACTGGTTGTGCTCTTTCTATCATCTACATCTCCTTCCCAATTAGCATCGGTGTATGCACATAACTCAAAATTTTCATCTTTAGGATACCATAAACCAAGATTTGTTGTGCCTTGTAAATATCGGAAAATTCTTTTCACTATCGATTCATGATTTTCTCTAGGATTACTCTGAAATCTTGAAACAATACATACTGCATTCATAATATCAGGTCTTGTTTGTGTCAAATACAGTAAACCTCCAATCATAGATTTATATCTTGTCAGATTAACAAGTGTTGAATCATCCTTCAATGATAATTTATCAGTTGTTGTCATAGGAGTACTTAGCGATTTAGAGTTTTCCATACCAAATTTCTTTAGTAGTTCCTTTAAGTACTTTGATTGACATATGAATATACCTTTATCAGTCTATGAAATCTGCAATCCTAAAAATAATTTTATCTCCCCAATCATAGACATTTCAAATTCTTCCTGCATCTTATTAGAAAAGTCTTTACACAATCCATCTTCTCCTCCACAGATTATATCATCAACAAAAATATCAATAACCAAGATGTCAACAATAGTCACTTTGAAATATAAGTTGCTGTCAGCATTACCTTTAGTGTAACCAAGCTTCAAAAGATATTTGTCCAATCTAGTATACCAAGCTCTAGGAGCTTGCTTCAATCCATATAAAGATTTCTTTAACCTGCAAACCTCATCTTTATCATTTGTCAATGAAAATCCATCAGGTTGTTCAAAGTAAACTTCTTCTTCAAGATCACCATTCATAAATGCACATTTAACATCCATTTGATATACTTTATAGTTCTTGTGTGTTGCAAATTCTAGAAATAGTCTAACTGCCTCAATTCTAGCTACCGGTGCAAAGGTTTCATTGTAATCAATTCCTTCCTTCTGTGAATATCCCTTACACACTAATTTTGCTTTGTTTCTTATTACCTTACCATCTTCATTAATTTTATTTCTAAATACCCATTTAGTTCGAATTACATTTTTGTTTTTAGGCTAGGGAACCAATGTCCATGTGTTATTCTTTTTAATTTGTTCCAATTCATCTTCTATAGCTTTAATCCAATTTTTGTCTTCACATGCCTCAATTACTGATACTGGTTCAATTTGAGAAATTAATCATACCTCTTCATTTTCCAGTCTTCCTCTAGTCATAACTCCTTGATACTTATTCCCAATTATCTGACTTTTAGAGTGATTCAATCTTACATACATGGGTGTATTCACTTGTTGTTGTTCTTCAGTCACTATGGAATTCTCTGATGATGCCGATGTGACTGGACCAACATTCTATACCAGTGCATTCTATATAGGTTCATTTGTGATTATCTCAACTTCTGGTTCAGAGTCCATAGAACTTGAATTTCTTCTAAAGTGTTCATCAATCTTCACATTTGCACTTTCAATGATTTTATGCAATCTCTTATTAAAACATCTATATGCCTTGCTCTTAGTTGAATACCCAAGAAATATTCCTTCATCACTTCTAGGATCAAATTTACCAATATACTCATCTCTCTTAATATAACATTTACTTCCAAATATTCTGAAATATTTAAGAGTAGGAGTATTAACAAACCATAGTTCATGACATGTCTTACCGGTTTCACCTTTGATGTGAACTATTTTGAAAGTGTAAACCGATGTATTCACAACTTCTCTCTAGTACACATGAGGTAGATTTTCTTCTGATATCATGCTTCTAGCTGCATCCATAATAGTTCTATTCTTCCTTTCCACAATTCCATTCTACTGGGCTGTCTGAGGTGCTGATAGTTGTCTTCTGATTCCATTCACTTCACATAATGTATTAAATTCCTTAGATGTGAATTTACCTCCTTGATCTGATCTTAAACATTTGATTTTCTTACCGGTTTCATTCTCTACCATTGCCTTGAATAGTTTGAATTTCCCAAAAGCTTCTGATTCTCCCTAAGAAAAGTAACCCAACACATTCTAGAATAATCGTCAATGATTAGCATAAAATATCTATCTCCTTGTATACTTCTAGTTCTTGCTGGGCCACATAAATCAGTATGAATTAAATCAAGAACATCATTGGATTTCTCCGGAATACTTTTAAAAGTTTCTCTAACTTTCTTTCCAAATTAACATTCCTTACATACCGGATTGTGAGGTTTTACAGTCTTAGGTAAATCCCTTACTACCTTAGTTGTACTCATCTTCACAATGCAGTCAAAATTTACATGACAAAGTCTCTTATGCCATAACCAACTTTCATCTATATGTGCAATCAAGCATGTCTTCTCATTGTTATTCAAATGAAAGATATTACCTCTAGTCTGATTACCGGTTGCAATTTCCAAACCAGTTCTATTCAAGATTTTGCATTTACCATTCTTGAATTGTAACTAAAATCCTTTTTCAATTAATTGACCAACACTCAAAAGATTATGATTCAAACCTTCAACATAATAAACGTTGTCCATATTGTGCTTACCATCAAAAGATATAGTGCCTTTTCCTCTGATCAAGCAAGCTTTATCATCCCCAAATCTTACTAGACCTCCATTGTATTCCTGAAAAGTTAAGAATTTACTTTTATCACTAGTCATATGATGTGAGCATCTGGAATCTATAATCCATTCATCCTTTTCTTCAATTTTAGCTATGAGGGCCTGTTCTACTGGTGCAATAGTAGGTGTTGGTTGATCTTCTGTTATTGCAACAAAATCCCATCCATTGGATGTCGGTTCTTCATCAGAATCATTAGTAACTCCTTCATCAGGATAGTAACATGATTTGTCTCTATTCTTCTTAAATCTGTATCTCTGATAATCAGGGTTAGGCTTAGATGTCCTTTTAGCTTATTCTCTCAATCTTGCATGTCTATCAAGACACCTAGATGCCATATGACCAATTTTATTGCAATTAAAACATTTAAATGGTACTCTACCTTCATACTTACTTCCAACTGGACCTTTAGGCATTTTTCTTGTGAATATTGCTTCAAGTTCTTCCAGTTCTTCATTTTCCTTTCTGATGTCTTCAAGTTCTCTTGCATAGAGTTCTTTCCAATCAAACTTATCAGTTGATGATGACGATGATGCTTTGAAAGCCAAATCTATCTTAGTTGTAGCAACATGACCAAATTCGTCAAGCTCAAATGCTAAATTTTTTCCAACAAAAGTATCTCTAGATACTGATGTATTAGGCATTGTTCTTAACTCATTTATAGTAGTTACTTTCATCTTGTATGTCGGTGGAAATTCTCTTAAGAATTTAGAAACAATCTCATATTCACTTCAGGATCCTCCACAACATTGTATACCCTAAATAATTTCACCAACTCTTTCCATAAAAGCAGAAATTCTTTCATCTTCTTCCATTTTCAAATTTTCATACCTGACCTAGAAGCATTCTAGTTTTTCAATTTTGACAATGGCATCACCTTCATTCAATGTCTCCAATTTGTCCCAAATAGCTTTAACAATAGATTGATCTGATTATCCCATGATTTCCTAATCTGACAAGGTGCTCAAAAGTGCTTCTCTTTCTTTGCAATCATTCTCCTGATCTTTAACCAAGTCTGGTCGATTAGGTTGACTCTGTGTAGGACCAACATAACCATTCTTTGTAACATACCATATGTCTCTTCCAATGCAATTTAGATGTGTCTCCATTTTGATCTTCCATATACCATAGTTAGTTCCATCAAGTTTCAGACTGTCCTTCATGAAATAGTTAGTTGCCATAGAATCTCCTCAAGCTGTTAAAATTTTACAAAAAGAGGACTAGGCTCTGATATCAATTGTTAGGACCCAGAGGCAACTGAGAGAGGGGAGTGAATCAGTTGTCTATTAATTTCAACCCAAATATAACTTAATCAAACTTGATGCATAATACTGGTAAACCAAACTTAATGTCAGTTGACAGTTTAATAGTTAATAACAATACTGGTGAAACTTAATGCATGAAATAGAAAGAGAAATAACATCCACAACACATAACACAAATATTTGTACGTGGAAACCCTATAAGGGAAAAAAACCATAGTGGGAAACCTTACCCACAATTAGATGATACTACTGTAGATAGTATGTGTGTAGAAATGGGGTCTGCACATGCAAAAAGGCTAGCTGCCTAGATCTCACTGCTCAATCACAAAATGAGAGTCACACTGACTACAATAGGATGGTTAAATCCTAGATAATGTATTGCTCAAAATAGCATCTTCATATGCTCGATTCAGTACCAGTTAGGCTCACATCATCTCCTTTATACCTTCCTTGAATCTTCAAATGATGTCTACATGAGGAGCTCTACTTATATTCACATATACCGAATATCACAACCTTAGTGCATCTCCTATTCTCTCCTATATCAATCTCACAATTGAGATCTTACATATATACCAAAACCTAAGACCAAATGTGTAAGTCAGCTCACTAAGAATATTACAATTAAATCAATTACAAATGAATCGATATGTGATGCATCATGTCAGCTCAATGCATTTACAATAATAACCAATCAATAAATCATCTCCATAATGTGCCATGCTGATCTGGAATAGATAATGCGTGTCAGTCCATAACCTAGACCTATTTCTTGGTAACAACAAATATGCCAACTTGATTAGACCAATAACCAAATCACCAAAACAAATGTCCAAACCATGTCTTTGACATAACCAAGTAATCTCCATATGATAACAAGTCATCCTCTGTGCCAGTGAATAATATAACCTCCCGGTGAACCAGATACCGGTAACTGTGCATAAGTCACTGAACATGCCGATGAACATAACCAAAGATCTCCAAAAAGATAAGTGTTGATAAGTGTTGACAAGTGTTGACATCAATGATAAAACCAATGCAACACATCCATAATACCAACAACCAAATACCTTACATCTGGTATTGAACAACTTCTTCCTCTGCAAAGGCTCTTCATTTCCTCCAGTATGACACAAAGCTCTCCTCATGATAAAAAAATCTCCATCTTTCGGTTTATTGTGTGATCCAGTGGGGTTTTCTTCTACCATTGCTCCTCTTTCGATAGTTTCTATCTTCTTACACTCGAATGTCTGATGTCCTTCTCCTCCACACTTAAACCAGGTTCCTCTAAATGTCCTCTTGTCTTGTCTTCCAAAGTTCTCATTCCGGTAACCATTCCATTCTCTCCTCTCATGAAATTTTTTATCATCCTTGTGGTATGAATTACCTTCTTTGCTCACTTCCTTGTCCTTGCTTTGATTTGTACTAGTTCCTCTTCTCCGATATATCCTCTTCCTCCTTGAAATCTTCTTTTGATAAACCTTCCACCTATACCTCTTTGTCTTTGTTCATTTCTTTTGTTCAACTTCTCTTCTACCTTTAAGGCATACTGGTAAGCCTCTTCAACACTCTTCAATTTGATCATACTCAATTAATGTTGTATAGACATCTGCAATCCATTCAAATATGTTGCAACTTGTTCAACTTCGTCATCAACATGTCCAGATCTGATATTCAACTTGTAAAATACTTTAGTGTACTCCTTCACACTAGATTCCTTCTATCTCAAATTTTGCAACTTTCAAAACAAATCCACTTGATAATTTGTCGATAGAAACTTTGATTTCAACTTAGACATCATCTGATCCCATGTCTTAATCTTCTCTTTACCTACTCTCTATCTATCAACTTCCAAATTCTCCCACCAAAGAGATGCATGATCTTTCAAATGGCTACATGCATATTTCACCTTCCTCTCTTCTACAGTGTTTTCAAAATCAAAATAATTCTCCACCTTCAAGATCCAATCTATCAACTCATCTGAATCTAACTTCCCATCATATTTCTGTGGGGTAAAATGAGGTTTAGTATTCACCCTACTCAAAACCTTCAAAAACCTTTCCTCATTTGGATAAACTGCTAATAGGTTTGCTTGTTCTGCTGGGGCTTCTTCTCCTTCATCTTCACTTACATCTTCAATATGTCAGCCTCTTCTTTGGGTTGTCTCCAAGGCTTCTAACTGGGCTGATATACCTTGTAACATCTTCATCACAACTGGGTATGCATTCCAAAGTGCCCCACCATTTATATCTCCTATTCATGCTATCATTCATGCTATTCCTCTGCAGCTACAGGTCAGATCTGCAATCCGCCACCCTACAACAAAATTTAAGTACATGCAACCTCTGGAACGATCTTTGCTCTGATACCACTTGAAGCAGTCACCGGTGAGGAGGGAGCTCAAAGAGATGAATCTGAACCAGTCAGCAAGAGTAAACACAAAGGAAATACAAAGATATGATGGAGGTAATGCATAATAGATTGATTTATTGCATGGAATTCGATTACATTTAACCGACAACAAGTGGGTTATGACATACTGGCTCACAGGCCTGGTAGAATAGGTCAAAATCGGGACCTTAAATCTTATGATATATCTTCTACGCACAATCTAGCTAATTGATTCTCTTATTTATTCCCCTTGATTCCATTCTAATGTGTAATTATATATATATATATATATATATATATATATATATACATATATATATATAAATCCAAAGGATCCAGACCGTCCAAAAAGGATAAAAAATCGAAGAACAAGACCTAATGTGCAAAATTAAACAAGGTCGACCTCCGGCAAGATATTCCTCCAGAAAATCCAAAGGATGAAATATAGATCACGAGAAAAGGTCAGCCACATGCCAAGGAACATCAAAATCAACATCCAAGGCTCCACAAGCTTCAAAATGGGTTCCGGTAGATCCGCAAAATAGGTCCAGGCAACTGGTAATAGGAAACTGTCATGGAAACTGATAGCGATATCTTGCCAAAAATTATCTAAATGGGATGCGTTCTGGAAGAAAGAAAGATGATCAAGACTTCAAGTAGAATCCAACTCCACAGGATCTGGTGAGCCAAAACCGGGACACAGAGAAAGGTAAACTAAAATTACAAACAAAAAAGAAAATAGAAAGGAAAATGTTTTTGGTTGATGCAAGATTTCTATGAATCGAGGATGCTCCTGAATCACATACCACCATCTTTTATGTACAATCCATTAGAAAAAAAGCCTTTAGAATTTTAATTAAAGTGAGTAACAAGATAGATTTTGCTACACCAAAATTGAATTTTCCATAACAAAATCAATATATTGTAGATTTATTTTAGTCATGCTACATTAATTCCTTCTCTAAACAATTTAAACTTGAAAAACATTAAATATTTTAGTTAAGTTCTAAATTTCAAAATTGAATGCAAAAGGGATACCAGGAAAAATTGTGAGCGAGAGTGGAAGCAGTTGTGGTAGGCTTTTATAAGATGTTGTAAAGGTGGATGAAGGTGGACATGGTGACCTAGATGGAGTTGGGTCTATAGTTTGGTTGGGGGAGGGGTTGTGGTTTGCCTCAGTTCTTCTTTTGGGGTTTGTGGAGGTTGGGTTTACTAGAGTTTCCTTTTCTGATTGGGCTCTTCCTCTTCCCTCCTGCTTGTCAGTGATTCTGATTACCCCTTCCTACTGAAAGAGCAATTCTTTTTTCAACAAGGGTTTCTTTGTGTGTTTTCAGCTATTTTATCTATTCTTTACTTCTTTGCCTTTTTATGGTTATGGTCCTTGTGTAGAATGATTGTTTTCTTTTTCTTTCTAGGGCTAGTGTTGGAGGGCCTTTTATTTCTTTTTTCTTCTAAATTTGTGGGATTTTTCCCTAACTCTTTTCTCTTTGAGTTATTGGTGAGCTTTCTATTCTTTTGTGGGCAAATTTTGTTGGTTGTTGAGCTCTTCTTTATGGATGCCTCTCCAACTTTGTACTTAGTCCTTGTTCCATGATTTGTCCTTTTGGTGACTCTGGCTACTACTTTTTAGGGTCTTTCTATAATTTCGATACTCTTTATTTGGACTCCCTCCCTCGTCTCATTTTGGGAATTTTCTTGTAGGTTTAGCCCCTATTATGATTTTTGTAATCTTTTAGTGGTTGATCTAGCTTTTTCTTGGCTTGGTTGTCTAATTGTCTATCATACTATTGTTGTTTTCTCTAGGTCCCTAGTTTGGCAAATCATAATTTTTCCTCTCTCTGACATGCTACCCCTCTTGGGCCTAGTTATTTTGGTGTTCTCTATGGATCTCTTCACCTGATCTTGAGCAACGAGTGTGTATGTGTGCAAAGTTTATTTGGTGATCAATTTTTTTCGATAGCAACAATGCTTTTGCTCCTTTGTGAGTGTTCAATTAGCGGGGTTTCCAATTTGTGCCTACCTTTTTTCCTAATTTTAGAGACTCTAATTGTGGTGGGTGCTTCATAGTGGGGCTCGTATACCATTTTGTTTTAGGATTTGATTCTTTGTGTGACTGTGGTAAGTGTGTGTCTTAGCAGTTTGGCTTGGTGTTACTTTTGGGCTGGTTTAGTATTCTTTTTTCTATGTTGAAGATAACTCTATAGAGGGTACTTTTTCTTTGGTGTTGGATTGGGTGATTAAATTTTTTCAAGGTACAATCATGGCAAATTGTCTTGTGGGTTCTCTTGTTCTCTTTTATGTTGAAGACTTTATTGAGGTGGCTCTTCCCAAGGTATTGGATTGTGTGATAATAATTTTCTCCAGTCCTTTTGAGATGGACCATTATGTGGGTAGAATGGCTCCTACCGAGGTGTTTCTTGTTGTATTACCTACTAGGTTTTCCACTCCACATTGGTGTTTTTTCATCATGGAATGTTTGAGTGGTTCTATGACCACAAGGTTCTTAGGTACCTTCCAAAAACTAGTTGCTTCTAGGCCCGTCGCGATCTGTTGGGATCTAAGAACAATGAGAGGGGAGGTGAATCAGTGTTTTTCCAGAATCAACAATATTTAACTTTCTAAATCTTGAATGCATGTACCAGTAAAAAAATAAGAATATAAAAAGAAGCAAATAAACCATCCACATAAATGAACACCATAACACACATAATTTGTACATGGAAAACTGCAATGAGGAAAAACCATGGTGGGATTTGTGACCCACAATATCATTTCATTGGCCATATGAAAGGATATTACATAAACAAGGGCTTGCAATTGTAGGAAGGTATACTGCCTAGAGCATACTTCTCATCACTAAGAGCCTCACTGACTACAAGCTTTCTGCCAAAGTAAATTACTGTAAATTAACTCAAGAATGCATTTGCTATGCCAGATAGAGTTCCGGTTTTGGTTCTTCTCTATACCGGTTCACAATTTTGAACTATTACCAGTATTAATTCTCCTCCAAGAGTGCTTTCCTAGCTATCTATAGATCATTGCATGATACAATGTTCACATACAAAAATGATCTCCATACATATATTTCGCATCTTATAGTTTTGTTATATGTCTATCTTTTTTTTACCATCTCTATATATGTTAATTGACCTAGAAAACTGACTTATATGCATATTACATATGATATACCTTATGTCGGATTACATTGCATTTACAAAGAATATTCAATGTCGGCCTCGACAATAATTACAAAATGATTTACTAAAATAAATCTTTCTTGATGTCGACTTCCTTGATGTATTGATGTCGGTGTTGGTGTGGCCCTGAATGCTTCCAATGTCAGTATCTATTAGTATATCCCTCCTAGTGTCATTTTGTGACTTCCATCAAGTCTTGTTGCCTTCTATCTGATCTTGTTTCCATTAATTACAATAAAATAATCCAATGAGTGTCAATTGCCAACAATCTCCCCCTTTGGCATTGATGGCAACCCTCATGTAAAAAATGGATTCCCTACTGGTGTGCTCCCGCTAAGAAACACACTTCAATTGATAAAATATTCCCTAATATTTTTCACATATGTACATACTCCCCCTCTGACATTAATTCCAAAGACTGGAGAAGGAATAAAAAATGAAAGAATACAGTTAGAGTCATTCGAGCTTAGTCATCTTCAAAATTTCTGGGTATGTCTTTTGCAACAATTGAAGATATGTGTCCCACCCTGATTTGAAAGTGTCCTATACTGATGCAAATCCACTAAGTAAGTGGGCAAATTATTCCTTCTCCTGAGTATCTAGATTGGTGTGGGCCTGGCTAGGATGTCCATGCATTCTCTCTTGTGAACACCCAAAGAGTCAAGTCTTGGACTCACCAGTCCTCTTAAATTTCTTGCTCTCCTCAGTATTTTATCTTTTTCTTTCTCACCCAATAGATGTAGTTAGTGTAGTTATCCCATCAAAATAATTAGCAATAGTAGCCATTTCGTCATATAATTCTTTCAATCTGTCATTTACATTGGTTGTTAGACTTCTTATATTACAACATACTCTGTAAATATCGGTGCATTATTTTAAACAGACGTCAATAGAGATAAGTTTGTCCTCTATCTTCTTCTTCCCAGTTACAATAAGCTGATCAAAATCTGCTCTTTTTGCAGCAGAGAAACTGTTCAAAGCCTGTCGGTCTGCAATCTGTCTCAAGGATTAATAATTATTTGATATGTGTTCTGTTAAAGCTTTGATCTTACCCAAATGTCTTGCTCCATCCTCTATCTAATAGTCAGGAATTATTATGTGTAATACAAAGACCAATTTATCAATTAACCCCTTGTCTATAATTCCTTCCTTTAACAATTTTCGAGTGCCCATCATCATTAGTTCTATTGGACTTAACTTAGAAAATGATTTTTTCTCGACCTGAGAAGTGTCAATTGCCAAGACTCTTTTTGATGAATCTGTTTTTCCTACTGGCATGGACTCAATTGATTTAACCTTGTCCATCTCAACCTCTTTTGCACCGGTGGCTTTGCCACTTGGTGTAGTGTCGGTTACTGCCGGTGGAATATTATCCACAATGTTTTCAGTGTCTAGTAAACTCTCTTGCTCAAAATTGGTTTGTGCCGGTATAAACTGTACACTCTCTGTGACTGTCACTTGTTGATTTGTACCTTTCTTGGTTCCTTTGATCTTTTTAAGGTTTAACATTAACTCACTCCTCATCCATTCACATAAGTCATATTTCACATTATTTATTAACATTTGATATGCGACATGAATACATGAACTTGCAATAGAATTCAAGCAATTTGATCGAGTTACCATATATCCTATGATCATGCTTGCAAATTTTATGTTTGAGTCAGTTATTGTGCTTATCCTCATTGATCTATTATCTGGTGTGGAACTAGTAAGTTTTTGAACCTCTATGTTGGAAATTTTCTTACGAGGTTCTTGTCCAACCCTAGGTAAGCTGGTGACAGCTTGAATAGATTCCTTTGTGATCATGTAGGGTCTATCTAACCAAATGAATTTGTTATGAACCCTGCTCAGGATGTATCTGATAACTTCATCCTTGAATTCTGGTAGATACAGAATACTGGTTAACCCTAGATCCTCAATTGCCTTAAATTCTGGTTTGATCTTTCCGGTGTCTCCCAGTATCATTGATTGATACACACTTTTTATGTCTTCGGTACCAAAATCCTCAAGAGTGCAGTGGATATATGCCCTCACATCTTCAACATACATTACTCCTTCAGGAACCCTAGAAAACGCTTCCGCAGAGTCTTCCTTCTTTGCAATTTCGGGAACCTCCTTAAAGACTGGCCTTAACCTGTCCTTAACTTCGATGATTGCCAAATTTGCAATAAAAGTAGGAGCGAAATATCCAAATGCCATGTTAGAAAATACTTGAGTGAATGCCAGTGGACGATTTGAGTTCTTTAGATAATTGCTCCAAATCCTCTCTTAATACTTTTGCTCACTCTTAGTTTGCCTTTACTTCACTCTGATTGCTTGAATGCTTGGTGAGTGAAAATGAATTCACTTAGCTTCTTTTATCAGCGAATAAAATCCTACTTTTTTGTCATTAATGTTTCACCATCAACCCTACGGATGTCAATTTCACAGTTAAGTGCCGGGGTAACTTATTTCTCTTTCCAGATCTCCTTAGATCTCTTCCGAGGTAATATGCAAAATTTAGCAGTGACTTTGCCAACCCCAAAGGCTTATGCCTTAGTTACCAGTGGAATTTCCTACCAGTGGAGGAATACTCTATTCTACCGGTGGATTTGCTGGTATAGATCCATCTCCACTTTGTTCTTCGGATTTTCTAACCCATCTCTTTGTATGATCTAATTTTATTTCATCTACCTTTTTCTTCTCTTTCTCATTGTCTTTATCATTATTAGCCGGTTAAGTCTTGCTTCTACAGTACTTAGCAATAAGACCTATTATTTTGCATGCATAACATGTAACATTATTCTTCTGAATTGCTTTGACATATCCAGTATTATTATTATTTCTTGACCTACAATGATTAGAAAAATGTCCAAACTTTCCACATGCATGATATTTGACATTCAATCTACAGTCTTCTGATTTATGACCATATTTCTTACAGTTTGTGCATTGATCGGGAACATAATTGCAGTTTTGATTTGCCTTATTTATACATTATTTAGCCATATGCCCAAATTTATTGCAAACAAAACATCTACCATTGAATTTATAAGCATTAGATTGGCTTACTGGTTTCCTCTATTTTGCTGAGTTTTGCATACCGGTTGTCTGATATTCATTAGCAGTACTAGAGCTTTCAGCTTGTACAAATCCAAGTCCTCTAGAATCATCAATCTGTCTTTGTCTTTTCAGTAAGTCATCCAATTGTGTAGTACTGATCCTAAAATTTTCTTTATATTCACTTGCAGTAGTCAGATCATCTCCCAGAGTAGTTATTTGCTTTTCAAGTTCTTGTTCATTATTCTGGGAGTGTGCCAAATCGGTTCTCAATAGATTATTCTCATGAGCCAATCTTCCATATTCATCAAATTTTTTCTTCAAAGATAAAACAAGACTATCTTCCTTCTTCTTTCTGTCCTCAATATCTTTTGATAGCCTAATGGTCAGATCTTGCATTTCATTATTCATGACCATATTTTCTTGACTTAGTTTCTAACATTGTTCCTTAAGAGCATTGTTCTCCTCATCATCCAGTTGTTGCAAAAGTTCTTTCCTCTTGGATTGAGAAGATGACAACCCTTCTTGCAGGATAAGATTGAATTCATTTGTAGAGTTCAATTATTCTTGCAATTTCAAGTTCTTCATCATTTCAGCATCATAATCCTCAAGAACCGTCTTAAGTTGCCTTTCCATAGCCATATTCAAAGATTCCAGTTTCAGGGTCTTCCTCAAGCTGTTAAACTTCTTCCAAGGTACTAGGCTCTGATACCAATTGTTGGGATCTAAGAACACTGAGAAGGGGGGGTGAATTAGTGTTGTGCCCGAATCAACAATATTTAACTTACTAAACAATGAATGTATGTATCGGTAAACAAATAAGCATATAACAAGAAGCAAATAAACCATCCACATAAATGAACACCATAACACAAAGAATTTATACGTGGAAAACCTCAAAGAGTAAAAACCACGGTGGGATTTGTGACCCACAATATCAGTTCACTGGCCATATGAAAGGATATTACATAAATAGGGGCCTGCACTTGTAGGAAGGCATACTGCCTAGAGCATACTTCTCATCACTAAAGAGCCTCACTGACTACAAGCTTTCTACCAAAGTAAATTACTGAAAATGAACTCAAGAATGCATCTACTATGCCAGATAGAGTTCCGGTTCTGGTTCTGCTCTGTATCGGTTCACAATTTTGAACTATTATCGGTATTACTTCTCCTCCAAGAGTGCTTTCCTAGCTATCTATAGATCATTGCATGATACTATGTTTGCATAGAAAAATGATCTCCATACATATATTTCGCATCTCATAGTTCCGCTATATGTCTATCTTTTTTTTACCATCTCTATATATGTTAAATTGACCTAGCAGACTGACGTATATACCTATTACATATGATATGCCTTATGTTGGCTTACAATGCATTTAAAAAGAATATTCAATGTCGGCCTCAACAATAATTACAAAATGATTCACTAAAATAAATCTTTCTTGATGTCCGCTTCCTTGAAGTAGTAATGTCGGTGCCAGTGTTGGTGCGAGTGTAGCCTTGAATGCTTCCAATACTAATATCTTCTGGTATATACCTCCTAGTGTCAATTTGTGACTTCCATCAAGTCTTGTTGTCTTCTATCTTATCTTGTTGCCATCAATGACAACAAAATGAATCCAATGAGTGTTAATTACCAACACGGTCCCCTTCAATGTTAAAGAATGTATTTGTCCAGGGTGGCTTTATAATTAAAAGGTTTTGGGCAATATTTTCAAAACCCATTGGTAGTTGACACTTCTCATGGCTTTATTTGTCTCATTTCTTGGGGTTACTCCTAGAAGATGGTTTGGGGTTCCTAAACTCTTCAGTTCTAGAAATGTAAATCTTAGGTGGGGTGGAGACCCTTATTCCCACTAGTTGGTCACTCTAGTCAAAAGCCTCTCCTTTCAAAGAACTTCATATCTTTTTAGATTTTTGTTTGCATGTGAGATCCATGTTTTATCCTTGGTTAGATTTTTAAATAAGGGTTCGGGTCATCTCCCAATTTACCATTCTTCAGACTAATTATAAAAAATTGAAAATAGAATTTATAGATATGTAAGAGATACATAATGAAGGAAAAGTAAATTAATGGAATATATTCTCACCTCATAATCTTCTATGTTGTATAAAGAAGTCATCTTCAGAATTAAGTAACATGATGTTGGATGCGAAAATCTGACCTCAATATGTTTCATTACAGTATAGATTTACTCTCCAATTACAACAATTAAATTAAATTGAATAAGATAATAATACAGAGCATTGTATGCATGAAAACGCCTTTAAATGAATTTTAAGAATCACAAATCGTGTTTATAGAGAAACACCATGGATAGGGACAAGCATTAATACACATCCAGTAATTAAGCAATAAATAGATAAATAATAATCCAATAAATCTAAGGCTCAAATAATAAATAACCAATAAATAGATGAGCCAAAGAAAAAAGATAAACAATAAACAAATAATTAAATGTACAGATACATAAAAAATTCTCTAGCCAATATAATTTAAACTCAATACTAGAAATATCTCTCACATACATATAGAATAATCAAATAAATAAATGGATGTACACATAAGCAAAAATACTCAGCCAATATAACTCCACCAACTAATTACTAATTAATTATAATCTCCCAGTAAATAAATATATATATAAATTGTATTCGTACTAACCATTATTTAATAATTTACACCAATGGGCTATATGTAGTAATTTGATAAATTAATTTCCATAATTCCAAATAACCAATAAAATACAAATCCATAAAATAAACATCAAAGAATAATAATTCTCCAATAATAATAATCAGACATTAATATTAAATATTAATGTCATCCATTGATTTAGTTTAATATTTATAAACTATATAAATCAAATAATTAATTAAATAATCAAGTACTCACAATGCCACAAGGCAACCTGACACAAGGGTTGAACAACATACCACATGATGTAGACCAATGACTCAAGTCAAGACACTCACTGACAAGGGTATCAACTTAAGCCTAAAGTATGAGAGGGATACACTTGCCATTGGGATAAGATACACTCAGAGTTGCGAGACCAAGTGGAGTTGATGTCTGGTACCTTCAATCCTGCATCCACCACTAAAACACAATACAACATATGTATGATACATATACATCATAAATGATCAGGCAAGTGATAGAGAGTCACAACACCATATCATGCTCGCAATGACTGGTATAACATCGTCCCCATCACAACATCATCTCATAAGCAATATAATCCATACATGAATAGTGAGTGTATAATCCTAATCAACATATTAGTCCAAGACATAACTTTATCCACATAAATTGTAATGAATCCACTAATATCAAAGAGACTATCAAATCACACATCTAAAAGTGTTTATCACATTCTCTCATAAAGGATGAGTCAGGGAGGGGCACTATATCCTCCCCCCTAAAACTTGACTCACTCCCGGAAGTTGCAAGATTGAGGTGAAGATGCACCCTCACATTACTCTAAAACTTCTTTTGAGCACAACCAAATCATATCTTTCCTATAAGACATTTATTCAAAATATACATAATCTTCTCTCTAGAGGATTCATCAGTCATCAAAACATCTTATTTGAAACATTTACTAGTTCAAAGTAAGATAATAACAACAAAATTTTCCTTACTATGCTTCAATTATTCAAAGTGAATGCATTACATAGAGATTTAAAACAAGTCACAAAACTCTTTCTAGTTACCATAAGAATGCTAAATCATTATAATATCTCTAAGTGAACTTTATTTAACCATATTTTGCAAGATCAAAACTATAATTTCTATCACCAAGTTAGCATCTATAAGCAATAATCACAATACCTCATACCATTTAAATAATGGAAACACTCCTTTAACATCTAGTTGCATGCAATTAAAAAGACAAAATATACATTTTAGACAATACTTTACACATAGATCTACATCATTATATTATTGAAGAAGCCACATGTCATACACCTATATGAGGAAATTTTGAATAAGCTTCCTTCAAGATCAAATACAATAAAAAGAATCTCACAATTACTATAAATCTATATCTTATAATATCAAGGAAAAACAACATTTACAATACTCAACTTCTCAGCCTCTACCACATTTTCACTACGCTACTATGATACAAACATTTTGCGCATCTTTCATTCAATCAAATCATTCAAGGAACTCTAATTCAATAATTATATATGATATATATAAGCACTCTTTGAAGATATAAAATCAACACTTCTTTTTGCATTTAACTATTTCATATATTGCAAACTTCTCAAATCCAAATGCACTTCTATCTAATATTTCATAAAATCTTGAAAGTTACTAGTACATTTTATCATAATAACATATTTCATTTACTCAACTAATATTAGCATTATCTAATTGTTTGCCAAGTCTAGTGCACTTCTCTTCAATGTCCTCCCTTGCACACACTATCAAAGGTTCAAAATTAACATGATAAAGACAATACTTCACACAAAACGAGGGCCCACAATATTCAATATATAAAATGACCACTATAGACAACAACACAAGGGAAAGTCCAAGAGGAAAATATCATCAAATCCAAGGGGACTGTAATCAAGCATGGTAGACGTTATCTCTGGCAATTCATTATTCTGGATTGTTGTCCATTTATCGTGAGGTAGTTATAACCTCTCTGTAGTCAGTGAGAATCTTTTGTAATGAGCAGTACGTTCTAGGCCTGGTGTGCCTTTCTGCATGTGTAGTCCCCTTATTGTATCACATACTTTCTGTAGAAGTATCATCTAACTGTGGGTAGGCTTCCCACCGTGGTTTTTCCCTTTCCAGGCTTTCCACGTACAAATCATGGTGTTATGTGGTATGGTTGCATTGTATTAATTCTCTGTTTCATTCTTAAGTTTTATTGCTTACCAGTATCTGTTTCTGCTATTTTGGTATTCAATGTTTACATGATCTGGTTAAAGGTTATTAAGTGGTTTGATTGACATAATCTATTAACAACCTATTCACCCCCCCTCATAGTTGTTCACCGGTTATCCTAACAATATTTTCAGTGGAGTGATTGTTTTTGATATACTTTGCTAGTACCGCTTCATTTCTTGGAGCTTCTTTTACCGGTTGTGCAAGTTCTACTTCACAAGTGTCTTCATTTTCCACTACAATAGGATTCTCTTCAGTAGGTTGGATTGGTGCAGTGTATGCAGATCATTTATAATCCTCTAGTTCACTCTTGTTGTCCTATTCATTTTTCTCAGAGAACTCATCTAGTTTGACATTTGCACTTTCCACAATCTTACAGATCCTTTTGTGCTGGCATATGATGAACCGACATGTTGATAAAATGATAATGTATGTTGTCATTGATGTCAATAAGTGTAAGTGAACTGGTATGTAGATTGGAAGAAGTTGGTTAACCGGTATGAAGAGATGCAGTGAATCGATGTCTGGGTTTCACTAAGTGTGACTACCGGTTGGTAGTCTCAGCTCTAGGGTTTCCGGTTTGGCAATTTCACTTGTGCGATGCAACCGATGACATCCTGTGATGAAGTAGGTAAGAGATGAAGATGAAATCATGATGCCACATCAACTTTGTGCATGTGAAGGATTTCCTTGAGGATCTTGCATGTGAAAGATCGACTGCATTAAATGTCTACCTTGGGAATGAACATTCTTCTTAGCGGTATGAGAAGAAAGTGTGATGAGTTACTAATTTCTATGTGCGGTGAAGAATGGACAATGCAAATTATCTGGTGATCTTTTTGAATTATATTGCTCTATGCAAAGTGTTTGTATGGTCAAGATTGGACCACTTGTATTGTAAACCTAAAATGCTTAAGGTTTAGGGTTTATGCTACCGACCTAATTGTTGTCTATAAGGTCGATGATGTTTGTTATTGTAAGTTGTTGGCAAATGTTGTGTGTGTATCTGAGTGATGAGATACTTGCCAGACCAGAGAAAGAAAACTACAGAGTGTGATTACAGAGTAGAGGAACTAAAAAGGATTTGCCTTAGCATATAGTGTTGTTATCAGATCAAATCTTTACCTATTGTCTTCTAACCATTTCAATAGAAGGAAAATCCCTTTTTCAGGTAGCTTTAACAAGCTTACTATAAATCCTTTAACCAAGTGACTCAAGTTTATTGAGTTCTTTAAAATCCTCTAGCAAGGTAACCTTTAAAAGGGTTTCAACCTTTAATAGGGTATATAGCCATCGCTTAACTGGGTGATCTTTAATAGGATCAGTCCCTAGCAGAACCTTATTGTAAAGTCTTTAACTAGACTAGGCTCCTAATAGAGTGAGCTTCAAAAGAATAAAAAACAAGATTGTGGGTATTCATTCCCACTACGGTTTTTCCCATTTGGGTTTCCATGTGAAAAATTTGTGTGTCATGAGTTGTGCATTTTTATTTTTTTGTTTAAGTGATTATGCATGACGAGATAATGGTTATGGTATTGTTGATACACCACTTGCATATGTTTATGGGTGAAGTAGTTATCAAGTATTGAATATAAATGAAGGGTTAAGTTTTACTGGTTTATGTTGTCTGAGGTTTAAATGTGTTTAAGCGGTATTTCCATCCTTAAGTTCAGTAATGAAGATAACTGGTTAGCATTGTTTTAACTTGATAAGTTGAGGATAAGTTTTTGTATGTACTGATTCACCCCCCTCCCCTCTCAATACCAGTTAGGGTATTTGTTGTTCATCATTATTCATCAATTGGTATCAAAGCAACTCCAGGTCATTGGTGATATAATTTTAACCACTTGAGGTAGAAGATCTTGCCTTAATGATGAAGAGGGAAGGTCCTACGTTCAATAGAGATAACTGCAAAATATGGAAGGACATAATGAAGATCTATATCAAGAGTTTGGGTGCTCAACACTGGAGTTATGTTGAGAATATCTATGTAATTCCCACTGGCACTTTAACTGATGATCAAAAAAGAGAGATTCAAGAAAATGGACAAGTCACGGAAGCCCTTATTAGCAGTTTGTCTGATATTGAGTTCATTGATGTACAAGATAAGGACACTCCTAAAGATGTATGGGACACATTGGAAACTATTTATGGCAGTGATGAGCATGTAAAGAAAGCTAAGGAAGAAAGCCTTAGAGGAAAATTTGAGGACATGAGGATGGTTGAAGGTGAGACGATTCAACAATATGGTATAAGAATCAAGACTATTTTTTGAGATATCAAGAGCATCGGTGGAACAATTGATGATGCCACCATTGTTAGTAAAGTCTTGAGATCATTATCAATAGTCTATGCAATTAGAGTTGTTGCTATTCAAGAACTAAGGTCTATTGACAAAACCAAGGTATCCTTAGACTCTATCATTGCAAAGTTAACTGCATATGAGCTAAATAGCTATGATGGAAGTGTTCAGAAGAATGAGTCATCTTTTAGAGCATCTGTTGCACCAACCAGAAAAGGAAAAGAAGCAAGTACCAGTTATGAATCCATGCAAAGTAGAGGTATGGATGATGAAGAGATTCTGATGGAATTTGAATCTCTTGCCAAGAGACTTCCAAAAGGAACTAGAAAATACAGAGGTAAGCTTCCTTTAAAACTTTTTTCCTGCAATAAGATAGGACATATAGCTGTTAACTGTCCTTACAATGACAATTAGGATAAACTGGAGAGGTTTAGAAAATATAAAGAAAGAAATAGAAGAAATTGTCTTGTTGTAGTAAATGAAGGTGTTACTGATGAAGAATCTGAGGATGAAGAGAATGAGGACATAGTTTTTGTAGCTGTGAAGGAAGAAATGTCTTACAAGAAAGTACTTGTCTCTCACATTGACAACTCTAATGAATGGATAATTGATAGTGGTTTTTCTCACCACATGACTGGTGATCAAAAAAAAATTCTGTCTCTAGAAGAATATGATGGAGGTGTTGTCAGATTTGGCAATGATGCACCATGCTTGGTAAAAGGAAAATGATCCACCTCACTAAATGGAAAGAGCAATGCGGATGATGTCTACTAGGTAGAAGGTCTTAAGCATAGCCTTTTGAGTGTTTCTCAACTAAACGATAAAGAATTCATTCTGGAGTTCAAAGGTGGAGTTTGCAGCATAATTGGAAAAAGTGATAAACTTATTGCCACCGGTAAGCAGACCAGAGGTAACCTATTTCAGTTGAATGCCGAGATATGTCGGTGTCTAATGGCGAAGTTTAATGACAATTGGATATGGCATAGGAGAATTTTTCATATGAACTTTGATGATATTGTGAAGGCTAGTAAGATCAAGGCAGTAAGAGGATTACCCTTGTTGAACAAATCAGAGAATTCTTTGTGTAGAGAATGTCAACTTGGGAAGATGTCTTCCTCAAATTTCAAAGGTAAGTCTTTTTCAGCAGAAAACTTGTTTTATCTTGTGCATATTGATTTGTGTGGTCCAATGAAAACTAGAAGTATTCAGGGAGATAGGTATTTCATGATTCTTATTGATGACTACTCAAGAATGATGTGGGTTAAGTTCTTGAAAGACAAGTCTGAGGCGTTTGGAAAGTTCAAATACTTTAGAGCATTGGAAGAGAAGGAAAGTGGTCAAAAGATAAAATTCCTAAGAACTAATCAAGGAGGCGAATTCACTTCTAATGAATTCAAAAAGTATTGTGAAGATAGTAGTATCAAGAGGCAGTTGTCTGCCCCAAGGACACCACAACATAATGGCATAGAAGGAAGGAATAACAAGACCGTAGTTGAAGCAGCTAGAAAAATGTTGATCCAGGGAAAGGTTGCTCACACTTTTTGGAGAGAAACGGTGAGCACTATAGTCTATACTATGAACCGGATACTCATCAAGAAAGGTAGAGTTAAAAATCCTTATCAGTATTGGACCAGGAAAACTCCCACTATGAGTTATTTTAAAGTATTTGGTAGTAAGTGTTACATCAAGAGAGGTGAGCATCTGAGAAATTTTGATGGAAAATATGATGAAGGAATATTTCTAAGATATTCCACTATAAGAAAAGCTCTCAAGTGCTACAACAATAGGACATTGAAAATTGTTGAGAGTATCAATGCCAAGGTTGATGAATCCCCTGAGGAACCTGAGGAAACCTGTAGTGAGGAAGTGGAAGATGAACCGGGTATAGCCTTCTTGGAACCAGTTAAGAAAGAAACTAGAAACAATCTCAGTGTTCATGTATTGGTAGAAGCTACAATAGGTGAAGAAGAAGAGGAAAAACTAACAGAACCAACTAGAGTCATTCCTAGGTATGTGAAACTACATCATGATCCGAACAAAATCATAGGAGATAAAGATGCAAGGATACTCACTAGAAGAAAGGTGAAAGAAAACTCTTGCATGATTTTTGAATATGAGCCCAAGACTTCTAGAGAAGCACTTATAGATGAAGACTAGATTAAGGCAATGGAAGAGGAGCTAGAACAAATAGAAAAGAATGCAACATGGTCCTTGGTACCCAGAACAGAACACAAGAATGTTATAGGTACCAAATGGGTCTTCAGGAATAAGCTAAATGAAGAAGGCACAATTGTGAGGAACAAGGCAAGACTTGTATGCAAATGATATGCTCAGGAAGAGGGAGAAGACTATGGAGAAAACTTTGCTCCTGTGGCTAGATTGGAAGGTGTCTGAATGCTACTTGGATTTGTAGCATTCAAGAGATTTAAGGTTTATCAGATGGATGTGAAGTCTGCGTTCTTGATTGGAATCCTATAAGAGGAAGTCTACATTAAGCAACCGGATGGGTTTGCTTTATCAAAATATAGTAACATGGTGTATAGATTACACAAAGCTCTATATAGATTAAAACAAGCACCTAGGGCATGGTATGAACGGTTACACTCTCATCTTGTGAAGATAGGAGTTCAAAGAACAAGTGAGGATAAAAACATCTACCTAAAATATGAAGGTGATCAGATTCTGATCTATGAAGTATTTGTAGATGACATAATCTTTGGAGGAGATGACAAAATGAGTCATTCTTTTGTAGATGAAATGAAGAAAGAGTTTGAGATGTCTCTGATTGGAGAGATAAATTTATTCATTGGTTTACAGATTTAGTAAACGAAAAAGGGTATCTTTATTACCCAATCCAAGTATGTCAAAGAGGTATTGAAGAACTTTGGCATGGAGGAGAGCAAACCGGTTGGTACACCGATGGTGACCAACTGTAAACTGACTAAGGAAGATTATTTAGCATTGGTAAATGAGAAAGAGTACTGATCAATGATTGGTAAGTTGCACTATGTTGTGCATAATAGACTAGATATTGCTCATGTAGTGGGCATAGTAGCTCGGTTTCAGAAAAGTCCAAGAGAATCCCACTTGGTAGCTGTCAAGCGGATTCTTAGATATCTCAAAGGAATAGTTGACTATGGATTGTGGTATCCATATAATGGTGACTTTAATGTCAAAGTATATACCGATGCCGATTGGGCAAGTAATGTAGATGACTAGAAGAGCACAACCGGTGGAGCATTCTTTCTTGGTGGAAGACTAGTCTCTTGGACAAGCAAGAAGCAGCCCTGTACTTCTCAGTCTATAGCTAAACAAGAATATGTGGCATCATTTATGAAGTGCACTCAAGCAATCTAGATGAAACATTTATTGGAAGATTTCAAAGTACCTATATTTGAATCGGTGAGTATATTTTGTGACAATACTAGTGCAATAAATATTTCTAAGAATCCGGTACTGCATGCTAGAACTAAGCACATTGAGTTCAAGTACCATTTCTTGAGAGAGAGATTTCAGGATAAGGAGGTTTTACTAGAACATGTTTCCAGTAAGGAGCAGCTAGCAGATATATTCACTAAACCCTTACCGAAGACTACTTTTACCTATTTGAGAGGCGAATTCAGGATTGATGTGTTGAAGGATGCTATTCCATAGGGGAGTAGCATAGTGGAGAATGGAAGCTTGTACCTCCACTTTGGCATTTTTGTCAAAGGGGGAGAAGACATATCTGATGTATGGGGAGAAGATATCTGATGATGAAGAATACACTAGTCTATGATGTTTCCAGTTGCAATGCTACATTGAGTATTGCCATCAATGCTAAAGGGGGCGATTGTTGGCATATGATGAACTGACATGTTGATATGATGATAATGTATGTTGTCATTGCTGTCAATAAGTGCAAGTGAACCAATATGCAGATTGGAAGAAGTTGGTTAACCAGTATGGAGAGATGCAGTGAACCGGTGTCTAGGTTTCACTAAGTGTGACTACCAGTTGGTAGTCTCAGCTCTAGGATTTTTGGTTTGGAAATTTTACTTGTGCGATGCAACTGATGACATCTTGTGATGAAGTAGCTAAGAGATGAAGATGAAATCATGATGTCACGTTAGCTTTGTGCACGTGAAGGATTTCCTTGAGGATCTTGCATGTGAAAGATCGACTACATTAAATGTCTACCTCGAGAATGAACATTCTTCTTAGTGGTATGAGAAGAAAGCATGATGTGTTACTGATTTCTATGTGCGGTGAAGAATGGATGATGCAGATTATCTGGTGATATGTTTGAAATTTTATTGCTCTATGCAAAGTATTTGTACTGTTAGGATTGGACCGCTTGTAATGTAAACCTAAAATGCTTAAGGTTTAAGGTTTATGCTACCGACCTAATTGTTGTCTATAAGGTCGATGATGTTTGTTATTGTAAGTTGTTGGCAAATGTTGTGTGTGTATCCAAGTGATGAGATACTTGCCAGACCAGAGAAAGAAAACTGCAGAGTGTGATTGTAGAGTAGAGGAACTAAAAAGGATTTGCCTTAGCATATCTAGTGATGTTATCAGATCAAAGCTTTACCTGTTGTCTTCTAACCATTTCAATAGAAGGAAAATCCCTTTGTCGGGTAGCTTTAACATGCTTACTATAAATCCTTTAACCAGGTGACTCAAGCTCATTAAGATCTTTAAAATCCTCTAGCAAGGTAACCTTTAACATGGTTTCAACCTTTAATAGGGTATATAGCCATCCCTTAACTGGGTGATCTTTAATAGGATCGGTTCCTAGCAGAACCTTATTGTAAAGTCCTTAACCGAACTAGCCTCCTAACAAAGTGAGCTTCAAAAGAGTTCAAAACAAGCTTGTGGGTATTCATCCCCACCGTTATTTTCTCATTTGGGTTTCCACGTGAAAAATTTGTGTCATGAGTTGTGCATTTTAATTTTTCTATATAAGTGATTATGCATGCAGAGCTAATGGTTATGGTATTGTTGACACACCACTTGCATATGTTTTTGGGTGAAGTAGTTATCAAGTATTGAATATAACTGAAGGGTTAAGTTTTACTGGTTTATGTTGTTTGAAGTTTTATTATGTTTAACAGGTATTTCCATGGTTAAGTTCAGTAATGAAGATAATCGATTAGCATTGTTTTAACTTGATAAGTTGAGGAGAAGTTTTTGTATGTACTGATTCACCCCCCCTCTCTCAGTACCAGTTAAGGTATCTGTTGTTCATCATTATTTATCATTTTGTTCAAACACCGATATGCTTTACTCTTTGTGGAGTAACCTAAGAAGGTTCCTTCATCACTCTTGGGATCAAATTTTCTAGAGTACTCATCCCTCTTGATATAGCACCTTCTTCCGAATACTATGAAATAATAGACATTAAGTGAGTATCCACACGATAATTCATAGGGAGTTTTACTTGTCCCTTTCTTTACCTGTATTTGGTTCAAGGTGTACACAACAATGCTTACTGCTTTTCTCTAGAAGATATGTGGAATATCCCTTTGTATCATCTAAGTCTTCGCACAATCAATAAGATTTTTGTTTCTTCTTTCAACAACCCCATTTTGTTGAGGTGTTTTGGGTGCATACATATGTCTCATAATCCCTTGTTCTTCACAATAATTCATAAACTCTTGAGAGGTGAACTCTCCTCCTCTATCTGATCTCAGATATTTTAGATTCTTTCTGGTTCCTCTCTCTACTCTAGCCTTGAAGACTTTAAACATGTGAAAGGCTTCTGATTTTTCTTTCAAGAATACAACCCACATCATTCTTGAGAAGTCATCCACAAACAACATGAAATACTGGTCTCCATAGAAACTCTTGGTTCTCATAGGACCACACAGGTCTGTATGAACTAAGTCTAGCACATTTTCAGATGAAAAATATTTGTTGCTGAAAGTAGACCCAGTCAACTTTCCTAGTTGACATTCTTTACACATAGCATTTTCTGGTTTCACAATATTAGGCATACCTCTGACAAACTTAGTCTTACTGACTTTTTCTATGCTATCAAAGTTAACATGAAACAGTCTTTTGTGCCACAACCAACTATCTTCTACCTTTTCCATTAGACAACTACCTATGGTGGTGTCTAGGGTTAGTGCAAGAAGATGAGTCCACTTTTTGGCCAAAAAGTGGAAGTGTTTTCCCTGATTTTCAGGTTTTGTCTCATTTGAGCTTAAATTTTGGAACACTTGAAGATTGAATCTTGGAAAAAGTAAGTAATATAAAAGATAGCCCTCTGAGTCTACTTTCCAAATATGTAATTTATTTTAATATCCACATAATAAAAAATAACTTTTTGAATGGAGTTCTAAAAACTATGTTTTAAAAATGCTTGTTTTAGGACCATAACATGCATGTGTATGACCCACACTTTTTGGGAAATGGTTTGTAACACAGTAAAGATTGATGAACATATTTTTCTGTATTTTTTTTTTAAATATATATTTTTTTACTTAATTTTTTAATGACCATAATTATCTTTTTAAAAATTTCACTTGTACAACCCACATAATTTGACGTAAACTTAACATTTTTTTTTTTTTAAATAGAAAATAATTTTGTGTAGATTGATGACATAATTTTTTTTTCAAAATTCATTAAAATAAAAAAAGTTATTAAATTAATAAAATTGGTTAATATTTCAAGTTTATGGACCTGATTTACTATAAATTAAATGAAAAATAGTTAAAATAATCATTTTTAAATAAATTTACATATTTAGAATCTAGACAGTATAATCTGAAATGGATTTTAATTTCGTATTAAAATTCTCTAATTAGAGGCACGTAAACTATTTCAGAAGTTCATATTTGTGCTTTCATTCATGGAGATTTGAATTTGCAGGTCCATGTCTCAGGTGTGGCCATCCCAGGCCTGTCTCAAACCTAATCCCGAGGCAAGTAGCAGGTTGTAGAATCAACTTCCACAAAACAGGCAATGGGGGCCCGTTCCTAAAATTTCTGTTATTGTCCAAAAATGACAAAATGCGCCCAAAAAAAATGGGTAACATCGTATTTAAAAATGGGGGCCCACTTTTTAAAAACAGGACCCCATTTCATTTTCAAGCGGGCCCCTATTTGAGAATAAAACAGGGGCCCGTTTAGTTTCACCTCGGGCCCCCGTTACTTTTTGCCTCGGGGGCCCGAGGCAAATAAGGGCCCCTATTTTTTGAAAATGGGCCCCCGTTTCTAAGAGCATGTTTTCCAACGCGCAGACTTCCACCAATTTGTGACCCATTACCTTGCACTTACCCTCTAGGTGAAACAGATTGCCTCTAGACTATTTATCGGTAGCAATCAAACTTCCTGATTTGTCATTTATTTTGCATATTCCTTCATTGAATTCTAACTGGTAACCCTTATTGTTAAGTTGTGCAACACTTAACATACTATATTTTATCCCTTCTAGCCAATAAACATCTTGATAATTTGTTTTATCATTTAGGGTTATGGATCCCTTACCTTTTACTGCACAAGGAGTATTATTTCTGAATCTCACCATTCCACCATTGCAATCCTCCATGCTAAGGAATTTATTTCTATCACTGGTCATATGGTGAGTGCAACCACTGTCAATTATCCAGTCTCCACACCAGTTTTAACTAGACATTAGTTCCATATCACCTTCCTTTGTGTTATCTTCCTTTACTACCACAAATGCAATTCCATCTCCATCAGATCCTTCTGATTCTTCATCAGTAACTCCTTCTACAAGATAGCACTCCTTTTTGTTCTTGTCCTTATAGCTTCTAAAGTTATCTTTCCTATCATTGTCAAGAATCACTTCAAGGGAAGTTTACCTTTATACTTTCCTTTTCCTCTTGGAAGTCTTCTTGCTAATAGAGCTTCAATCTCATCTTGTTCTTGTTCTTCAGATAACAGGTTGTCATTTTCATGAGAATGACTGGTTCTTATAGTAGAACTACTTCCAGTTTCTTTTCTTCTCCTTGTTGTTGCATGCATCATGGAAGCTTTGAAGGTAGCATCAATCTTTGGTACACTGTTATCATAGTTGCTTAGTTCGAAGGCAGTCAACTTTCCAATCAGTGAATCAAGCGGAATATTAACTGTTCCCAAGGATCTAAGTTCCTGAATTGTAGAAACTCTTATGGCATATTGTGATAGGAAGGTCCTCAAGATTTTGCTAACCACATCATCTTCTTCAAGCTTTCCTCCAACACTTCTGATGGAATTTACTACATCCTTTATCTTTTTACTATATTGTTCTATATTTTCTCCTTCTTGCATCCTCATCTCATCAAATTTTCCTCTCAAGCTATCCACTTTAGCCTTTTGAACATGAGGATCTCCTCCATAAATTGTCTTCATCTTATTCCACATCTGAAAAGTTGTTTTCAAATCTTGAACCTTAGCATACTCATTATCAGAAAGAGTGCTAACAATCAGATCCATAGCAATAGTATTGTCTTACCTTTCTTTGATCTAATCTAGAGTGAGAACCCCTGAAGGTTCATTGTACTATGTGATTACATGATTCTAGTAATGTTCTCCTAGGCTTCTTAGATAAAGCTTCATTCTGCCACACCATAAGGTGTAATTCTCCCTAGAGAACTTAGGACCCTCCTTTCACATCATCTTGGATCTTTCCTTAAGTTATTAAGCTTCTTCTGAATCTAAGGACTTGATGCTCTAATGCCAATTGTTATTCCCAACTGGTGCTGAGAGGGGAGGGGTGAATCAACACTTTACTAGTTTTGCGTAGATAAAAATTTTAACTCAAGCCTACACTAACTTAACATTCATCAATATAAGCAATTAATATAGAAGAATATGCATGCATAAAAAGATACACAGTGATGCCAAGATTTATCTCATGGAAACCCAAATGGGAAAAAAACCACAGTGTGAGTAGGAACTCACAAAATTTGTAGTCTTTTGGAGTATGCCCAGTAAAGAGCCATCCCTGTTAGGAGATTACAAAGATACTATTAGGTGCCACCTGGTTAAGGGATTTTGATTAAGTCCTATCAGTGCCTTTACCCTATTAAAGGTAGCCTTGTTAATGGTCTTAGGATCATCAATTAAGATGACACTCGGTTAAGGGATTTTACAATGGGGCTTGTTAAGGTCCACCTAGTTAAGGGATTTTGAGTTGCAATGGTTAGAAAGCAATAGAAATATGATCTGTTGGAGTAGCTATTGATAGATTGATCAGATCACAATGAAAATCATACTCTATTTATACTAGTTGTGTCGGCTCTGCACAACACCGGTTTTCTGCTTGTACCTTTGGCTCTGCACTTTGTCGGTTGTCTAACCCTCAACTCTATAGTTTACTAGTCCTCTAACCCTCAATTCTGCACTCTGTCGGTCCTCTTTACCCTTGACTTTGCACTCTATTAGTCTACCTCATACACTCTCTGCTTTGGTAAAATATTTTAGCTCTTCCTTACACTCTACTCTGCACTTTTTGGATCCCCTTGCACATTATCTGTACTTTGAAAATTTTACGATCAAGAACTTTTGAATGAACTCAAAATACTTTAGACATTCTTTTCTGTCACCTTCAGGTGTTTCCTTAATCAATGCAATGACAGATTTTGGTAGATTTAGAATTCAAATCTTCCCGCTCTTGCTCTACACACCATGCAACAATTCTGCCAACTACTCAACCGATTCTGCCACTGCATCCCCCAAAAATAGTGACTTCTAGGTCGAGTTCAGTCTTATAAATGCGAACTAGAAAATCTGCAAGTAATCATGGCTTAATTGCATGATGACTGATGTTGACTTCACCAATGTTTAGTTTGGTGTAGACATAATCTCACCAACTCACCTTTTGCCACCTCAACTGAATAACCGATCACCGCTCTGAGATTTATGGTGATCACATATCTTCCTTCTACCCCACCGGTGTACCAGTATACCATTGTGCTCTACATTACCGGTTCAACCTTTGATTTTCAGTTTGTTGTGCTTACATCAAGTCTCTTTTCTGGTTTGCCAATGAGGTTCTGGCTTGCATTCAACCTCAAGCCTTCTTGCCTAGATCACCTTTTATGACACTATCATCATCAGAATTACCAACTTGAAGATCTGACCTCAACACCGATCTCTTGAGTGACAAACTGGTTAGCTTAGTCTATCTTCCCTTGAGATGCTTGAACCTTGGCCATCAGGCTCTTATGTTGTTTCCATGTATGTACAATTCATCACTTTTACTACTGCACTCCACCGATACCACTCCATTGGTCATTGTTAGACATCAATAATAAATCTCAATGCATATACTTGTTCTCTAGATTAACCAGTTTTGTCAATGCCAACAATATTAGGTTGTAATAATGACTCTTGTGATAGGATTTGATGTTGTGATTATTGTCATAATGCTAATGTATCTTTGATATTTATCTTAATGTAAACAAGTATACGAGTCTATTTTTCCCTCATTCCACCATTTGGCAAAAATCTTATTTACTTTAGGAACCTAGCCATGCAACTTTATTATGTAGGGCATTAATTCCCCCTTCTCCAGAATTCTCCAAATAGTTAGGTTGGCCCTTATCCCTTCATAGTCCACAGGTTTTGCATGACATCTTTCTCCTCCCATTTTAGTAATACTAGTGCCCTCAAGTAAAGAGTGGTTTAACAGAATGTGCAACCAAGTTAAAAACCAGATGAGCTCTTGAATAAGCCAAAAATCATGTGAGCAATTACGTGAAGGACCTCCGCTAACCTTGCCATGATAGCCTCCATGAATAGTAATAATAGCTCTACCCATCATTGATTTTAGTAATGTGATGGGATACTTCCATGTATCCCATGTGATGTATTATATCTAAGAAGAGCCCTGACCTCATCCTCCAAGTTGTCTTCAGTAGTCCATGGCATCCTCTCCTTAGCTGTCACAACCTTGTTGGCAAAGAAATTCGCCACCGAGTTGGACTCCTTGTAAGAGTGGGAGATAAAACAATCTTCGAAAGAAATAATAATTTATTTTGATAAGTTTATCCATCCCTGTATAGTCCACGAGGCTTTATTATTCCCTTTGAGGCACTCGATAATATTGTTCGAGTCCCCTTCAATCCAACCTTTTTTGCAATTAATTTGATGGGTCAGCAATACAAAATATTGATAGGCCCCAATGGCTTCAACAAAGTGGTTGGTTAGTAAGTAATGACATTGAGATATCTTAGGGAAAGATAATGATTGAGTTATATTTATTTCGGCTTGCCTAGTGAGTTATTATGATTATGTGCATATCTTGTAAATGAATGTTTAATGCATATGAGTAGTTAATTATATATGTTGCATTTGAGGATGTAATTTTTTTTGTCTCTAATAATATATGTTAGATGGTTAATTTCTCTAGGGTATTTTGGCAGGCATTAAAATATACAGACTAGAGAGATATAGATCTGATATAGCATACTATATATTAGGCTTAGCTAAGGGCCTAAATAGCCTCATTATTAATAGATCTCAACTTTAACATGATGAGACTATAGAGTGTAGAGGCTACACATTACACCACAAAAAAAGGTTGATCAAGAACAAGTAGATCTTTAGAAATTCTAGACAATGTCGCCATCAAAATTTGATTATTCAAGAGTTTAGCTATTGATGAACTAGACTTCATAGATGAGAGAGTGATAGATGAAGGTTAAGGAGTGGAAGATGTATCTAAAATATTAGGTTATGTGTTTTAAGGTTAATGTCAATGGCTTGTAGACATAAATAGGTGATAAAAAGGTCCCAACCCATAGCCTTCATATTATAGTGACAACCTCAAACTAACTAGTGACCATCACCTAAGGGCTTAGCTAATCATTCCACTTCACTAAAATCCTTGTTCTATTATTTTCTTTATGCATAATCACATTGAATTTTGATTTTGTGATGGTTTTACAATGAGAAAGATAAAAAAAATTATGTAATTTTCATAAATTAATGAATATTAGTAATAAAATTCAAAATAATAGAAAATGTGTCAATAATGAAAATAACAAATCTATAGGAAACTATTAAAATATTAAAGAACAAAAAATAATTTGATGCATTATATTTTAAGACTATAGATTTTATATTTGGATTAACATGAAATAAATGGCACAAACAAGGATCATAGCATAGAAGGATTGTTCCTATAATTAAAGGCAATACCATAAATAATTTGAAACTTAGCAAATAATGACCAAAAATGAATGAAAGATAATTCCTATAATCTATAGATTCTTAAAAACCTACATATGAATATAAATAAGGTGTATCTAAATCTATGTCAATAAAGATCACGATATGATCAATGCATGGCTAGCTAGATATATGAAAATTTAGAAGTGACTTACGAAAATTATTACATAGATACATTTAATTACATATGTATGATATTTTGTATCTAAATTATGACAAAGATTTGGGAAAAGGATAATAAAAATTAGATAGAAGAGGAATAATCAAAGTGCAAGTGTAAACAAAGATATAAAAATAGAGAAACCCAAAAAATTAAAAATATAGTCTTACAATATAACAAAAAGTAGAAATAAGAGATTAAGCTTAAAAATGAGAAAAAAAAAAAGAAATAATATAAAAAAGGATATAAAAATAAATAAACATATAATTAAAAATATAATAAATATATATAAATATGCATATATACCTATTTAAAAAAATAATTCTCATTATTATCAACCTATTAACTTTTTGCCCAAAAAAAAAAAAAAAAAAAAAAAAGATCGCAAGCAAGTAGAATATGGATGTAAGAAAAAGAAAACAAACACCTAGGTATAAACATGAAAAATATTAGATAATTATAGTTTTGATCACCCAACCTCGTGGAATTAATGTACATACTCTTGGCGAAATCCCCAACTTAAGACTTTTTGAGTTATGGTAAGGGGGCAATAGAAAGACCTTGAGTAGATCTTATATTGCATGCATCCAATAACCAATGGAATGGTATCTTTTTCCTTCCACATTTACTATGTTCTAAATAGACTTTGAGGGTTCTCCTTTTCTCATTTTGACATCCCTACTTGGCCCAATAAATTTAGTTTGAAGTGTTTGTTGCAATAGCATAATTCATTGCATAAGAAATCACAACAAATATACAGATTTTGAAAAGTATTTTGTGATTTGTATTGATTGTATTGAATAGGAATTTAACACAAAATAATTTTAGCAAAAAGGTAAATCTCTATCTTACTCTCAATTAGAGGAATTCAACGCATAAAAATGTATTGATGCAAATCAGGGAGAGAATGCCAAAAATAATAAAATCTGCAAATCATACCTGTAGGATTTTGCCAAGATCAAGGGCACAATGAAAAGCATAAAAGAGACAATAGAATGACAAGAACAAACTGTATTCTCATCAATATACAAAATGATCAACTGGATTAAACAATACAATGAATAGAGGCCTACTTATATAGGCAAGGCCATATGGATGTATGAGCACACAAATATGACATGTGGCTCAATGAGAAACAAGGGTAGGTAGAAATACTAGGGGTAGGTAGGAGAAATAATATAATACCTCACAAGAGGTGGATGACTCACCGAATGTGGAGTGTAACAACAAAATAAGACCACAAAAGGTGGAATTTCTCCCACAAGCTCTATCCCTATGTGCACACTTCCCGAAGTGTCTCAAATCCAAACTACGAAGAGATGCATTATCCTAAGTGAACTTAAGTAAGTGCAATAATATCTAAAATGAATATTTATTTACACCAACACCCCCCCTTAAGTGCAACTTAGGGGAATGAAGACTCAAGTCAACAATGCAAGATGGGTCTTGGCTACTAGGCCATGATAGGTACCCATGTACAATATGCAAATGCAAGAAAAACTATGCAATGCAATCTCTCACAAATAGAGAAAGGGAGAAAACCAAGTGGGAAAAAACTCCCCCCAAAAAGAGAGATGAATGTACAAAAGACTCTTAAAGAAGAAGGACAAAACCTCAAAGAGGAAAAAGTCCCCCCCATAAGAGAGGAAGGAGAAGTCAGCTGACCCCCCTAATGACACATCCCGCACCCCCAAGAGAGCTCGCAACTACTGGAACTTACTCTTGGTGAAAGGTTTGGTGAATATGTCAGCAACCTGCTCTGTTGTAGGACAATACTACAAATCAATGACCTACTCCTGGATGAGCTCTCGGATATAGTGCATATGAATCTCGATGTGCTTGGTCCTCTGGTGCTAGACCGGGTTCTTCGAGATCACAATAGCACTCTAATTGTCGCAATGTAGAACTATCGGTCGTGGAGTGGTGAGTCCAAACTCTATGAGAATCTGCTGGAGCCAAATGGTCTCAGTCATCGCATTAACAGTGCCTCGATACTCAGCCTCAGTCGAAGAGAGAGCAATAGCATGCTGCTTCTTGCTCTGCCAACAAATGGGGCCCGAACCAAGGTGAAAACTGTAACCAGAAGTAGACTTACGATAAACTAGATCGCCAGCCCAATCGAAGTCTGTGTAACCAACCAAGTGAAGTCCTGTGCCTACAACATAGTGAATCCTATAGTGATGTGTACCCTGGATGTAATGAAGGATGCGTTTGGCGGCTTTCCAATGAAGCTCATGTGGTTCCTGCATGAAGCGGGAAACCATGCCAACTGCAAATGAAATATCAGGGTGTGTATGAGTCAAGTAGATGAGACTACCCACAAGCTGACGATACAAAGTGGCATCAACTAGTGGAGAAGAACACTGAGCCTCAAGCTTGACTCCTAAAAGAAAGGGAGTCGAGGCAGGCTTACAATCAGCCATATGAAAGCGTGCAAGTAGATTAAGAGCATACTTGGGCTGCGATAGTGTAATCCCGGAAGGTGACTGTGAAATCTCTATCCCGAGAAAGTAGTGTAAAAGACCCAAGTCAGTCATAGCAAATCTATCATGCAAAGCATATTTGACCTTGCTAATGATGGATGAAGTACTTCCTGTAATGATCAAGTCATCAACATAGAGCACAAGTATCAAATGAGAGTCATCCTATCGCAAAATGTAGACATTTGGATCGGAATGACACCTGGTGAACCTTGGGGAGAGAAGAAAGGAATCCATCTCGGCGTACCAAGCCCTGGGGGCCTGCTTAAGGCCATAGAGAGATTTCCTTAGTCTGCAAACCAAGGAAGTATCTTGGATGAAACCCTATGGCTGCTCCATATAAATCTCCTCATCAAGATCACCATGAAGAAAAACACTCTTCACATCCATCTGATGTACAGCCCAACCATGAGCTGCAGCAATAGCAAGTGTCAAACGAATGGAGTTCATCTTGGCTACGGGTGCAAAGGTCTTAGTATAGTCAACACCTGCAACCTGAGAAAAACCTTTCGCAACAAGTCAAGCCTTATACTTATCCACACTACCATCCACTGCAAACTTGGTCTGATAGATCCACTCACATCGAACCATCTTTCTCCCCTTAGGGAGATGGACTAAATCCCATGTGTTGTTCCTCATCAAGGAACTATACTCTTCCTCCATAGCTTGGTCCCATTCAGGAACCCCTGAAGCTTCCCTAAATGTCTGTGGATCAAAAGCGGTAGAAATGAATGCATGTGGAAGATCCTGATGTTGTGAGCGAGTTCTCCGTGTATCTGAAGGATCCCCAACAAGAGAACCTGCAGACTCAAGTGTCTGTCGAGCCCAACGAGGTCTAGGTGGAGGTGGTGAATGAGGCTCCTCAACTACAAGTGAACCCTACGGAGGTGTAACCCTATGAGTCAGAGTTGAGGGAGTCTCATCATCTAAATCACTAACATCACTATCCATAATGGAGGAAGGTGGAGGAGGTAGAGAGGCTAAGCTAGGAGAGCTTTCCTCAAAGTGAACACTCCTCTCAACGAATACCTCATGTGTCTCTGGATCCATCAATCTATATGCCTTAACACCCTCAGGATATCCGACAAATATGCAAGGCTGACTCTGAGGTTCCAATGCCTTGTGTTTCTGTGTTTGAATGCGAGCCCATGCTGGACACCCAAAGACTCTGAAATGTCTCACAATCGGTTTCCTACCAGCCCAAGCTTCAAAAGGAGTAACACCTTGCAAAGCTTTGTGAGGAACCCGATTCTGGATGTGTGTGGCACAACTGATAGCCTCTGCCCAAAAGTCGAGATCAAGAGAACGTGCATGTATCATACAGCTAGCCATTTCTTTGAGAGTTCTATTCTTGCATTTTGCAACCCCGTTCTGCTGTGGAGTGTATGCAACAAAATGCTGAAGATCAATCCCCTCAAATGTACAAAAATCCTCAAGTCTTTTGTTCACATATTCCCTTCCATTATCTGTGCGAAGAATCTTGACCACTTTCCCTGATTGCTTCTCCACACGAGTCTTGAAGTCCTGAAATCTGTCAAATACTTCACTCTTATGAATGAGAAAGTAGACCCAAGTGAAGCAGGAGTAGTCATCAATGAAGGTAAGAACATAGCGGGCCTTACTAAATGAAGGTGCTGGAAATGGACCTACTACATCACTGTGAACAAGTTGAAGAACTTCCAAAGCTCTCCAAGCTTTCCCCTTATCAAACTTCTCTTTGGGATGCTTGCCCATAGAACAACATGAACATACACCCTCTGAAAAACTGATTCGAGGTAGACCTATGACCATGTCTTTAGTGCTGAGCTGCTGAAGATAGTGGTAGTTGAGGTGACCAAACCGCTCATGCCATAGCTTACTTTCTGAATTTGAATGAGTAAGCAAGGCCCTAGAAGGTGAACTTGGCACAAAGTGGGAGAATGAATAAAGCCTTGAGTTGTCATTGACTTGTCCCACTGCTACCAAGGCATCATCATCAAGTTCCTTTACCACAACTGAATCTGGTGTAAACTCAACCTTTTTCCCATTCCCATAGTGAGTGATTTGGTAGATGGAGAGAAGGTTGGTAGACAAGTTAGGAGCATATAGAACATTTTCAAATGTTCCATCATCCATGTCAACTGAATCTTTCCCTTCAACCTCTACTTGTGTGTCATCACCTATGTAAATGTGAGGTACCTTAGATGGCTCCAATGAAGAAAACTGCTCCTTTGTAGAACCCATGTGATATGAGGCACCCGAGTCAAGTATCTATTGCTATGAAGAACCTGTTGTAGCCACAAATGCTTGCCCTTTTCCCTTAGACTGTGAGGAAGAGGAAGGAGATGAATCCTTCTTTGTGTAGGCGGATGGCAAGTTGATGTTGTTTTTCTTGAGAAGATTGGTTAACTCATCAACTTGCTTTGTGTGGCATCGATGCTCATCATGACCATACTTCTTGCAATATGCACAAGTTGGTTTATCCTTCTTAGGTGGTGTCCCCTTCTTGGAAGAGGATGAAAAATCGCCTTGTGATGGAGAGGATGATTGCCCTTTTTCCTAGTGTGGCTTAGACTTAGATTGCTTCTTCTCTTGTTGGAATCTTTGCCTTGACTTCTTTGATTCCCTTGATTAGCCACCAAAGCCTTGGACTTTGAAGACTTGAGAAATCCCATGTTCAACAACTTAGATTGTTCCAATATCAACATTTCTGTGAAAGCATCAAATGAAGGCATAACATAGGAATTCCCCACTGTCAAACGATGAGTTTGGAAGCTAGACAAAAATGCTGCATATTCTAGTGCAAGCTTGTCCAACAAGTTGAAGATCAATTGAGCATCCTTTTTGTCAATTCCACAATCCTTAAACTTTGCTCTTAGCTCATTTGCTTTGGTGACATAATCTTGGATTGTATCAAAACTTTTGGGATCCAAGTTGGTGAGCTCATTGTCAATCTGATAGCCTCTAATTTCATCAACTTGACCATATAATTTCTGAAACATATCCCAAGCCTCTTTGATTGTTTTACACTTCTCAATGTGAAAAATGAGGTCATCTAATACATACTTGCGTAAAGTTCCAAGAGCCATGCAATTCTTTGTGAGCCATTCTAATTGAGCATTTGGATCAGCCTTAGGATCAGGTGGTGCTGTTATTGTTCCATCTATGTAGTGTGTGAGACCCTTTTCCATTAATTTACTCCATACTTTAATTTTCCATGATGCATAATTATGTGGAGTTAAAGGTGGAAATTTATTAGGACTCAATGCAACAAAAATGGAAAGAGCACAAATAAAGGCACAATCACACAAGACACCCCCCCAAATTCACTCAATCAAAGAACCCCCCCCAAATGTGATGATTTGGCACTTTATAATTAGTGCGTATACAATGGGCCACTTGCAAAAAATGGCAAAGTGGACTTCTGATTACAATTTTACAACTACTACAAGAAGGCCAAAAGAGACTCAAACTAATAATGCAAGAGATCTAACTAAGATCCAAGCAATTTACAAGTACCTAATAGGCCAAATAAGACCAATATCTGAAAGTACAATTTCCACTCAAAATCTCTGAAATCTGATCATAGATTATGAAAGTAGACAAAAAAATAAGAACTTTAAAAAAAAACGGCACTTGAAAAGGAGGTCGTATGAGCTCAAACGAGGCCTTTGAATTTCCAGAATTGAGGATTGGACAGGTACAGCTGAGAGAATCCAAAAATTTTGAAAAACCTGTGCACCAAAATCAGAAAATAACCACATCACTGCGAAGATCATGAAATTTTAGCCCATTTCAAAAAAAATTGCACCAAAAAAGGAGCAAAAATGAGCAAGATATGGCCTTTCAAAGTTGGACTGCAAAACTGAAAAGTCCAATGGAGAGGGGTTAAAAAAATTTCAAAAAATGCTGATGTGGTGCTGATGTCAGCAATTCACTATGTTAAATTTGACGACCGTATGACCGTCGCAAAAACTTCGCCTCCCTGCTGACTGGGCAGGTGACTGTGCAGATGACTGAGATGCCGTACCGTACAGACGGCTGATTGGGCGGTCTGCGTCAGCTCTGCGTGGCAGATGACTGTGCGTACGAGTTTGTCCATGGGCCAGTGGCTGCCTGCCACGTGGCGGACACGGGGCCGCCTGTTTTTGGTGGTCGCCGGTGGCGGGAGAGACCAGCGAGCTCAGTGCCGAGGGGGCCGGCGGCGGGCTGGGAGCCGAAGCAGCTGGCGGGAGAGGTTGACTGGCCGGCGGAGGTGGCGGCTGCGTGCAGAGTGGAAGCGGTCGTCGGAGGAACTTGCTTGGACGACAGCGGGTATCGGCGCGGGCGGCGGCAGGTGACGTGGGCCTGCGGCATGGGTCGCGGCTCTGTCAGTAGGTACATCCTGCAACCTGCGGCACACGCACTGCGGGTACGGGGGGGTCTGCGGACCCCAAAACACACAAATTTTTTTTTTTTTTTTCGAAATTTTTCAGAAAAGTTTTTTTTTTCTAAAAATTAAATAAATTTTTTTTTTGAAATCCATACGATAATAGCCAAAATGGGGAAAAAAAATTTCTCATCAAAATAGGTTGACTTTATAGTCGAAATTTATGGAAACGGCCTCTCGGATTCAACGGTGATGTCCAAATCGTTGTATGACACCCCCCAAAAATGAAGATCCCCAAATCCGAAAATAGAAGCCTTCCACGATGTCTCCAAAAACTGATCAATGAAGCCCCAATAGCTCTGATACCATGTAGGATTTTGCCAAGATCAAGGGTACAATGAAAAGCATAAAAGAGACAATAGAATGACAAGAACAAACTATATTCTCATCAATATGCAAAATGATCAACTCGATTAACCAATACAATGAATAGAGGCCTGCTTATATAGGCAAGGCCATATGGATGTATGAGCACACAAATATGACATGTGGCTCAATGAGAAACAAGGGTAGGTAAGAAATACTAGGGGTAGGTAGGAGAAATAATATAATATTCCACAAGAGGTGGATGACTCACCGAATGTGGAGTGTAACAGCAAAATAAGACCACAAAAGGTGGGTAAGTGTAATAATATCCAAAATGAATATTTATTTACACCAACAATACCCCTACATGTAAAAAGTGTCTCATAGTTGATCACTTCCTATCCTAGAGACATCATAGGAGCAATATTAGCCCAAGAAAGAGGCACTTAATCTTTTCAAACCCTTACTCATGATAGTTCCCTTATGAAGCATAGTAGCAAGAGGGAAAATAACATTTTTAGAATGATTCTTCACAAAATTTGCAAAATAGATAGGATATCACTAGATCTAATAAACTCTTCATGGAACTACTAAGTGTTGACTATAGATACCAAAATCTCCAATGTAGGATTACAAAAAGAAAACCCATTAGAAAGAGTGAAACTATTAACGAGATGGTGAACATTAACAACATTTGTAGACCCGCTAAGGCTTAGAAACATCTAGCCAAAAGATACACACAGTGGAGAATTATTCACAAGCAAAGGGAAAATAGTAGGTGCCCCACAGAGAGACCCAATACCATGAAGTGCATCCATAGGAAGATAACCATCAGTAGGAAATAGATCCACCATTAGATCACAAATAGGAGAACCAACAAATGAGAATTTTTTTTTTTAAATGAGAGAGCAAGCAAGAGAATGTTAGGGCAATGCTACTCATAGAAAAAATATCTTTAATTTTTTATAATAAAATTATCAACATTCCCATATATTATCAACTCAAAAAAAAGGCCAATAAGCTTACACATATTTGTAATGATCAACCATTTAATAGTAGCTAAGTACTATTTCTAATGTAATATCTAATATCATTCTTAATTTTAAAACATAATGATACGAACATCTATGAACCAAGTAATTTCATCTCATTATACACATATGAGTTTCAAATATTGATTCATTGACGAAGATCCTTTTGTATTCACTTTTTTATGTTTACTATTGCTCACTATATTGGCTATAATTATTTTGAAAGCATATAACTCATACAAATTATTTTTAAAGATAATCTAAATCAATAATTATTAAAGATCAATTTAATTGAATGAAATAAAATAAAAAATTGCTAGTTATAATATAAATTAAATATAATATTACTAATAACTATATAATCACCTCAATGTATTCATTCCAAACACTCACATAGTCAATTATATAGTTGAAACGCATCAATCCTAATATTGATAGTTGGAAATTTTTGGTGGACCTCAATTCCATTACTATGTTGCTAGAAAAGGTATATGCTAATTTGAAATTACACACAATACTAGTAGTGATACACATTGCTTTGATAAGGTGCAAAGCAAGGTCGTGCTAAGAGTCATACAATCTATCTAGCAATGAAAATGCACCTTTGATCTTGTTTACTAGTTAACTAAAAATAAATAAAACTGTTGTTTTGATTTTCAAATTCAGCAATAAATATAGTCAAATATGATCAAAGGTGCATTCTATTGCTGGATAGACTTTTCCATTTGTCAATTCTATGACGACCCACCTACTATATCAATAGAAAGAAAAATATGTGGCTGCTAAAAATAGTTGTGTTATAGAAATTACTTGAGAAAGACAATAGATAAATAACAATGAAGGAATAAATTTAGGAAATATATTCCCATCTCACCATCTTTTATGACCAATCAATAAAAAAATCCCTTTAGACTTTTAATGAAAGGGAATAACAAGATACATTTCGCTACTACCAAACTTAAATTTTCCATAATAAATCAATATATTGTAGATTTTATTAGATTTATTTTAGTCATACTACATTAGTTCCTTCTCTAAACGATTTGGACTTCACAAACATTAAATATTTTAGTTAAGTCCTAAATGTCAAAATAGAATGCAAAAGGGATAGTAGGAAAAATAGCGAGCGAGAGAAGAAGCAGTTGTGGTAGGGTTTTAGAGGGTATTCCAAAGGTGAATGAATATGAAAATGGTGACCTAGGTGGAGTTGGGTCTTCAATTTGGTTGGGGGTGGGGTTGCGGTTCGTCCTAGTTCTTCTTTTGGGGTTTGTGGAGGTTAGGTTTACTAGAGTTTCCTTCTCTGATTGGGCTTTTCCTCTTCCCTTGCAATCGTTGATGCTCCTCATTACCACTTCCTATTGAAAGAGCAATTATTTTTCCAACAAGGGTTTCTTTGTGTGTTTTCAACTATTTTTTCTATTCTCTACTTCTTGGCCTTTTCCTAGATATGGTCCCCATGTAGAATGGTTGTTTCCTTTTGTTTTCTAGGGCTACCTAGATTGGAGGGCCTTTTGTATTTTTTCTTCTAGATTTGTGGGATCTTTTCCCAAATCTTTTCTCTTTGAGTTGTTAGTAAGCTTTTTGCTCTTTTGTGGGTAGATCTTCTTGGTTGTCAAGCTCTACTCTCTCCGACTTTGGACTTGGTCCTTGTTTTGGGCTTTGTTCTGGTGACTATGGCTAGTGCTTGCTAGCTGATTTCTACAAGTTCGATACTCTTTGTTTCGAGTCCCTCCCCTATCTATTTTTAGGAATTTTCTAGGTTTGGTACCTGCTATGAGTTTTGTAGGCTTTCCCTAGTTGATCTGACTTTTTCTTGGTCTAGTTATCTCATCTTCACTCCTACTATGGTTGTTTGCTCTGTGGTGGTTCGTTTCCCTTCTATTGGCAGGTCCCCAGTTTGGCAACTCGGGATGTTTTTCTCTCTAGCATGCTACCCCTCTTGGGCCTACTGATTTTCGATGTCCTCTACAGATCTATTCACTCGGTCTTGAGCGATGAGTGTGCATGTGCGCAAAGTATATTTGGTGATTACGTTTTTTCGGCTACAGTGGTGCTTTTGCCCCTCTATTGGTATTCAATTAGTGGGGTTTACACTTTGTGCCTACCTTTTTTTTCAAATTTTGGAGCTTATAATCATGGTGGGTGATTCCTGGTAGGGCTTGTCTACCATTTTTTTGGTTAGGATTTGCTTCTCTGTGTGACTGCGGTAAGTGTGTGGGCTTAATGGTTCAAATTGGTGCTACTTTTGGGCTGGTTTAGTTTGCTATTTTCTTCGCTGAAGATAACCCTATAGAGGAGGCTTTTGCTTTGGTGTTGGATTGGGTGACTGAATTTGTTCAAGTTACCATCAAGGTGGACCATCTTGTGGGTTCAGTTTTTCTCCTTGATTTTGAAGACCCTTTTAAGATGAGTTTTCCTAAGGCATTGTCCATTGTGTGGTGATGAATGTTTTTGGTCCTATTGAGTTGGACCATTATGTGGGTAGCATGACTCTTATTCAGGTGATTCTTGTTTTAGTACCTGCTAGGTTTTCCACTCCATGTTGGTGTCTTTTCACTGTGGAATGGTTGAGTGATTCTATGACTACAAGGTTTATGGGTACCTTCCAAAACTAGTTGCTTCTAGGCTCGTCGTGGTCCCCTTCACTGTTAGACAATGGCTTTGTTTGTCTCAGTTCTTGGGGTTACTCTTGGAAGATGGTTCGGGGTTCCTAAACTCCTCAGTTTTTAAAATTGAAATCTTAGGTGGGGTTGGGACCCCTATTCGCGCTAGTTGATCGCTTCAGTTAAAAGCCTCTCCTTTCAAAAAACTTCATGTCTTTTTGGGTTTTGGTCATCTCACTTTATTTGAAACCCATCTTTTCGGTCGGTCATCTCACTTTATTTGAAACCCATCTTTTCGGTCGGATTAGGTTATTCAGGTCCTCTCCCGATTTACCATTCTTCGGACTAATTAGAAAATTTCAAAATAGAATTTATAGACATGTAAGAGATACATAACGAAGGAAAAATTAATTAAAAGAATATATTCCCACCTCACAATCTTCTACGTACAAAGAAGTCGTCTTCGGAATTAAATAACATGATGTTGGATACGAAAATCCGACCTCAATATGTTTCATTACATTATAGATTTACTCTCCAATTGCAACAGGTAAAATAAATTGAATAAGATAACAATACAGAGCACTGTATGCATGAAAACGCCTTTAGGCGTTTTGAGAATCACAATTCGTGCTTATGAAGAATCCCCATAGATAGGGACAACGGAGGGGGATCCGTTAAGCGAATTTCCACTTTGAGCAGCCATATGGGTAGCAGAGAAACTGCTGGAATTAAGTATATTGTATAGGAGAATATTTAAGAAATACTTTAGTATCCATATATATTCGCGGCAGGAAAATATCATTAGAGCTATTAGTGATACAGTTCCTGTAATTAGAAACAGCCCCCCAAAACTATAAATGCTCAACCTGTTTGAATCAACTGTTGCTCCAGGACTAGCACACAAAGTGTCATTGAAATACATTGCTTCGATTTTCTGCATTTCTTTGTCCTCCGACAGGGATAAAACGGCCCTGGAAATGTCTGAGAGTAGAGGAGAACCTTTGGGAAGCACCTACACCAAAAGCATAGCTAAGAATTGTCTCGTACAAATGCATTAAAAATGGATTAGGTCAATAAAATTGAGGGGAACTCACAAATCCTAGACCGCCGGTTCTGTAGGTAGGCCCCACTATTGTATATCCGCATTGCTGAGACAAGAAAAGGCGGATGTATGGTATCTCGTCAAAAATAGCAGCAACACCGCCTTTGTTTGGACCCTTTGTCAGAGCTTCTTTATATTCTTCACGAGTTGAATAAAATTTCATATTGTTTTCCGATATGCCGAAGTGCTGTTGAAGATAATCACGCACAAAAGACCCTCGTTGATAGCCTACGGGAACTCCTTGATTTCTGAGAGATTCTACACTTGTAATCGTCGGCGTTATTTGTTTAACTGTGAGGATTGAAGTGAGATTTGCTGTGTAGCTCGACGTCAATATCAAAACTACAAAGAGCCAGATTATAATGACAATTCGAGTCAAATTGCTCACGATCGCCTCCCCTACAAACATTGCCACAGTTGAGCAGTATAAAGTACCTGAAGAGATGTTTCTAAGTAAATTGTAAATGGTTGAATGCAACACCATTATAGAGTATATGATTTTGACAGTATGTAACTGGAAGAAAAACTCACTTCTTTATCTATTACTTACTGTGAGAGAAAAAGAGGGTCGAGAATGAAAACCTGGAACAAAAGACAAGTGAAAAATATTGAGATATACATAGTTATTTATATGAGAAGGAAATGTAGGGAACATAGTAGAAGAGGAAATCATTTTATACCATAGAGAAGTTATCACTTGGGTAGTGGTATCTCCTCCAAAGACGTCATTTTCTCCGTGCTCAAGAAGCCACACCACCCCTCCGGTAAAGACGAAGAATGCCCCTGTTGCACACCACAAGTCGAGAGTAAATGGGAGGAGAAATGCCCATGGATTATTTCCTCCATCAGTTGTAATGGGCACCACCATTACCAGGCCAGTTTCTGTAAACGGATGTGTAAAATCCACAAATTTGCTTCGATTTGCTAAAATTGTAGTATCGCCCAGCACCGCATCCAATTTCTGCAAAGCAAACCTCCATCACCATTCGAAATTAAGATTTAAATTGCTTAAATACGATACAGAATGAGAATAAGAAACAGACATTTAGGTAGACTTGGTAGACAAGATTGTCATAGTTATCAGAGATATAAGGGATGAGATCGTATGGTAGTGCATAGTCAAGCCGCCTGAGAACCGCGTCAAATACATCCTTACAGAAGCCCATGACAGTGCTTCGGTTACGGCTTTTATCATATGTGACTGTTAGGAACTCCTGGAAGCCCTTCTTTACGGGCACCCCGATTTGAAGCCTTTTGCCGATTGTGGGTATCACCCAACCTCGTGGAACCTGCGTGCCTCCCCCGGGCCAAATCACCGCCTTAAGACTTTCCACGCTATTGTATGGAGGCAGCGGTAACACACTGGACAGAACTTGATTTTCATCCGTCCAGTAACCAATCGAACGGTAACTTTTACCTACCACGTTTACTATTTCGTAAATAGACCCTGATAGTTCTCCATTTCTAAGTCTAACAGCCCCCGTTAGCCCTGTAAGGTTTGTTCTATGTATGTGTTGCAACAGCCGTTGGCCCTGCTGAAACACCCTGATTCTTGTCAAGTCCGTTACGTTTCCAACTCCTAGCGGAGGGCTAGAAGGCTTCAGGAAGTTAAAGCTGGTATTACTGGATGCCAATTTAGTAATGGCCCCGGCTACCATTTGGACGCTGTCGTATGCCAATAAACCGTACTGATTGAGTTCCGTCTGGGCATAATCCTCGTCCTCGTTTTTAGCTATAAAAATCCGTTTCCACCGTTTAGTGAAATCCTTGAGCTTCTCAGAATTCGGAACGTAAGTCTTGACTCCAACAATACCTTCCATGGACGCCAAGGTGGAAGTGTTGAGCAGAGTATCCAAAAGACTCGTAAATCCGTCCGTTGTTATCCAGACATAACCCGGACCCATCATTCCTATCGCATGCGCCTCCGCAAACAGCTTCAATCCAAGACGAGAGTTCATATGAGCAACGAACACTCTTGACTGCATATTATTCAATTTGTAGAGCTCCTCCCTTATGGCCTCCGTGGTCGCACTTGGGGAAATTGACGACCTGTATTCTATTTCGGATCCCACGTCCGTAAGCGCATCGTTTAAAGAGTTTATGGCGCCGAAACCGAAATCATTGTTGGGATAAACAGCCACGATTCTTCTCCATCCATAGTACTGTACGAGGGCTGCAATGGCCTTCATCTGCGACGCATCGCTCCGTGCCATGCGAACAAAGTATGGAAATCTGGAGCTGGAAAGCAAAGGACTCGTAGCAGAGAAGGACACAATCGGCACATGGCCTGCATCTCCGACATCTGATACGAACTCTGCAACTTGAGAAGTTTGCGGCCCGATTATTGCTACAGCTTCCTCTCTCAGCAGGTCAACAGCTGCATAATTACAATCCATCACATTTTTAAAGTCGGACATCCGGAATTACAATCCATTACAGCCGATAAATTGTGAAGAATATGAGGATCAGGAAATTACCGGCGCTGGCACCGCGGAGTGAATCGCCTTGCGCATCGCGGACATGTAGGAGGAGGCGCATGGCATTTAGAAGTTGTGGATCATTATTCACGTCCTCCACGGCTAATTCAATGGCAGTTTTGGCCACTCTCCCCACCAAAGAATCAAAGTCCACGATGGCTCCTACATGAACGTTGTTATCAGCTCGCGTTGAAAAGCATAGATTTGAAAGCAAACTGATAGCAAATATTGCTACCCTACACTCGCTCCACCTCATCTTCTTGGCGATAACTTGAAAGTTCGAATTTGACAATCTTTTCACAGCCTGAACCAAATTTATAGCTGATCAAGCTTTGTTCTACGCATATTCTAATCTCTTTCCCCATATATATAATATATATGCACACTTGATGAAGTGGGTATGGAATACAATGAGAAAACGTTGCGAGTAGTCGGTGGATACTGAATAGTCAAAACACCTCTTAAAGTCGGAATCCCACGCTGGCGGATTCCGTGAGTTGACTGCCACTGCTTATCTAGAAAGCAACTTGACAGAAAATCTCAATGTAGCGGCGGCCTTCGTGGAGATTGAATTATTCTTGTTTTTCTTTGACGCGTTTTCTTTTCTACGATGATCAATTTGGCATTACTAGGTAGTCGCAATAGTTTGTTTTGTCGATTTTCAAAGAACCGCGTCCACTATATGTTTGTGATCTTTTGTCAATTATATACACACCAATCCATCTACAATCTTTTATGCATGGTTTGATTGACACATTTTTTTTGGAATGACTGTTTTAACCCAAAATAGTGTAAGATGAAGAGTTCAGCAAGTTCAACTTTTACTGGCTTTTCTTCACTCTTAGAATAAAATTTTTCTAGTTGAATGTTTATGGTCTAGAAAATTTGAGTTCTATTGTAAAATCTTAATATTATGTTTCATTGATTAATGATGCCTCTAAATATATCTAAAATTTATTTTATCTATGTTGAATTTAAAGTTTTTACCAAGCTTAACGAATTTGAAACTTTCTTGAATAGCAAATAGAAAATGGTAGTGAATATTATTCTAAGAAAATTGATAAGTTTTATAAGCATGTAGTTACTTTTTAGTAAAAGAAACCCTCTACATACTATAGTAGAATAGGTTTTGACTAACATTTTCTTGTTCCAAACTTGTCGAAAAGTATCTTATGTAGTGTAGAAAGTGACCATACTTCTATTTCACATATTAGGGTCTCATTTTTTTAGGCTTACGATTATATTATTTAATAGATGTGATCTAAATTAAATCAAAAATATGAGAAATACATAATTTTAGGATAAGGTAAGAATGCAAAAGGTTGGTGAAGCAATATTCATAACATTATGGCATGTTTGGGTGCAATAATGGAGGTTGTTTGTACTAGCTAGGGCGAAAGCCCTTGGTTGCTCTCTTCCTATTCTGAGCTTCAACTATGGTGTGGGTTTTTTTTTTAAGAGATTATTGAGGGTAGGGTTTCAGTAGTGGTTTGTGCAGATTCTTTGAGGGTTTGATTTGCAGTTTGAAGAGTGGAGAGTGCTACTAGGTGATTGGGGTTTCCCTTTTGTCTTCTTTGGAGTTTTTTTTATGTCTCTTTTGTTGCATGCAAGCGAATATGATGAGGGATTTGGGTGATACTTTAATCCTCTTTCATTGAGTGGTATGGCAATACCTAGTGGTGTCTTGGGATGATAGAATGCCCTCTTTAGAGATGTGGTGATAGGTGAAATTTGGTTCCTTTCATGCACGAGAATCCTATTTTTGGTCAAAATAATAAAGTTATGGGTAAAAATTCTTTCACAATTTGAGGGTTTCAGGCCTATGAAGGTTAATGGGTGTCTTGTAGGAAGCGATATTAGGCCTATCTCTGTGATCCAACCAGATTCTGTTGAGGATGATGTTAATTATTTGACTAATCATGCCTTGATCTATAAGTTCATGGGGATTCATGTGCCTTTGCCCTTTTTGGAGTCATGGACACATCACACATGGAATCTAGATGGGGAAATGGAAGTGGTGTTGATCACCAATAGTTATTCATTAGTGGTCTTGTTTAGCATGTTTGATAGATATAGGGCATTTGAAGGGGGGCCTTACTTTTATAACCAAATTGGCCTTTTCAGCAAGCCATGCAATGTTGGTTTCAACCCTACAAAAGAGATTTTATTGAGGGATCTAGTCTGGGTGAGGCTTTCATGCTTTCCCTTGGAATTTTAGAGAAATGATATCTTCAACTTAGTTGTAGTGCAACTTGGTAAGCTAGTGGGCCCTTTATGACAAACTATGCAAAAAAAGGTAATCTCTTATGTCATGTTTGTGTTGAATTTTTTTGAGAAAGTCCTTACATGATTCTAGGAATATTTAGTTGGGTCCAAACTCATGTATCCAATAGCTTGATTATGAAACTTTGTCAACGTTTCATTGTCAGATCTACCATGAATATGGGCATTCGAAATAGATGTGCCCTGTAGAGCTAATCTTGCAAGACTTCTAGAATTGGACCAACTAATTTATTCCCTAAACAAGATAAAGGGAAGGCCCCTATGATGGAATACAAAGAGGGCTTCATTTTGGTTAAAACACATAATAAGGGAAGAGGCCAAAAGAGAACTCTACATGATAGGCAGTCTAATGAGGTGTTCAACAAGTTTGGTGCTTTGGAGGATGTTGATCAATTTGATGGGGCTATTGCAAATATGCCTAGTGGCTAGGAACTTTTTGATACATGGGATCGAGATGGTAAATAGCGCAATAATATTTAGGTTGGCCCATAGGAGGAAGGTTTAGGTGTGCAAATAAAAATAGATGTAACTTTGGGGATCTCAGGGGAATTGGAGTCAAGTAGAGGCAATGAAATGAAAGATGGTTTAAATCTCATCGTCTTTGTATCTAATGTAGAAAAATATTTACAAGAGGGTAGTAAAAGTAATGGTACCCCACCGGTATTGTGAATTCATCAGAAAGCTATTAAAAAGGGGGCTCTTGAAAAAGATTCTAAAGATGGGTAGGAAGAAAGACCAAGAAAAGGTAAATCTAGTGGGTAAGGAATTAGTGAAGTATGGATCTATGAAGACCTTTGACTCCCACTTCTTTCCATCTCAAAAGTGATTGTCCTCTCATATAATGTAAGGGGGTTGAATAGGATCCCTAGACAAAAGGCTACTCAAGAGTTGATTATTGCTCATTCTCTTGTTGTGGTCTTTATTCAAGAAACTAAGTTATTAGTTGATGATATGATCAACAAGGTGTAAAAACTTTTGGCTGAAAGTCATTGTGAAAGCATTGGGGCTCAATGTAGTTTAGGAGGTATGGATTTCTTGTGGAACCCATCTAAGCTTGCCCCAGTTTGGTGGATTTATAGTAGGTCTTCTATCTCTTTAGTGGCTACAAGTTAGGAATTTGGTGAGAACCTTCTTTTGGCTAATGTTTATGCTCCAACTGATGTGTTGGAAAAATCCCTTCTTTTGTCACATATAAGATTTGTTTGTTCTTTTGATCCTTTATTTCCCTAGATTTTGGCAAGACATTTTAATGCAGTCTCAATTCTAGAATAGAAGAGGGGAGAAATTTCGAAGATTGATCCTTTAGCGGGGCTCCTGAGGAACAATATTGAGTTCTTGAAGGTAGTGGATGTTAAACACACCAATGGACTATTTACTTAGAATAATAGAAGATGTGGAGTGGATGCTACAACTGAGAGGCTAGGTAGTTTTTTGGTCTTTTATTTTTGGATGGAGGATAGCTAGATTACTAGTTTAGAGATTTTGGACTAGAGAGGATTTGATAATTGGCCAATCAAGTTTTCTGCTACTAATTTTTGAGTGTCTAAGAATTCCTCTTTTAAGTTTCAACTTATGTGGCTTTGGAAACCATCCCTTCACAACCTTATGTTAGATTGGTGGGGTAAGGGGAAGCCTGCTCATGGTACAACCATATATTCCTTTGCCAAGAAAATGTAATTCATTAAGTAGAAGTTAAAAATGTGGAGTAGGATGTAGATCTTCTTAGAAAAAGGGAAAGCTTCATCTCAAGTTGATGCTATTACTTGTCAAATTAGGGATCAAGGTTTATCTAATGCTTTATATAGGGAGGAAGCTTTTGCGATGAAGGAGATAGAGGAATGGGAGCTTCAAGACGAGATTTATTGGGAGCAAAAGTCTTGGGTTTATTGGCTCCAAGAAGGTGACATAAAAATGAAGTTTATTCATAATGTTGTGAAGGACATGGGAGCTCAGTTACTTCTATCATTTCCTCATAAGAGGTGCTTCTATCCACCCATAGGGTGATTACCCTAGAAACCACTAGATTCTTTGTGTATTTGTTTGTTGAGGATTCTACTTTTTCCAGTGTAGAGGAAGAGCTTGTGCTTGACTCTATTCCTCCCATAGTGACTAATGAAATGAATGAGGATCGTATTAGACCTATAAAATTTGGAATATAATTAAGCTAGATCTCTTTGAGGTAGTGCAGGAGTCTTTTGGGAATAAACAAATGCTCAAGACTTTGAATGCTACATTTCTTGCCCTCATTCAAAAAAAGGAAGGAGATAATTCTCTTGATTTCTTTAGATTTATAGCCATGCATAACATGATTTAAAAAATAATCACAAATTCGATTGTAGGAAGTCTCAAGCCATGGCTTGATAAATTATTCTCTTAATAACAAGGTGGGTTTATTGGTGGAAGACAATTTTTGGATGGGATTATCACAACAATAGAAGTTGTGTACTCTATGGAAGCCTCTAAGGAGAAGGCTATGTTCATAAAATTGGATATGGCCAGAGTGTATGATAGGGTCAAATGGAACTTCTTGCATAAAGCTCTATGTGCCTTTGGTTTTAGAATTGAATGGATTAGCTGGGTCATGAGTTGAATCACTTCCTCAAGTCTTTTGTAATTCTCATTAATACTGAGCCCACTGAGTTTTATGGTGCTTCCAAGGGTCTTCAACAAGGTGATCCCCTTCACATACTTATTGATTTTAATGGCTGAAGGATTTGGAAGATTTATTAAGTCCCGGGTCAGGCAAGGATTGATTAAAGGTTAGAATTAGGGTCATGGAATTCACCCCTCTTCCCATCTTCATTTTTTGGATGACACTACTTTAATGGGTGCTGGTAGAATTAAATATCCTACCAACTTTAGGAAATCTCTCGATATTTATTTGAAAGCCTCTAGGCAAAATATTAATGAAGGGAAGTCTTCTATTTTCTTCTTTAATACTCCTCTCATTCAAGCCAGGATTGCTAGGATTTTGAGGTTTCAAATTGGTGTTCTTCCCTTTAATCTATCTTGGAGTTCCTCTTTTAGCATGTCGCTTGCCTGGGAGACTATAACAAGAAATTTTGAATAAGCTTTAGCATATATTTAGTCATTGTACTAATAGACGACTCTCAATTTCTGGTAGAGTGACTCTCTTAAAGTTAGTGACCCAGGCTCTTCCTATTTACAGATGTTTCTGTGTAGATAGATCCTACAAGCTTTATTAAGGAATTTGATACCCTTTCTAGGCAATTCTTATGGATAGATAACTCAATTTCTTTAAAGAGGAGTTTGGTTAAATAAGATTTTGTTTATAGATCAAAGCAGAAGGGTGGTCATAGTTTGCAACAAGTTGGCATGAATGATCGTGCTCTAGTTACTAATCTCTTTTGAAGATGGTGCACTATCCAAGATTAAGGATGGGCCAAAATCCTTAATATAAAATACTTAAGAGGAGTGGAAGGAAAGGATGTTCCCTAATATAATTTGGCAGGTAATGGATGCATGATTTGGAATACTCTTAATAGAGGAATGTATTTGGTAAAGCTAGGTCTTTTTTGGATTTGTAATAAGGGTGTTGAAGCTCTATTTTGGAAGGACTCTTGGGATGGATTTCCTCCTATTCTCTCTCAATTTCCCCATTTGCAGTCTCTTTGGATCTATTTTCTTAAAGCTAGTTGGAGTAGAGTGGATGATTTTAATGTGGCCTTGAATCTAGGCCAAGGAGGATCTAGATGGAACGAACCACATGAGTGCCCTTCTAGAGGATAAACAGAGGATGGGGAGGACCTTGCTAGAATCTTAGCTGGTAGAATGTGTAACTCCCTCAAAGGAGCAAATATTCTTGCTTGCGCCCTAATCTGAAGGGTAAGTTTATGGTGGTTTTAGGTTATCAGGAGTTAGATAAGTCAATTTTTGGTAGGGTGAATGTTCCTTGGTGGAAGAAGGTTTCGAACATGTGGGCTTGGCCTAAATTTAATTTTGAATAGATGCCTTACTTATGAGAATCTTCAGAAAAGAGAGCTCCATGGGCCTCGTATGTGTGTTTAATGTAATAAAAATGAGGAGACTAGCTCCCATCTCTTTTTCTAGTGTGCCTTCTCCAAGGATATATGGCACTGGTGGTGGGGAGTTTTGAAGCATTCTTGTGCTCATGTACTAACCCTTTGGTGGATCCCTAGAATAGTCTTGGCCATCCCCCTACTAAGACTTCTTTTCTTCATGTAGCTTGGGATATTGGGCCCTAGATCATTATTGGGTAGTTGTTGCTAGACGGATATCGTAGGATTTTTTAAGATAAGAGGAAGATGGTGTAGAAAATGTTATTGTGAGTTACTCACATGATACATCAAACTCTGATGGCTAAGTGTGATCATCTTAAGGAGGAATAACTTGGAGACCTAAAAATTGTCCAAAACTCAAATATTTTTGGTGAGAAATTTAGAGATGTTTTTTTGAGTGATAGTAAGTAAGGTGTTGATATGATAAACAAAAGGTTCAATGGGATGGTAAGTGGTCTCCCCCACCTCTAGGGACCATGAAGATCAATACCAATGGGTCTTTTAGAGTAAATCCTATGCATCGAGAGTTGGAAGAGTTGGCAGGGATATCTATGGAAATGTTATTTCTTTTTCTTAGTGTATAAAGGCCAGTAGACCAATAACTACATAGAGGCTCTTATTTTTCTCTTGGAACTATAAAGAGGGTGTTTTCTCGGATGGACCAAGATTATTTTTGAGATTGATTCCCATTTTTGTGTGGATATGCTAAATAGGCAGAGGATGGATGATGTTGATTGACATTTGGCTATGTGGAGCATCAGATTCTTAGTTTGAGAGGCTCTTTGTATTTGTTTTCCTTTTGTTATGTTCCTTGTGATTGGAATAGGATTGTAGATTGTTTGGCCAAGTGAGATTTTGAAGGATTGGGTGGTTGGAATGTTGGGAGTTGGGGTCAATTGTCCCCAAGGTATACTCAGGATCTTGAGATGATTTTTCAGGAAAGACATGGCAAGTTAGTGGTGTCCCTTTAGGGGTCACTCTTTGATGGTGTTTTTTGGTTTTGTTCTCTCCTCTAGACTTGTGGGCCCTTTGCTTTGTATTTCTATTTCTAATTTAATAAAATTTTACCCCCTTTTTTTTAACAAAAAAAGAATGCGAAAGGTTGCAATGTTTGAAGTCCATTAACCTCAGAAGTGATACCTTCTAGAGATGTTATTTTTAGGGATTTTAGATATTTTTTTGTCATAACAATAAAAATAAAATATTTTTGTTCCTTAAAAACAAAGTAGATGCTCTTTTTGTTAGACATTCTTTCTAAAACTATTATTTCTGAACTCTACAAAACTGGTTAATATTATCATTTATTTGTAGCATGTATGGTTTATCTTTATATTAGTTTCTATTGGCTTACATTCTAAGCCTCCTAGATTTTTTTTCTCTCTATGTGCTAATGTATGTGGGTTATGGGTCGTTCCCCTACTTAAGTTAATCAAAAACAATAAAAAGAAAATTAAGGATATAAGATAGTTCATTTGAGAATAAATAAGATATATATATATATATATATAGAGAGAGAGAGAGAGAGAGAGAGAGAGAGAGAGAGAGAGAGAGAGAGAGAGAGAGAGAGAGAGAGAGAGAGAGAGAGAGAGAGAGAGAGAGAGAGAGAGAGAGAGAGAGAGAGAGAGAGAGAGAGAGAGAGAGAGAGAGAGAGAGAGAGAGAGAGAGAGAGAGAGAGAGAGAGAGAGAGAGAAAAGAACAAAGTCAAATGAGAGTTCATATGTGGATGTTCTATATCCAAATTTAGAAGATCATGTCGCTATCCTTACTCCTACCTTACAAAGATTCTCGAGACAATAAAGTTGATAGTTATAACCCACCAAATTATTGTTCTATATATGTTTTTTCTTATAATTGCTAATCAACCTAGATATTTCAAGGAATATATCTCTTCAAAGGATGTTGAATTTTACATAAAATTCATGGAGGAAGAGAAAATGATTCTAGATAGTTGAGAAACCTAGGAACTTATGAATTTCCCAAAGAGAAGAAATAATATTATTTGGAAGCAAGGGTATAAGAAGAAAAATAGATTAGATGGATAGTTAGAGGGGTAGAAGGTAAGACTAGTGGACAAGGGCTACTTGTCGAGAGAAAATGATAATTTTGATAAAGTTTTATCTCCTATTATTATGTCAACATTTATTTGATTCTTATTTTCTATTGTTGATAGTTGTGAACAAATTTCTGTTAGAACCGCTTTCTTATATATATGGGGATATTCATGGTAAGATTTATATGTGATAGCCTAATATTTTGTTGTTAAGGGTTAGATATATTTTGCTTGTAGATTGAAATAATCAATTTATAGGTTAAAATAGTTATTTAGATTTCATACTAGAATTTATATACTTCTCCATTGATTTAGAGTTTATGAAGAGCAAAAAGAATCATTATATTTATGTTAAAAACTGTAATGATCAAAATCTAATTATTGTCTTTTATGTGAATTGCTAGTAGCAGGAAGGTGATGACTTGAGCTAAAAATGTAAACCTTTCAACAAATTCTTAATCTCTATCATTACCCACAGCGTGCCATTCCACTTATCAGTAAAACAAAACTTAAAAAACTAGATCAGAATAATAGAACTTTTCTACTGCTAATTATTAAAACAGACCTTAAAAAAGCTTAAGAAAAGTTTGACTTTTATACAAATGAAGCTACCATCTATATAGGTCAATCTAAGCATCAGTTAAAATGTGAGTCGGCGCTTAGACAAGCTAACTTAGTCGGTCAGTTGTAGCAAACACTGATAAGAGGACGCGCTTCTTTGAAAATCTACAAAACAAACAAACAAGAATAATTCAAAATTGATCATCGTAAACTGTGGATGGATTGGTGTATATAATTGACAAAAGATCACAAACATATAGTGGACGCGGTTCTTTGAAAATCGACAAAACAAACTATTGCGACTACCTGGTAATGCAAAATTGATCATCGTAGAAAAGAAAACGCGTCAAAGAAAAACAAGAATAATTCAATCTCCACGATGGCCGCCGCTATATTGAGATTCTCTTTCAAGTTGCTTTCTAGATAAGCAATTGCAGTCAACACACGGAATCCACCAGCCTGACATTCCGACTTGAAGAGGTGTTAAAAATTATAGCTGCGTTGAATATTGAGTACCAACCGACTGCTCCACAACGTTCTCATTGTATTCCTTATCAAGCGTGCATATATATTGTATATATGCGGGAAGAGATTAGAATTTACCTAGAAGAAAGCTTGATGAGCTACATATATGCACACGTGATGTTGATACCAAATTCTGTAGTAGTTTGGAATTCATGTCTATTGATGAGTGAGTAAATATGTGTCCCAAATAGGATGATAAATTTGAATTTTGATAAAGAGAATTGAACTTGTGTTAAGAGTGTTTATAAATATTTGTGAGTTAATTCTTACTATTATTTGTATTATCATTATATTGATGATGTGAATAACATATTGGACAAGCATGGTTTTTGGAGATGTAGATTGGGCAAGTCACATAGATAGTCAGAGTTTCACTACTAGCTACATGTGTTTCCATTTGGAAGTGCAATAAGGTAGATGAGTAAGATGTATCATATGATTTCCTTTCTCACAACAAAATTATATTTTAGTTATTTCTCGTGTATCTAAGGAGTTAGTGTGGTAAAAGAGATTTTTGATATTGGTTTTGATTGTAGGATAGTTAAAATTGGTTGTATAGTCAGAGTAAGTAATTTTTTTGTCCAGAAACATTTTGTACTATTATTATTATTCTACCAAGTATGTTAATTTCCAATATCACTCTTTGTGTGATATGATAGATAATGGTAAGTTTTTTCCATATATGTTTGAAACTTAGGATAATGTTGAATATCCTCTCATAAATTTGATGACGTAAAGAAGTTCTCTTGTTGTAGGTAGGCCACAAGACTTGGATCTTGTACTTGATATTTTTTATTGTTTCCTTAGATATCATTGCAATGTAACATATCAAGTGGGAGAATATTTTTGATTAAGTGAAAAGCAAGTTTTGAAGGGGCCTCGAAACCCTTTATAACAAGTTATAAAATAGATAAAACATTTAAAGTCTAGCTAGATAGACCAAAACACAAAAAAGAGACAGCTGGCAAAGACAAAAAGGTAGCAAAAAACACCGAAAGAAATAGGACAACACTGAAACACTTAAGGGACAGCCTCAAGCAACAGACCTAAGAAAAGTTTTTGATAAGTGCTGCAACTCAAGGAACCATAGAGAATGTTCTTGGTATTCATGTTCTTGGAATCGAGTGGGAGAATGTTTGTGAAATTTAATTTCAATCCTAATATAAGTTTTTAGGCATCTCAAGGAACCTTAGAGAATGTTCTTGGTATTCATGTTATTAAGAGATTTCTATTTGTCCGAGCTTTTAGGGAATTCATGAAGGATATGGAGTTGGAAATGGTAGTTATAATATTATTTTAAAACTATTTTTCAACATTGGAATGAGAATTAAGTAGTCGAGAAGCTTGCATGTTATTGGTTTTTTCCATGAGTATCCTAGTGAATTTTTTACTACCTTAAGATATGGATCATTATCAAGGACTTACAAGTAAAAAATATTGTCTATTATGCCTATAAAATTTAGTTTTTCTATCCATGGCTCATTGGGAGTTAATTTTACTATTCAATAAAGATTCTCTTCACTTTAGACATGGTAGGTTTGTATTTTACCATAGTTTGGTGGAACATTATTTTAGAAAATAATTTGTAGTATTTTTCTCCCATTTAACTTCGAATTGCAATCATAAGGTAATAATTTTATTATTTTCTTTTATAGGTACATGGGTGGTACTATATAAGTATTATTAAATAGAAGGGAGTTAGAGTGTTACATATGTGTACTCTTCTTGATGATTAATTTATTGTAGACATTGAGTTTCCACAGTCCATAATTGTATTGAAGTTGAGCTTCTGGATTTGACTATGTGTGTCTTTTGTTATCAACGTTTCAAATCATACTCTAAGATTCATCATTAGGATGAGCTAGAGAAAAGAAGTGATTTGAGTGTGTGTGTTTTTTGTTATCAATGTTTTGAATCATAGAGTATGATTCAAAACATTGATAACAAAAAACACACACTATCAAATCCAGAAGCTCAAATTCAATACGATTAATTTATTCTTGAGCCTTTTTCTTGATATTTTCTTGAGAATATTTCTCCATGTATTTTTTATGTTAAATTTTGCAACTCTATGGTTTATTAATTTTCTTATTGCTAATTTTAAACAATTAAATAATTTAATGGGGAATTTGGCATTGAAAAAATAAACAATTTTTTTAAAACTTATTTAAAAATTCTCACTATAAGATTTCTTCACTATTCTAAAAAAATTATGGAGAATTATGCTTGAATGCATGAAGAAACTAGCTGTTGGATATAAACAAAAATTAGGTGTAGTCCAATGAAGCATATTGGTCTCTACATAGTCCTATAAATACCCATGGATCAAATCAAACTGCCTTTAAAAATAAGCATTGTTTAAATGATATTATATGAAAATCTCTTATAAACTAATTGGTTTGTTCTAACAAAATATATTCTTCTAAAACCTAATTCATTATTAACTTTGATCTATATATGTGTGTGTAACGATAATGATATTTAAATACATCTTTACGAAATTTATGGATCACTAAGATTATGTTTTCCAATATAAAACTATAAGATGGATTAATTTTATGACCTTGGGAAAATATTTAAAGACAAAACTCTAAAGTATGTAGATGGACCAAAGAGTGATAGATTCAAGAACAATCATTCTAATCCCATATAAATTAAATGCAAATTGAATTTATTTAAATACCAAGATAATGCAACATGTTAGACCCATGTGTACCCAATTATCTCCCAATAATTAGTGTAAACATGTAGGAGGTTAGAAATTTGAATTATGGGATTAATCTTGGGATCCTCATGATCAAGCTCAAGGAAACTATGATTCTCAGAGAATAAGATGGGAAAAATATCAAGTTAGAGATTAAATGTATAATTATGTAGGAAATGAATAGCTAGCCATATTTTTTTATTAATATAAGTGAAGGAAGGCCCCCCAACCCATATAGAATATAAATGAAAATCAACAAAAGAAAGGTTGTTACAAAGACATAACAATATAGCTACCTAAGAGGTATCAAAACTTAGGACTTGACAATATTTGAAAGAAACTTATGAACCTTCAAAAATTACTAACAATTTACCAACCATGGTTGATACCAACAACAAAAGACATCAAGGTTTTGAGAGGGCCCAAAACCTTTATAGAGAAGAACTAAAAATAGTCAAATATAGGCCCCAACTTTATAACAAGTTTGGAATATAAAGTGAAATAACTAAGTTAAATTTGGGCTCTGATGTAGTCTATCTAACTGACACAGTCAAACCAGGGAGATCCAATGAATGACCTCCCAACCTTATAGCTAAACACATAAACCATGCAAAGTATATGGGTAACTAGTAACAAGGTGCCAAAAACAACAAGAAGAACAACCGGTAAACAATGTGAATGAATCTTATTAAAGATGGAAAATTATACATGCCACATGCTGGATCGCAGTTCAGAATACAAACAATGCTTACAAAGAAATTACAAGATCTCCAGATCATCCTCATATCAAATCGGCTTCCAGTAATAGTCTACCAGTTCTATCCTAATCTGGACCTCTTCCTTCCGGCCTCAGTCCTACCGGATCAGAATCTCGTTGGTTCTACATCTTTTCTCAAGCTCAAAGCTCTGTCTTCAATCTTCTAACTTCTCTATTATCTTCAAATGATTCACAAGATTCCATTTATACTAATAGTAAATCATTACAACTCAATCAAGTCGGCCCAAATACCAATCGGTTCATGAAACGTGCAACGGTAACATGTCGACTCAAATCACTAAGAACAATCTCCAAAGCAAAAAATGATGCATAAAACTTCAGGAATACAGGCTGAGGCCCAAAGCAACACCTCAAATGATCCACAAGTCACAAAGATCAACCGCAACCCTAAATCATCTTCGCTCATCATATAGCCAAGCTAACCGGTAAGAACAAACCAACCGAGACAATACCAGAATCCACATCTTACCAGAAACAAAACCAAAAGCTATGAAACTCGAACATGATAATGACCACTAACACAAGGGAATAAACCCAAAACCAAAACACTCAAACAAGAAGAAATTCCACGCTCTCAAGCAATTACACTGAAAATTGCCCAACCTGTAAGAACTAGACTGGTGCTCCTGCATCACTAACACCAAACCATTAGAAGGGGAAATATTCTTATAATAGTTTTTGCTAGGTCGAACCACTGTCCAAGAAGAGTCATAAAAAAAATATGGAACATTTGGAAAAGGGGGGAGGAAAAACTTTAGAACTAAAATACCCATAAAAGAAGATGGGCAAGGCTATAATGCCTTGACAAAACTCATGTTATCATAGGTATTCTGGGAATACAACAAAAGAGCTTAAGGAACAACTTAATAATATTAGAAAGGAGTAGCTATATCATAAATTGTAGCCAACCTCTTAGGAATGGCAATGGAGAAATTGTTTTGAGTTGTACAAACTAATAGAGGAGGAGGAGAACTTTATGAACTAGTAGAGTCATTATTTGAAACAATGGGGAAGGTTGTGAGATGATAATGAAGAGTGTTTGTCCACCAAGTAGGAGAGGATGTCTTATGAGGTCCATGAGGACAAGCTGACACCAAACAACCCATAGTAAAATAGTTCCTTCGTAGTCGATTAGTTGCATCCAAATATCCCTATCAACCTTTAGAACAATATCCCTATGCAAAGCTTTGGAGATATTTACATCATCTAGGATATGGACATAGGAGGTATGAGAAAAAATAACTTAGTTATAGGGTCCACTTTTAAAAGATGACTAGTAATATTACTTATTTCCACATAGGTAGCTTTGCATTAAAAAAATGTAAAGGGAGATAAGGTAGTCCCACAATAGATCAATAAGGGTTGGGCTTCCTCTCTCTACCCAAATATGAGAAACATTAATATATTCTTTAAGGGGGTTTAAAGAGGGGTCCAAGGATGAATCAAAAGAGGGTGTGAATCCCAATCCCAATCCCCACCATCCAAAATAGCCTCTTGATCATTAGAAGAATAAAAAATAATAATAAAACATCTCATCTAGTACAAGTGTAAGTCTCCAACTTACCCTCCACCAAAGGTGTCCAGTTGGCTAAAATCCATTCATGGAAGTCAAAAAGAAATGACCACTTGTGACTAAATCTAGAAACTAACCCATTACTAGAGAAGAAGAACATAGTGTTTATCACTTCCTATCCAACTCTAGCTCTAGGGCATTAGCATAAGGGATACATATCTAATCAAGAGCATTTGTAGTAGGCCTATATATGAGATCAAAAAAGGAGTCCATAGGAGGTAACTTTACACAACCCACTAAAGAAATAGAACACCCATAAACATCACAACATTTTCCCTCCTTTCTCAATGTAAGTTATAGATCTTACAGTGGAAAGTGTGTGCGGGAAAAGCAGGTCGATGAAACTCAAAATGTGAAAAATGATGTTCAAAGGGCTTGTCCACACACCCATAGGACTTGTTGGTGCAAGTTATGGAGTCACGAAGAATGACTCAACTTCCCAAGGTAGGTTCCATGGTTCTCTATCTCACAAGGTCCCTCAAGCCAATGTCTTTGCTCTCAAATCACTGAGCAAAGTGACTTAGGGATGACAAATGCAAGAATGAGGGATGCTTTAGATTGATTTTAACATGAAATGCATCCTATTTATGCATGATTCTATAGATGAGTTAAACTAGATTATAACATGACAAGGCTAGTAGCAATACTATCCTAACATGATATACTAGTTAATGATTTAAGCTAATGATAACAAAAATACTCTAAAAATGCTTATTAGATTAATTCCTATTATAAAGAGAGGCTAGATGTACTGATAAAATTGAGCATAAATGAGATACTAAAATCTTGGATCCTTAAAATGGACGAATGAGAGCTCTATTTATAGGGAAAATAGGGCAATGGATTGTAAAGATTGGAGAAGGTAATCAAGGGTTAGGATTGAAAGTTATCAATCCATGTTTACAATTTTCACCAATGAAATGGTGACAATTGTCAACATAAGACTGCTTGAGAGGAGAGGCAAGAAGCATTAAATTCTTGAGAAGACATGAAGGTTACCTTAGGAGGTAAGGGTTAAGGTTAGGTTAAGGTTATCCATTGGATAAAGATTTTACCCAAAGGATAAACTCTTGTGCAACAGTTAAAGGGATAACCATGGTCAAAGCAATGAATGCTTGATGAGACCCCTGGGTTAGATGAGGGTTAAGTTAGGCAAAAAGTCTCTAACCATGCCACTAAGGGTTAGTTAACCACTAATGGTTTGAAGACTTTGGGGACAAATTTGTAAGAGTCCTTCCAAATTTGGGGGTATTCAACAAGTTAGCTTGTTGAAGGCATAAAGGCTTTAATGCTTTTTGAAGATTTTACTCCAAATTTGAGAAGTGACCTCCTCAAATTTAGGGAAAAGGGATAATGGATGGGTTTAGGCTAATTGATTAGGATTAGATGAATTCTAGAAGAAATTAGGAAGATGGTTAAGATGCAAGTGGGAGATGCAGGAAAATGCAAGTGGATGAGGGATAATAGGATTTAATTAAAATAAATTGCATTATTTCAATTTGGTTGCAAGTTGGGAATTTAAATAAATTAGATTTATTTAATTGGGGTGAACTATTTAATTAAATGTAAATTTAATTAAAAAGTAGAGAGAATGGATTTAATTAAATAAAATATATTATTCAATTAAATGACATAAAGGACTTAAGTGAATTTAAATAAATAAATTGAATAATTTATTTAATTAAATAGAAGAATGCAGATGATTTAATTAAATTGGTGTAGCATCCTAAAATTGCGACACTTGCAATTTCGACTGCATTTCGGTCTTCACGATGGCGACGCAACACGCAACCTGAATGGAGACCCTGAAACTTGCTCACGACACTGAAAACTGCATTTTTCAAGCACCCTGGCCTGAACCTCCTTGCACCCTGCTGTCCCGGGAGGTGGGACCAGAGCGCTCAGCGCCCTGGTCCCTCAGGACTAGGGCGCCTAGCGCCCTGGTCCCTGGGTCCTATTTTGGGCCCGGTCTCCTAAGGGGCTCGGGTCTTTTTGTTTGCAATTTGGAAATTAACTTTCCTTGGTCGGCCTAAGGTCGGGAAAATCAGTCTATCAGCCCTAATTGACAAGTATATAAATGACATTTTCCTCTTTCATTCGAGATGATGGAAAAAGCGTGGAAATTATACTCAAGCATTCAAGCATTCAAGCATTCTTTCAAGCAATTGATCATTTCAAGTCTCCATTCAAGGCTAAGTGTTGCATTCAAGACAAGGATTCAACCATTGAAGAGGAGATCACATACTACTACAACATACAACATACAACATCTAAACCTTCGCACATAAGGATACAAACATCCTTAGAACAAGGTATTAGTACTTGTTTTACAGTCATTTACATTTACAGCTCTTGCTCATTTCTTGGTTAATTCCAAAACCGGGGTTTGACCTAAAGGCAAACCCCTAATCCCTAACCCCCCAATCATCTTCGCTTTTCTGTGTGTAGGTTGCAGGTACACGACTGAAATTGAAGATCTGGAATCCTTGTGCAGAGACGAACAGATCCCCCTTCATTTCGCGGATTTTTCGGAGGACCGTGGTGCCGGGCGCCATCGTCCCGACAACTTTTGCTCAAATTTGCAGGACAGCGCCATATCGATATTTTACTGCTAATTCCAGGTCCGCAGCTTCATCCTATAACCGAAACTCAGTTTATAAGCGAATCTTTATGACTTTCTATGCATGCTTAGCTTAATTTCCTTAACAACATTCTTTACAAAAGAGGATAGCCTTGCTTTCCTAACCCTTGAAATTCATTTAGCATCCAATCTTGCATTGCGTGGGATTGGATCTTATGAGTTTCAACCCCTCTTTTGAATGTAAAGTCTCTCCCCTAAGTGAAAAACCATCGAATCCTAGCGAACCTCCCTTCTCTCTCCTCGGAGTTGGAAGAGGGGAGAACAACTAGGGTTCGATCGCGATTTTTCCGCTTTACATTTTGGTGAACCTGACGTGAACATCCTTTCTGATTTTTCATGCTTAGATCTGAAAAAATTGATTACATTTCCATGTTTGATCTTTTGCAAAATTTTAGAGGTGATTGCATAAAAACCCTAAATTTTCTTTTTGGTAATTGAACTTGCGAAATGTCTAAATGTTAATGCCTGTTTCAGATCTGCCTTTCTATTACAAATTTTCAATTCATATTTGTGCTTTAATTCTGAAAATTAAGTGGTTAAATGTCAAAACCCTAATTTTTGAAACCCTCTTAATTCAACCTTTGTCCGACAATTTGACCAATCAAAACATCTCCAAATCAGCTGTAACTTTGTATTCCACAATAAAATCACAATATCTTTCATCCCTGAAAATTTGGAAAAAAGTTGCGAGGACCGTGTTGCACTCCGAGCGCCATTGTCCCCGACATTTTTTCCAAAATTTCGGGAGCGAGATCTTGTTGTATTTTCCTGCTAAAATCCAGAATTTTGGCTGATTTTGTCAATTATAACACTTTCAAAATTACAGTCAAAGTTGGTCTTGCGATTGCTTGGTCTAAGGCTTCTAATCATTCAAAAATCATTGAAATGAAAATTTTGTGTCAAAATTGTGTTCTTACTGTCCTAAATCTGAAAAGTGTGTTATCATTCATTAAAAATTTCAGTGCTTTATTCAAATTCTTGTATTTTGTGACTTTTGAAATTAAGTGCTTAATTACAACAACTTTGATTTCCGCTTTCAAAATTGAATCTTGCGTGAAATTGAGTCAATTTTCAAATTTCAAAATTTGCATTGCTCTTGACATTCCCTCTAAAATCATAAAATTCAAAATTTCAGTTTCCCTCTCTTTTTCAAAATTCAAATTTTGCATTTTTTGACAATCTTGATAGGGTTCAATTTTGAATTTGCAACTTTAATTTGGCCTATCTACAGATCGTAAAATCACTCAATTTTTTCAGATTAGCTCTAAAATCATCATACCTTTCATCCCTGCAAATTTCGAAAAAAGTTGCAGGGACCGTGTTGCACTCCGGGCGCCACGGTCCCGGACATTTTTTCCGAAATTTCGGGAGACTGTTGTGATTGCATTTAACAGCTTAAATCCAGAAGATTGGCTGATTTTACTGAAAATTGCTACCTCTAAAATCAAAATTTTCTCTCCTTCTCTAGTGCATGAGTTTTACAACAATAAGCCCTACTTACACTATTCCCATTAGACGAAGCCGTAGAATTAAGTCTTTCCGAGGTTTAACTATTGAGGAGATGGAACCTAATTTGAATAGCCTTTTTAACGAGGACATGGGTAATTCCTCTAATCCTCCTAATGATGAAGAAGCTCTCCATGAGGTTTCTGAAGAACAACTTTCAAAATTGGATAACCAATTTGACGATTTTCGACAATGGATGTCTCAAGAATACCCTGATAGTCAAGCTCTTCCTTTAATTGAGGGTCTAAAACGTATGCTTCAAAGTGATAAGAATGGAATTGATATTTTGCATGGTATTGCACACATTGTGGATTCGAATGTGATGCCTATGAAGAGTTGTGCTGAGAATTTAGGTTATACACAACCTCCTACACAAGTCAATCATTCTATTTCTTTGATGACTTCTATTGCTAGTATACCTACCTTTACATCAAACATAATGGCTACTTCTACACACGACATTCCTCCTGTGATCACCAGTCATGGGGGCAACCCTTCTTCTTCAATTAACCCTCTTCCTTCATTCAATCCGACTTCTTCATTCATTCCTTCAATGAGTGTCCCTATTATATCTTCACAAATGAACATGACGCAAGGGGGCAATTCATTTAACCCTTCCATTCCTCCTTGTAGTGTTCCTCCTGTCCAATCATCTCCTATGACTAATTATCATAGGGTCCCACCACCTTACTCTCTACCTTCTTTCAATAACATAACACCTCCATCTCAATCTAACACATCCAATATGAATTCTTCGACTGAAGCGACCATTAACAATCTAGCACAAACTGTCTCTTCTTTACAGCAACAAATTGCCTCTATGAATCAATCTAAGTTTAGTGTGCCCACATTTGACGTTGCGAGCCCACTTTCTCTTGACATTGTTCGAGCTATCCCTCCTAAACATGTTGAAATCCCGCATTTGGAGCTTTATAATGGTAAAGGAGATCCTCTAACACATGTTAAGACTTTTCAAACAATTTGTACTGATTTTGCTTATGACCAAAGGTTGCTTGCAAAACTCTTCACGAGAACATTAAGAGACAAAGCCCTACAATGGTATTGCTCGTTGCCTTCTTATTCTATTACTTCTTTCGAACAACTTGCAAATGCTTTCATTCAACAATTTCAAAACAATATAAGTCCTAAAGTTACTTTGATTGATTTAATGCATTGTAAACAAGGTGTTAAAGAAAAAGTGACTAATTTCATTGGTAGATATAAGCATTTGTATGCTCAAATTTCTTTTCCAGTGCCTGACAATGATATTCAAAGAATCTTTATTTCTAATTTACAAAAAGATATTCGAGACAAACTTCTGTTTTCTGAGTTTACTTCTTTCCAACAGTTGTGCGCCACTCTTCACAATTATCAACTGACTGTGAGTCAAATGGAAAAATCACATCCTATGGCTCCGAGTGATAAGGGTGATAGCAGTCAACAACCATTTGGGAAGTTTAAACCGAACAGAGATTCCATCAAATTCAATGAAAACATCATCAACAACAATGTGAATGCAGCATCAGGTGTGCCTCCTATTTCTAAATTTTTCAAGAAAGAAAGAAAGTATACTCCTTTGAATGAATCATTGCATAGTATTATGAATAAGTTATTGGAACAAAATGTGCTTACTCTTCCTCCTATAAGACAAATTGATCCTGCAAAGATTACTTCACCTTATTTTGATAACAAAGCCTTTTGTCAATTTCATCATCAGCCGGGGCATGATACTGAAAAATGTTTTTGTTTAAAGGGTAAAATTCAAGATTTGATTGATAATAATACTATCTCTGTTTCTGGAGTGAATGATAAAGGCAACACATCTGTAGCTCCTCCTAATCAAAATCTTCAGATTTTCACTGATCCATTGCCTTCTCATACCTCTAATGCAATTGAGGCTAATGATTCCTCTCTTTCATCTGATGGTCTTGTGTCTATGACCCCGAATGTGATTAACTTTGTAGAGCAGCAAGAAATCCCTGAAGAACCTTCCATCACATTTGATTCTAGTGAAACCATTAGGGCACCTGATGGTCCTTTATACATAGTTGCAAAAGTCAAGAATACACCTTGCCGTCGAGTGCTTATTGATCCTTTGTGCATGATTAATGTTATTACTGAAGAATTTCTTTTTACTTTGCAATTGAATCAAGTGATCTATGACAAAACAGATGTGATGGTGAAACTATTTGATGCATTTTCTTCTCCTGCAATTGGTTCTATTACATTGCCTATTGAGGTCCATAACAAATCTCTTGATGTGAACTTTGCTATTATCCCATCTTCCGAACAATTTCGTGTGAAGCTTGGCTATCCTTGGCTATCTTCCATGAAAGCTATTGCTTCTCCTATTCACAAGTGTTTGAAATTTCCCCATAATGGTGAAGTTGTTACTGTCAATCATAGTCTCTTTAAACCAGCTGAAAGAACTTCTAGCATTCCTATTGATTACTTTTGGCCTAAACAATTCCAATCTCTTCCTCCGCGAAGTGATCATCTTTTCAAATCTTATCAAAAGTGAAAAACAGATATGATCTTATCTCTAAGTGAACCTAGAACACCTAAACTTGACATTCCTATCATTCTTGAGAAGGAAGTTCTTCCTTTGAAAGATAAAACTAATGTCTTTCCTCAAGAAGAATCTCAACCCATCCCTATGGATGTGACTATGTCTATACCTAATAAACTTCCTAAGAGTAGACCTATACCTCCTCATCATGATGGACTTGGTCTTCTCCCTAAACCAAAAATTCCTCCTTTGTATGGAGCAGTTCCTCCTCCTTCTTTTTATAGAGAGAAGAGACCTTCTTCTTCTCCTATTATCCAGCCTAAGAGACCACAACCTAAACACCCAAGTGCTAAGGATGAGAACATTCCTCCTCCTCAGTCTTCGCAACTTCCTACTAAGACTAGACGAAATCGTTCTGCACGTGAACGCCGGCAAAAGCGTCGTCTTAGAGCTCAAACTTTGCAATCTCCAAAAACACCTTCAACAAGCATTATTCCATTTTCTCCTCAGCCGGACATTGAGCCTAAATCTCCTAAACATAATATGCATGATGGTCTTGATCCTGTGCGAGTTAAAGATCCTATTTTTATAAATCTTGATGATGATATAGATGAAAATGTTACTCCTCTTGCTTCTGATAGTGAATATGAACTTGTTGATGTTGATAACCATTTATCTAATGAATTTTCTAAAGCACTTATCCTAGCTCCTAGACAAGAACAATGTGGCTCGGAACATGGACATAGCCCTTGTTTGGATCTTGTGATAGCTCCATCTGCTATGTTGGATGTTCCTCCTCTAGCGTGTTCCCTGCCTTCCCGAAACATTGATCAGCAAGATCGGGGGGTAGATGACGTGCTAGACTAGTTACATTAGCATAGTAGACTCTCTCCCCCTCTCTTTTGTTACTTCTTCTATATGTTATTCTCATTCTTCTATTTGTCGTCCTTAGTGTTGTCTACTTGAGGATGATGCAAAGCATTGAGATCTCTTGATCTCTCTCATGTTGACTCAAAAGACACATGTGTTCCCTTCTTCTAGGTGACCTTCCTTGATTGGGGAATGAAGAACAATTATGCATACATACATATGATATACATGAATTATCATACAGCATACTGACCCCGAGGAAAGCGAAGTCACCTTGTGCTTTGTGTTTTGTGTCAATTATCCTTGGGTTTATCTCACACTTGGGGGCTAAATCCTTGCAATAACGTGCTCCTTTCCTTTCTCATTTCTTATGTGTATCACTACGTTAAAACAATCACCCCCGGTGAGGCGTGTGCGATCGCTTTAACGTAGGGGGGCATACATCCCGTTCATATCTTTTCAAGATACTTGAAAATTTCTTGGTAAATTTAACCTTGCCTTGAAAATTTTTGATATCTTTCTTGCATGACTCATAGTGAGGGAACCTTACTACTGACAGTCATGGTTCTTCCTCGCGATGTTCCCTTTTACTTTGTCAATCGAAGTCGTAAGATCCTTAGTCCACTGGGGGCTTGGTGTATCTTGCCTCCTTGACATGGTGAAAGTCTTTCAATGTTGTTTCCTTGTACTTTACCGGAAGTATGAGCATACATACTCCCGCTAAAGTGGGGGCTAAATGTAGCATCCTAAAATTGCGACACTTGCAATTTCGACTGCATTTCAGTCTTCACGATGGCGACGCAACACGCAACCTGAATGGAGACCCTGAAACTTGCTCACGACACTGAAAACTGCATTTTTCAAGCACCTTGGCCTGAACCTCCTTGCACCCTGCTGTCCCGGCAGGTGGGACCAGAGCGCTCAGCGCCCTGGTCCCCAGGACCATGGCGCCCAGTGCCCTGGTCCCTGGGTCCTATTTTGGGCCCGGTCTCCTAAGGGGCTCGGGTCTTTTTGTTTGCAATTTGGAAATTAACTTTCCCTGGTCGGCCTAAGGTCGGGAAAATTAGTCTATCAGCCCTAATTGACAAGTATATAAATGACATTTTCCTCTTTCATTCGAGATGATGGAAAAAGCATGGAAATTATACTCAAGCATTCAAGCATTCAAGCATTCTTTCAAGCGATTGATCATTTCAAGTCTCCATTCAAGGCTAAGTGTTTCATTCAAGACAAGGATTCAACCATTGAAGAGGAGATCACATACTACTACAACATACAACATACAACATACAACATCTAAACCTTCGCACATAAGGATACAAACATCCTTAGAACAAGGTATTAGTACTTGTTTTACAGTCATTTACATTTACAGCTCTTGCTCATTTCTTGGTTAATTCCAAAACCGGGGTTTGACCTAAAGGCAAACCCCTAATCCCTAACCCCCCAATCATCTTTGCTTTTCTGTGTGTAGGTTGCAGGTACGCGGCTGAAATTGAAGATCTGGAATCCTTGTGCAGAGACGAACAGATCCCCCTTCGTTTCGCGGATTTTTCGGAGGACCGTGGCGCCGGGCGCCATCGTCCTGACAACTTTTGCTCAAATTTGCAGGACAGCGCCGTATCGACATTTTACTGCTAATTCCAGGTCCGCAGCTTCATCCTATAACCCGAACTCAGTTTATAAGTGAATCTTTATGACTTTCTATGCATGCTTAGCTTAATTTCCTTAACAACATTCTTTACAAAAGAGGATAGCCTTGCTTTCCTAACCCTTGAAATTCATTTAGCATCCAATCTTGCATTGCGTGGGATTGGATCTTATGAGTTTCAACCCCTCTTTTGAATGTAAAGTCTCTCCCCTAAGTGAAAAACCATCGAATCCTAGCGAACCTCCCTTCTCTCTCCTCGGAGTTGGAAGAGGGGAGAACAACAAGGGTTCAATCGCGATTTTTCCGCTTTACAATTGGATTTAACTAAATAGAGGAATGAGAATAAAATGAACATTAAATATTCATTTAGGAATATGGTCATTTTTATACGTCTACATTTTGCCCCTCTTTGAAGTGATGTGTGTGCACATGTTGATTCAAAGAAAATGATGTGTCGTCATGATTTGATTATGATGAGTGTGATGTCGTGTTTGAGATGTTCATGTCATGCCCCAGATTTGATAAACGATGCCCCAGATTTGATAAATGATGTTGATAATGCCCTCTCGGGAAATGAATCAAAAATTTGAAAATTTGATTTGTTTTGATAAATTTGATTGCATTTTAAATTTTTGTCTATGTTGAATGCGATAAATTGATTCATCTCCCGATAATGATTCTTGCGAGGGTTAGAAATGAGACCATGAGCAATTTCCGTGCTCGTCCATGCAACCCTAATTTTCATTTACCCTATAAAAAGGTAAAAAGTGAGTTATTTTGTCTCATTTGCGCTTGGTGACTTTGGAGAAAGTGACACTTGGAGAAAAAGATAAAATGTCGATTCCTTTTGTTTCTCATCGATTCAAGCATGTTTGGAGGTATCCGAGGCCACCACGTATGGACCACCAGTAAGTCATCCTTTTTAACGTCTTTTGGATTTTTGTTTTGTTATTTTTGATCATGTTTTTGAATTTTTCCACGCTAATTTAACGGTTTAGCACGTCGGGGTTGAACCGTAGTGCATACGATAGGTTTCATAGTGCGTAGAGTGTAATGAAGTAGGGTAGCATCCAGGTAGATTACGATAGCGCAGGGGTGGGTTAGGGTAGTGCATAGAATTAGGTTAGCGTATCAGAGGCACAGGGTAGTGCGTAGGGGAAAAAGGATAGTGCATAGGAAAGACCTAATGCATAGGGTTAGCAGGGGCTCGCAGGGGTAGTGTAGGATAGCGCATAGGTCTGACCTAGCACGTAGGGTTAGGTTCGTAGCACAGAAACCAAGTAGGATAGCGCATAGGCTAGAAGTGGCACAAAAGGTACTTTAGGTGGCGCGTAGATAGGGAAGGGTAGCGCATAGGCAGCAACTTAGAGCGTAGATAAGATTTTTTAGTGCATGAGCAGAAAAATTCGGATAAAGTCAGATTGTGGATGAAGAAAAATAGGTAGGTTTTTGCCAATTTTGTCAGGATGGGTGCGAAGTTCAGCCTGCATGCCTGCTGTCATTGTTTTGATAATTTGTCTAATATGAGTTTCGATATGGTTTTTGGATAGATAACTTGATTTGATTTGCATTGTTTCAAATTGATATTGATCTGATGGGATGTGGTTTTTGATATGGATGTTTTGATATGAACTTGATTTGATATGCATTGTTTCAAGTTGATATATATGTGGAACTTGAGTTGTTTTACAAGCTGATATGATTTGGGAGCTTGAGTTGTGCTACAAGTTGATATGACTATGAAACTTGAGTTGTGTTACAAGTTGATATGAATATGAAACTTGAGTTGTGTTACAAGTTGATATGAATGTGAAACTTGAGTTGTTTTACAAGTTGATATGAATGTGAAACTTGAGTTGTTTTACAAGTTGATATGATTTGATATGGAAATGGATTTGATATGATGTGGAACTTGATTAGATTTTCAAAGTTTCAAGTTGATATGAATTTGATTTTGATATGAATTGATTTGATGAGGAAATTGATATTGGACTTGTTTTACTTTGTGACATGAGCGTATTGGAGTTGTTCAGTCACGAGAGCGATTTTCGAGACTGTGGTCATTAATACCACGATTGACACAGACTAATAGGGATATCATTGAGAGGTGTGGCCTATCCTCTTTGTTAGAGATGCCCCGCTTTATCATTAACCGGGGTTTATTGACAGTATTGGCCGAGAGGTGGCATAGTGACACCAACACCTTCCATTTGGTGACAGGTGAGATCACACTGACACTTGAGGATTTTTACTGGATTCTGTGGATTCCTGTAGCAAGTGCACTGTTACCATATGAGCAAACAAAGGAAGGCGGGATAGAGGCACTTCATCGGATTCTATAGGATGATACAGTTTGCAGATATGAGATCCCCTGGTAGGAGTCCATTGATTTGGATTACGCTCCTCTACCATCACTGCTGGCAAGATTCATAGGTGGTTTCTTATGTCCGGACCGTAGGTCAAAGGGACTGGCAGTAGGATGGGGGTTGGTCCTGGAGGACATGGTGACATAGGGTCATCGATTTGCATGGGGGTCGGCTATGCTGGCCCACTTATACAGGGATTTGCATCAGGTAGTTTACCTGGGGTACAACAGTCTATCCGTTGGAGTGACACTGCTACAGGTATGGGCATGGGAGCATATTCCCGCAGCCAAGCCACTTGCAGACAGAGATAGGCTGGTTGTGTGTGCTTATGCATACAGATATCAAGGGATAGTTGTCTAGCGTAAGCTAGGCAAACTAGAGCATTGGAGGAGAGTTTTAGATGATATTGATATGGTCATCTAAAATCCACACATGGAGTGAAAGGTATGGGCAAAGGATGGGATGGAGATTCCCTATGTCTATATATCGCGATTCTTGATAGGGCAGACGCCCTTTGTTATTGAGATATTTTTGCATAGCCGAGTGTTGCAGCAGTATGGTCGTCAGCAGGGAGTTCCACAGGGAGCATGCTTATATGCTCAATGGAGACAGGATATACCAGAGTGGGGACCCACTATTGATAGCGCGGTGGCAGTTGAGGATTTTTTTCACTTAGCTGGCCAGATATGGGACTACGCCTATGGGGCGTTGGACGCAAGGATGATAGAGGAGTTCGCCACACTGTTTGTAGCACATGCAATGGCCAGGATATCAAATCCAGCGGAGATGATTCTTGCTTTTGATGACGATGAGGATGATGAGAATCCCGAGAGGCTAGGGAGATGGAGAGAGGATGGAGAGGAGCTGGATGTGGGAGGTGGGGATGGTGGAGATGATAATGGAGGAGATGGTAGAGGAGGTGGTCGAGGTCAGTGAGAGGATAAAGGGAGGAGAGGAGCTAGGGGTGGAGATCGGGAGAGGAGAGGAGATAGGGGTGGAGATGGTGGTGACAGAGGGATTCAGGTGGAGAGAGCAGTGCGGCGAGCTGTGGTAGATAGAGGGAGAAGAGGTTTAGCTATCAGAGCCAGGGGAGAGGAGAGGGTAGGAGAGGTGATAGTAGCAGTGGGAGGGACTGATGAGTTTAGACATTCGGCTCAGAGGAGGAGGTCTGATGTGTTACCCCCACCAACACCGAGGATAGGGAGAGGGATAGGGGGTACCACTTCACAGGTACCCATCCAGATGTGGATTCCGATGCACCGGGAGGATGCACAGATTAGGTCACTGCAATTATCAGTGTAGCACCTGCAGACACAACTATTGGCACATCAGTGGCAGATTACATAGCTGACCACTGAGCAGGATACAGTTCTGGAGTGGTTGGGTCGATCTGAGGCTCAAGCAGAGGCTTTGGAGAGAGCAGTGGTGGGTGGCATGATGAGAGATACCCTGAGAGAGGTGTCTTTGAGAGCCAAGGAGAAGAAGTATTACTAGAGGCATTACGAGGATGCGGTGCCCAGGAAGTGCCGAGTGCCAAGTTTTATAGCTTCACGATCCAGTCGATCCAGAGAGACTGGGTCGAGGAAAGAGAGTAAAGGCATGAAAGGGCCTACTAGATAGGACCCACCTAGAAATCTAGGTGCTGGGACATCAGCTGAGAAACCATCACCCTCAGGAGATAGTCATACCTGAGAGATGTTGTCTCCATTGTATTTTGATCATTTTGTTGTATTGGCACAGACATGACATATTTTGTACATTGATCATTTTTGATATATATGTATATGACACCATTTTCCTTGATCCTCATGTGATGTATTATAGATGATGCTTTCGATATGATTTTGATGTTTCTATGATGATGATGCAATGCTTAGATGTGTGTGATTTGATATGAATATGATGCGTTAATGCATGATGTGAGATGTATCTCTAAAATGAGATGTATGATATGATGTGAGATGTATCTTGAAAATGAGATGTATGATATGATATGCAACTAATTGTAAAATGATATGCAACTAATTGAGCATCCTCATTCGGCATTTGTCATCCCTGTATAGTCACATGTTTTTTCTTTCTTTGTAGGTATCATCATTGAGTATTGATTTGTTGGGATATGTTGAAAATCTATACAAGCATAATGGTATAATTGAACCATAATGACATGAGAAAAATTTACATGATTTTTTATTTTGCAAGATAGCACAAGCGTCAAGGTATAATTGAACCAGGATGACCTGAGTGTGGATTGCGTATAAACAAACAAGATTAAACCATTTATATGCGCAAAGTGGAATCATGTCTTCAGCGATATACTGTGAATCACGTCCTAAGACAAGTATTTGCATAGTACAAGTGATCACCTCACAGACAGAAAACTACAAAAATATTGGAGTCCCCATGACTTTCTCTAGCTTGATGCATTGTTGAGAAAATGTAGAGGATCCAATAGTTCAAAATGTTTAAGTGCAAAATAGTCAAAACTTCATGCAAGATGCACACATTTGATATTTTAGAAAATCATCCATCATGTTTTGTGAATCCTTTAAGTGATCAATGTTTGGTTTTGTGATTGTTGATCTGTTTGCTGGATATGATTGTTTGAGTTTGCTACAAGTTTTGATGTTCTAAATGTACTACAAATTTTGATCAATGCTGCTCCTAGCTGAGTTTTCCTCTTAATGCGGATATGTATAGTGATTACCAGGCCATGGTGAGATGCGGTGAAAAGATATTTGGATAAACTAGGATAGTGACTATGCTAAGTATGTCCTGGATAATGCGATAAAATGTCGGGCGATGGCCGATAGTGATTGACTGTGGATATAACGGTTTGGTAGTAAAGATAGATAGAGGAACTGTCTTCTCACAATAGCCCTTGTTGCCAGGTTGTCACCAGTTGCTTTTATTGTGCCTTTTTATTTGCTTTTTCTTGTTTTTTGATATTTTTTTATTTTTTTATATTTTCGACTTTTCTGTGCATTAGACTGCTCAAGTGTAGCATTTCTTTAGATGCATGTTGTTAGTTGGTTCATCGAGCACATCTCCTTCTGAAGTTGTTAGCTAATAAGAATATGATCCATAGGCTGATATGATGACATAGGGACCTAACCAATTAGGTTCAAATTTCCCTTTCTTTTCCCGATCTTGCTGATTTCTAGGATTTTCCTTGAGTACTAGGTCACCTTGTTCTTGTAGCTTCTGCACATGCGTTGCTGATATGCTTTGAGGTGAGTGTAGGCATGTTGGCATCTTTCATCTAGAAGTTTTAGCTCTTGCAGTCGGTTGACTCGATACTCTTCATTTGGAATTAGGCCTTTCAAAGAGACTCAGAGAGATGGAATTTCTACCTCCAAGGGTAAAATTGCCTTTGATCCATATACCAATGAATATGGTGTAGCTCCCGTAGGTGTGCGGATGCTAGTTCTGTATGCCCAAAGTGCTGGATTGAGTTGTACATGCCAATCTTTTCCTGCATCATTCACTATTTTCTTTAGGATTTTTAATATTGTTTTGTTGGATGCTTCTGTCTGACCATTCCCCTGTGGGTAGTAAGGTGTAGAGAAACGATGTTGGATTTTGAATTTTTCACATAGTTCTCACACATCTTGGTTCTTGAAAGGTCGTCCATTATTTGTGATGATGGAACTTAGAATGTCATAGCTGTAGATTAAATAATTAAGGATAAAAGAGGCAATTTTTTTCCCAGTCACTGTGGTCATGGGGACCGTTTCAATCCATTTGGTAAAATATTCTATTGCAGTAATAATGAACTTGTGTCCATTTGAAGATGAAGGATTAATTTTCCCTACTAAGTCTAGTCCCCACTAGCAAAAGGGCCAGGATGTTGTGAATGGCTGTAGTTCCTGTGCTGGTGCATGTATAAGATTGCCATGGATTTGGCATTTAGGATACTTCTTTGTAAAATGATAAGAGTCTTTTTCCATTGTCAGACAGTAATATCCCATTCTTAGAAGATTTTTAGTAAGAGTAGGACCATTTGAATGTGTGCCACAGATACCTTCGTGAAGCTCTTGTAAAGCAAAGTTCAATTCATTACGATCAAGGAAATGAAGAAGAGTACCATCTATACCTCGATGGTACAAAGTATCAGTTGTGAGAGTATAACGGGCGGCTTGCCAGATAAAGTTGCATTTTGGTTTCAGGATAGGTCAATGGGTAGGATATTGCTTTAAGATATTTGTATATCGGTCCATATAACAGAGAGTTAGAATTGGTCAAGGTATAGATAACATGGGAATCAGAATGGTCATAGGCTGGGGAGAACAATTGCTCTACCAGAAACTCGTAACGATTCTGTTGCTCTAGAATTTGCAGTAGTGAAGCGATAGTAGCCATTGCATCGACTACTCTATTGTCCAACCTTGGTATTTGCTCGAAGGTGATGTGTACAAAATATTGTTTGAAATCATCCACCATCCATTTGTATGGGAGCAGCTTGTCATCCTTTGTCTAATAATCATTGTTGATTTGATTGATGACTAGTTGTGAATCTCCGTAGACTTTTAATTCTGTGATTCTCCATTCCACAACCATTTTGATGCCTACAACCAGTGCCTCATATTCAACAACGTTATTTGTGCATGGAAACATGAGCCTATATGATCTTGGTATGGTGTGCCCTTCAGCAGTGATGAACAGAATGCCAGCACCTGAGCCATGTTGAGTATAGGATCCATCAAAGTACAAGGTCCATTTTTTGGTGAAAATAGCAAAAACATCCCTATCCAAAAATTTGATCTCCATTGGTTGTTTTCCAGGTAGTGGTGCTTCAACTAGTTGATCTACAATTGCTTGTCCTTTGATAGCTCGTCGCTCTGTGTAGTGGATATCAAATTCACTGAGAATCATGACCCATTTAGCCAATCTACCTATAAGAGCTGCTTTGCTAGGTAAATATTTGAGAGGATCAATTTTTTCTATGAGCATGATGGTATGAGCTAGCATGTAGTGCCAAAACTTTTGAGAAGCAAATACCACTGTTAGACAAGCCTTCTCAATGAATGTATAGTTGAGTTCATATCCGTTTAATGTCCTGCTAATGTAATATATAGCTCGTTCCTTGCCTTATTGATCTTCTTGTGCTAATAATGTCCCCAGTGATATATTTGTTGTTGAAATGTAGAGAATGAGTGGTTTCCCTGCTATTGGTGTTACTAGAACTGGTGGGTTCATTAGATATTGCTTGATTTGATAGAATGATTCTGCACATTTGGTTTCCCCTCTTGAATGGTACTTTCTTATGTACCAAATGATTGAATGGTAGACTTTTATCTGCTAGTTGAGCGATGAATCGCCTGATTGACTGGAGTCATCCTTATAGAGATCTAAGTTGGCTGATGTTCTTTGGTGGTGGCATCTCCATAATGGCTCATACCTTTGCTAGATCCACTTCAATGCCCTTTGTTGAAACTATGTAGCCTAGTAACTTGCCTGATGTAACCTTGAAGACACACTTCTTAGGGTTGAGTCTAACTTGGAATTTCTCCAATCTGTCAAAAATATTCTCTAAGATGCTTAGATGTTCTGCCCGGGTAAATGATTTAGCTAGTAAATCATCCACATAGTCCTCCATGAAGGTATGCATCATGTCATGAAAGATTGTTGTCATTGCCCATTGATAAGTTACCCCTGCATTATTTAAGCCAAAAGGCATGACATTCCAATAGTACGTTCCCCAAGGGCAGGTGAACGTTGTTCTATCTTGATCCTCTGGGGCTATCTTGATTTGATTATAGCCTGAAAAACCATCCATTAGTGATAGCATTGCATGGCCTGCTGTGAGGTCTACAATTATGTCGATACTAGGCAAATGAAAGTCATCCTTTGGACAGGCTTTGTTGACATCTCTAAAATCAGTGCATATTCTGATACTACCATCTGGTTTTAGCATAGTCGATAGGTCAAATAAATCCAACGTCTAATAGTTTCTTCAGCTCAGCTTTGACCATAAGTGCTACATGTGGATTCATCTTTCTCAATTTTTGCTTGACTGGCTTAGCTCCTGTAGCAATGGACAAGTGATGAATGATTAATTATGGATCAATCCTGAGCATATCTGCATATGACCAAGCAAAGTTGATTTTCTTGTTTTTGAAATATTGGATAAACTCTGATTTTTCTTCCTCTGTCAAAGATTCTGCAAGGTGTATGTTTTTGGCTGCTTCTATTGTACCAATGTTGATTGATTGAGTGGGCTCAATCAATATGGGTGATTGCTCCTGATAATGTTTAGGAAGAGTGTCAGGTCTCCCATCTTTAGGTGCCTTAAAAAGGTTTTCACCCTCAAATGCATCCTTTATTTTTACCTTTTTGTGATCTATTGCTGCCATTGACTGGTTTTCAGTAATAGATCCTTTATTTTGTTCATTTTTGCAACTAAGAGACTTGACACTCCCCTGATTGTAGATGTCGTTACTTTGTTCACTAGTAGAGTTTGTTTTGGGTTAACGGTACACAAGTAATGGATAATGGATTCATCATTTGGTAAAATTGGTATGTCATGATTTTTAGGTTCATCCCAATCTATGAGGTTAGGAAAGATGAGTGGTAAGGAGTCATTAGGTGGATCAAGTTCAACTGTTGTAAGTGTTAGGATAGAGGTATCATCATGGTTGGCTGGGATATTAAATAAGTTAATGATTTCGTCGAGGTCTTCGATGGTATCATGTTCTGTGTCGTATTCTTTTTGAGAGATGGGTGTATGACTATCATTTGAAGCAGTATCTTTAGTAACATTAGAACAGCTACCCCATTCATAGTCATTTGAATCAATCTCAAAGGTATTACCCCATATTTTGGCAGTGTTGTGGACAGGTATGTTGTAGGGTGAAAACAGGTCTTTGATGATTGATACAAGTTTGATAGTTTTCTCTAATTCTGTTTCAGATCCTGCTTCCACTCTTTGCATTTGTTCATATATTGTCCCTCCTAAGGGAGGAATGATGTTATCAGGAGGTGATTCCTCTTTGTCGGACACTGGCTCCTGAACATGATGTACTTCGGTAGTAGATGCTTCCTTCTTTTGATTGATGGGTTTCTCTTGATGTTGCTTTTGTTCTTGATTTTCACATTCTTTGCATAGTGTCTCTGCTAATTCAAATAGTGCTTCCTACCATGAGTCATTGTATTTCTTCTTTGCTTTCCATTGAGGTTTTTGGTATTTGCTTGGTGTCTTCTTGGGTGGTAGAGTGTGTTCATAGCCCAATCATGTTTTGTCTTTACTAAATTGTGAAGGATGATCCAATGGTTCTATGATGCCTTCCTGATGTTTGCCAATAGGTCCTTTGCCATTGTATCCCATTTGTTGCATGATCAAGTAACCTCTTCCATATAGGTGTGTTGGTATAGCTACTTCCATATTAGCCACTATGTCTTCTTTCTCATCCTTATATAGCCAACTAAGGATGTCTTTTTCCTCTGATTCATGTGCGAGGGTGCCTAGTTGGATAAATTTGCCATCAAACCTGGTGATGGGCTGTGTTTCTTGATGTGTTGATGTTGTAGGTAATCCATGAGATTTAGGCAATGCTGGTAAGTTGGCTAAACACAAAGGTTCCAAAGAGTATTCTCCCATGCCTTGCTCTTTGATTTTCATTTTTTGCTTGAAATCCATAGGTAGTGATTTAGACTTTTCTTGTTGAATAGTTGATGCTAAGGAACTTTGTTTTTCTCTATTATGTGGAACTAAGCTATCTTGGGGTACCCCCATAGCATTACAATGTTGAAATGGGTTATGATCTGCTGATATAGAAATCTCCTGTCCATTATAGGGGAACTTAACACACTAATGATAAGTAGAAGGTACTGCTTGCATTTCATGTATTCAAGGTCGACCCAATAAGATATTATATGTGAGGTCTATGTCTAAGACTTGGCACATAGTGTCCTTTTGTATTGGTCCTACTTGAATTGGTAACATTATTGTTCGTTTGGATGATCTTTCTTCATCATCATATGCTTTGGTAGTGATCTTTTTGCATGGATCAATATATTGCTCAGAGAAGCCTAATGCATAGATAAGTTTCAAGGTATAGATATTGAGTCCAGCTCCTCCATCTATTAATACTCTTTTGACTTGATGCTTATAGACCAAGACTTCAATTTGGAGTGGAGTATTGTGTGGATGGCTCAATGAGATATTATCATGCTAAAAAAAGGTAAGGTTATGAGGTCCTGTCATATGAGCCACCATGGCTTGGAATTTGTTAGCATCCAGATCTTGAGGTACATTTGTCTCCAAAAGTGCTTGTTCTAAGATGTCCTTGTGTTTTGGTGAAAGTTTTAGCAACTCCAGTATAGATATTTGAGTAGGATTTTTGTGTAGTTGATTGACTAGATCATATTGCATTCTGGGTATGGAGTTTGTTGTTGACGTATGCCCCTTCAAGACATATTTTTGAGATCTGGTTGTTACATTGACGGATTCTTGTTCACGCTGGTCTTATATTGTGATGACGTTTACTTGATTGTCCTCGGCTGATATATGATTGATGGTGTCATTGTATATGTGATTGATACGAGCTCCACGTGTATCAATTGATGTTGAAGCTCCATCCTTGTTGTAGTTGGGAAGAGGATTCTTAAAGGCTCCGTGGTCACCATTTGTCTTGAGACCATCGACTATTAAATCACCTCTATCAATCATGTCTTGAACAATGTTTTTCAATCTCATGCAATCATTTGTTTGATGACCTTTGTTGTGATGAAAATCACAAAAGTGTGTCATTCCACCAGGGTGGTTTGATTTTTGGTTCAAAGTTGTTGATCGATGGTAAGGAGATAATTTTGTTTGCTAGGAGTTGTCTGAATGTTGACTCCAAGGATTGCCCTAGTGGTGTGTAAATGTGTTTTGGAAAGTTGTTGGTGTTACCTCGTGAGTTTGTATTAGGTCCTCGATTAGTGTTATTGCTTTGGGTATTGTTGGTGTTGTTTGTGTTGAGTTGATCTTGACTGGTATTTGGTGCATAAGTGTTAGTGCCCTGGTTAGCATCTTTTGGATTCTTTGTAGCTTGAGGATTACCTAATAATGCTAGCATTGGTTGCTTGGATTTTGCATCATTTGATTCATTTCCTCCTTCATTTCCATTGTTTTTGTTTCTAGTCCAAAATCTGGATTTGTCCAAGTTGTTGTTTTGGTTGTTGTAATTGGATGAAATTGTTCCTTCTTTGAATAATTTCAGTGTTCCTTTCTTGACACATGCTTCCTCTACTTGGATTTCATTTTCAATCAATTTGGAAAAAGATGGTATGCATTGAAGTTTGAGTATGTAACTCATCTCACTATTCAAGTTGTCAATGAAAATTTCCATCTTTTCCTTTTTGGGCAAATCTCGAGGATATCTTGAAACCATACGTCGCCAAAGTTGAAGGAATACCATGAATGTTTCATTGTTTTTCTGCTTGGTGTTACAGACATCTAGCATAGTGATAGCATGTTGAATGTTGTAGGAATATTGAGTTATGAATTTGTTGACTAATTCATCAAATGATCTAACAGGAGGTGTGATTTTGGATAACCATTCCATTGTTTGTCCTCCCTAGCTTCTTGGGAATAACCTCATCAAATAGGTGTCATCATGGGAAAATTCAAGACTCATGGTATAAAATTCCCGAACATGATCACGAGGGTCGCTTTTCCCATCATATTTATCAAATTTGGGAATATCTAAGTTTGGGGAAAAAGGTACCATGTTTAACCGTCTTTCAAAAGGATAAGGACAAATATCAGTCAAGGAGTACCGTACTGTTGTCCCTTGTTGCATGTCTTGCATTTGTCTTTGCAACATTTGCATTTGCTGAGTGAGAGAAATCAAAGGTGCATTTTCCTGCTGAGGGAAGAGTTCTTCCCTTGCATTATTTCTAAGCTGAAATGGTGTGTGGTGGGGTATGTTTTGCTTAGGGATGTTTTGCTTAGGCAAATTCTGTTCTGGTAGATTTTGCTTAGGTATGTTTTGTTCAGGGTCACATGCTTCCTCCTCTCCTTGTCATTCTTGATAATCATAATGTCGAGACCTTGTTCTAAATATGTCAATGTCAAAGTCTTCAGGGAGTTTAACTCCTTTGATTATGAGCATGAGTAGGTATTTTTCCTTGTCGTTTTCCATGAGTCTTTCCACAAGTTTTTGAAATGAAGTGCTTTCTTGACACTCTTGGAGGAGTTCCTCAGAAATTTCGGTGTCTTCTAGATTTGGACACTCGAAAGGATTTGACAATCTTTGATTCATGCTGGACTCTAGTTGCATTTCGCATTGTTTGTTTTATTAAGAGCGAGTAACAGCGGGCAGCTAGTAGTAGCTTTCTGTGACAAAAGGAATGAACTCCTCTACGATTTTTTGTTCAGGGGTTGGTGGTTCAAACCATGGTATGTTGTAAGTGATGCACTCTTCGGGGAATAAGACCGGATTAATCTTTCCTCCTTGATTTAGGCGTTGACTAAATGCTAATTTTTGACAGAATGCTCTACTCCTCAATGGTTCTTTGTCAAATTCGTTTGTTTTGTCTTGAAGATAAAAGCGCATATGACGAAGGAATGTTCGATGAGATTTGAAGAGTTGGTGATTGATGTATAAAAATTTATTCCATTTGGCAAGTTTCAGAGAACTGGGTTGTTGTTTCCTCAACTTAATGTTATGATAAATACTCTTTCTTCTCAGAATATGAGGATTAGTCATGCACAAGCAATCAATGGTTTCCTTTGATTTGTTTTGGATTTAGTTATCTTGTTTGGAAACTCAAGTGTTACTTTATCAAATGAAGGTTTAGATGCCCCCTCACAACAAAGCGTGTCAAATAATATGGAATAAGAGCTTTCTCGATATGGAAACTCGATTTGACAACTTGGAGTTTTAAAACAAGTGTGTTTTTGGATAGAAATTCATTTGATTGAAGGTTTGTTGATACTTGTGATGATGTTTCCCGATTTTGATAGGAAAGATGTGTTTTATCTTGCATCTAGTTTTCAGACTTTGACAACTTTGTTTGATGGAAAACTTGCTTTGAGAATAGTTTTCGATACTCTATTTTGATTTTCTTTTTGATGAAGTTTAGGCTGAGGAAGGAAAGCTTCCTAAATTGTTTTTAGATTTTTCAGAAATAGCCTCTATTTTTCCCCTTGTTTTCTTAGTTTTTGCTATGCGCTAAGATAGAAATGCAATGCACTACTGAATTTCCTCAATGAGCTAGAGAACAGACCCCATGTGCTAAGCTGCCCTCTATGACGCGCTAACTGGTTTATTTTGGATTTGTCTTGGTCTAAAACGTTATGCGCTAATATGGGTTGTTAATGCATTAACTGCTGGTCTCTAAGAACTAACTCTTGATCCCCACGCACTAATCTGTTGCTTCGACGCGCCTGAATGTTTTCAAAAAGCACTACTTTCAAACTGATAGCTTTGGATTTTGATTAAGCGCTAAAGTTCAGAATGAATGCACTAAGGTGAAGGGCTAGTGCGCTAAAGGATGGCTTCCATGCGCTAAGAGGTTGTTCTTAAGCGCTAAACTACCTTGATAGTTTTGACTTGGTTGCTTTTCTGCAATTTTGGAACTTTATTTTCAAATGATGATGGATGTTTTTCTGAAGTAATAAATGAAAGCATGGCATAAAAGACACAACTATTTTGCTTAGTCTAAACAATGAGTGTATGTTCTGCAAGGATGTGTTCAAATCCCCAATGTTTTAACAGGCATAGATACAACAACATACAAATCAGTTAGACTCTTTATTCAAGGGTCATAAGTAATATCATAGCCCACTAGTCTCAATACTCCATCAGCTCAAACAGCCTTGTCACCCCCTAAGGGGCACCTATTTTTTTGCCTTTTGCCAAAAATTAACCCAAAGTGAATTGCTTCATAATTGAGTAGTTATCTTGGGAGATATATGGTAAGCGATCTTGGGGGTGGATTCTTCCCCACCCTTGCACTATGCTATTACAAATGTTTGGATATTGACTCGGCTCAAATTTTCTATGCTAAAGTTTGTAATTAGGCTTCCCGTTCGACTGTCAGTGATAAACTCCCTTAGGAAGCTTCCCAACCTTTAGAACAAAGGATTTACATATCTCGAGGATATAGGGGGAAGGCTAATCACTGTGCGCAATCGTTGAAAAGGACTTTCGTCACTTTCCACTTTTGATTATAGTGGGTTGGAACACTTGGTGTCAAAATCATTTCCCACTTAGGTCATTCCCTTCACACTGGCCAAAGAATGGCTTTAAGAGTTTTTCAACCCCTCGGGAAGGCAGCCCTACTAAGGGATTTAATGCAATAAACACTAAAAGCATAACAGTGGTCTGGCTTTTTGATCACCCAGTTAATGGGGGAGCATTTTCCTTCCACTTTCGTAGCAAAGAAAACAAGTGTTCTTTTTAACTTTTCATTGCAATGATTTGTTAAAATCTATATGGAGATGTTGCTCTACAAAAACATGGTGTTTATTTTATCCCTTCAAAGCAATGATTTTCTAATCTAGGAAAAGAACCTAGTCAACAAAGCAACTTCGATGTTTGGTCAACAAAAGAAATCAATCAAAAGGGGAAGGTCTTCCCTCTTTAATGGTGAATAAACTTGGACATGTGTGATTCTTTTACTTCACAAAAATTTGAAGTGGATCCTTTTATGCACCAAAGGATGGTGAAGTTCTTTTTAAAGCCCTTTGTAGAAATGAAATTTGATGGTTCTTTTTAGAGCCCAAAAATGAAAATTTTTCTCCTAAGAAAGAAAGAAAGATTTCTTTATTGTTCTTTTTAGTTGCCCAAAATAAGGTGTGAGTTCAATTTTATTTAAACAAGAAATGAAAGGAATTTGAATCTTAACTAACTTATAAAAAGTTAGTAAAATTTAAACTACTTTAATTCTAGCCTACATAGAATAGACTCCAAACCTGCAAACAAATTGTTAGTAACCTGTAGAAAACTAGTCAATTGGTTAGCAAGAGGATGGTTTCGTGGACTTCCACAAGACTAATTTTTTATTTCGGTTACAAATTAATTTTTTTTTGTTCTCTGTCTGTGATGTGCTACAAAAAGGACTGTATGCGCTACAGGATAACCAGGATGCACTATCGAACAGACCCAATGCACTGAAATGCTTTTTGAAAGCGCTGCTCTGTTAAGTTCCCGCGCTGAGACCTATAGGAAAAATGTTAAAAATTCTATGCGCTAAGTGATGGTCTGTACGCACTAGGAAGTGAGTCCCATGCACCGAACAGTGAGTCAGATGCACTATAATGTTAACCAGATGTGCTAAGGGATGTTCCCCACACACCAATTCCTGTTTCCCGCATACCTGCAAAAGTGATTAAATTTAAAAACCATTTTTATTAATGGGGTTGAGCACCATGGTGGGTGCCAGAAATGTGTGCGGAAAAAGCGGGTCGATGAAACTCAAAATGTGAAAAATGATGTTCAAAGGGCTTGTCCACACACCCACTAGACTTCTTGGTGCAGGTTATGGAGTCATGAAGAATGACTCAACTTCCCAAGGTAGGTTCCATGGTTCTCTATCTCATAGGATCCCTCAAGCCAATGCCTTTGCTCTCAGATCACTGAGCAAAGTGACTTAGGGATGACAAATGGAAGAATGAGGGATGCTTTAGATTGATTTTAACATGAAATGCATCATATTTATGCATGATTTTATAGATGAATTAAACTAGATTATAAGATGACAAGGTTAGTATCAATACTATCCTAACATGATATACCAGTTAATGATTTAAGCTAATGATAACATAAATACTCTAAAAATGCTTAATAGATTAATTCCTATTATAAAGGGAGGCTAGATGTATTGATAAAATTGAGCATAAATGAGATAGTAAAAGCTTGGATCCTTAAAATGGAGGAATGAGAGCTCTATTTATAGGGAAAATAGGGCAATGGATGGTCAAGATATGAGAAGTTAATCAAGGGTTAGGATTGAAAATTATCAATCCATGTTTACAATTTTCACCAATGAAATGGTGACAATTGTCAACATAAGACTGCTTGAGAGGAGAGGTAAGAAGCATTAAATGCATGAGAAGACATGAAGGTTACCTTAGGAGGTAAGGGTTAAGGTTAGGTTAAGGTTATCCATTGGATAAAGCTTTTACCCAAAGGATAAACTCTTGTGCAAAGGTTAAAGGGATAACCATGGTCAAAGCAATGAATGCTTGATGAGACCCCTGGGTTAGATGAGGGTTAAGCTAGGCAAAAAGTCTCTAACCATGCCACTAAGGGTTAGTTAATCATTAATGGTTTGAAGACTTTGGTGACAAATTTGTAAGAGTCCTTCCAAATTTGGGGGTATTCTTGACAAGTTAGCTTGTTGAAGGCATAAAGGCTTTAATGCCTTTTGAAGACTTTACTCCAAATTTGAGAAGTGACCTCCTCAAATTTAGGGAAAAGGGATAATGGATGGGTTTAGGCTAACTGATTAGGATTAGATGGATTCTAGAAGAAATTAGGAAGAGGGTTAAGATGCAAGTGGGAGATGTAGGAAAATGCAAGTGGATGAGTGATGATAGGATTTAATTAAAATAAATTTCTTTATTTCAATGTGGTTGCAAATTGGGAAATTAAATAAATTAGATTTATTTAATTGGGGTGAACTATTTAATTAAATGTAAATTTAATTAAAAAGTAGAGAGAGGGGATTTAATTAAATAAAATGATTTATTTAATTAAATGACATAAAGGACTTAAGTGGATTTAAATAAATAAATTGAATACTTTATTTAATTTAAATAGAAGAATGTGGATGATTTAATTAAATTAGATTTAACTAAATAGAGGAATGAGAATAAAATGAACATTAAATATTCATTTAGGAATATGGTCATTTTTATATGTCTACATTTTGCCCCTCTTTGAAGTGACGTGTGTGCGCATGTTGATTCAAAGAAAATGATGTGTTGTCATGATTTGGTTATGATCAATGTGATGTCATATCAAGATGTTCATGTCGTGCCCCAGATTATTAAATGATGTTGATAATGCCCCCTCGAGAGATGAATCAAAAATTTGAAAATTTGATTTGTTTTGATAAATTTGATTGCATTTTAAATTTTTGTCTATGTTGAATGCGATAAGTTGATTCATCTCTCGATAATGATGTTTGTGAGGGTTAGAAATGAGACCATGAGCAATTTACGTGTTCGTCCATGCAACCCTAATTTTCATTTACCCTATAAAAAGGTAAAAAGTCATTTTTATATGTCTACAGTGTTGGCATTATGTGAGCCAGTATGAGGACATGATGATATTGTATGTTGTCATTGATGTCAATATGCTGAAGAGGAGAGAACTAGTATATGTGAGAACCGGTATGTTACCAAGAACTGGTATATGTGAGAACTGATATAACATTGTGAACTGACATTTGTGCCAAAGTGAAGCAGTGTGTTTGTTCAAGGTGAACCGGCATGTGGTTATGGGAACCGGTACATAGAAGCCTTGTATGACTACCAGTTGGTAGTCTCAACTTTAGGGTTTCCGGTTGAAGTGTTTCAAGCCTGTGTGACTCAATCGGTGACTTTGTGTGATGAGTTAGTATTGTAACGAGGAACAGTTCATGTTGCCATGTCAACTTTGTGCACGTGAAGGATCCTGGATGAAGGAGATTGTTCCTATCTACCTCAGGAATGTGCGAAGTCTATAAACGATGATAATGCATGATGGGTTATCAACCACCATGAAATCAGTAGAAAATGAATCATGGAGAACGTCTTGAGATTGGTTCAAGACTGTTGCATTTAATGCAATGTTCTCAATGATCAGGATTGAACCATTTGAATTGCTTAACCTAACAGGTTTAGGGTTTAGGGTTTATGCTACTGACCTATCTGTTTCCTATAAGGTCAATGTTCTGTTTCTTTCTAAGGTTGTTGGCAAAAGTTGTGTGTGTTTGTATCCAAGAGAAGTGATACGTGATTCTTGCTAGACCAGAAGAGAGAAGTGATACCTACAGAGTGTAAGTGCAGAAGGTGAAGAGGAGCTAAAGCAGATCTACATTGGCATTGAGTGCTGTTACCAGATCATTGTAATACCTGTTGATCTCTAACCACTTCAACAGTTGGAAAATCCCTTAACAAGGTAGCTTTAATTGGCTTACTGTAAATCCTTTAACAAGGTGACTCAAAACCATTGAGTTCTTGAAATCCTCTAACAAGATAACCTTTAACAGGGTTTAACCCTTAACCGGGTATTCTAGCCATCCCTTAACTGGGTGATCCCTAACAAGATCGGTTTCTAACAGAACCTGTTGTATCAGTCTTTAACCAGACAAGGCTCCTAACAGAGTGGAATTTTAAAGAGTTCAAAAATAGCTTGTGGGTATTCATCCCCACCATGGTTTTTCCTAGTTGGGTTTCCATGTGAAAAATTTGTGTGTCATGTGTGGTGTTATTCATGTGAAGGTTTGAGTGATTTGTGACTGAAGATAAATCATGTTGATCTAGCTATTTATATATATCTTTGATGGTAGATTACCTGTTCATGCACTAGGGTGAAATGGAATGAGGTATTAGATTGTATGAAAGGATAAGTGTCAACCATTTTATGCTTGTGTCAGTTATGCTGGGTTTTGTCGGTTGTGCTCTGTTTAAGACCGGTATTACTGTTTGTCTGCCAAAGTGCAGTGTCTACTGACAAACCAGTTTAGGATTATGTTTTTGTCTATACTGATTCACCCCCCCCTCTCAGTACTAGTTTGGTACTATCCATTCATCATTGAGTTATCAATTGGTATTAGAGCATCCTCCAGGTCCTCTATGTTATAAGCTTAACCGCTTGAGGTAAAGATCCTAGTCTAATGATGAAGAGGGAAGGTCCAAAGTTCAACAGATAAAATTTTAGTATATGAAAAGACAGAATGAATATATACATCAAAAGCATGGGTGCTCAACACTGGAGCTATGTTGAGAATGCCTATGTTGCCCCTACCGGTACTCTCACAGATGACCAAAATAGAGAGATGCAAGAGAATGGGCAAGTCACGGAAGCCCTAATTAGTAGTTTATCTGACATTGAGTTTATTGATGTCCAAGATAAAGTAAATCCCAAAGAAGTATGGGATACTCTTGAAAATATCTATGGTGGTGATGAGCATGTAAAACAAGCTAAGGAAGAAAGCCTTAGAGGGAAGTTTGAAGACATGTGGATGGTTGAAGGTGAGACCATTCAACAGTATGGAATAAGAATCAAAACTATTGTTGGAGATATCAAGAGTGCAGGTGGTAAAATGGAAGATTCCACCGTGGTAAGCAAAGTCCTGAGATCCTTATTACCGGTCTATGCAATAAGGGTTGCTGCTATTCAGAAGTTGAGATCAATAGACAAGACTAAGGTATCCCTAGACTCCATCATTGCAAAGTTGACAGCCTATGAGCTAAATAGTTTTGATGGCAGTGTTCAAAAGACTGAATCAGATTTTAAAGCTTTTGTTGTACCATCCAGAAAAGGAAACGAAGCTAGCACTAGCGGTGAACCAAGATAGAGTAGAGAAATGGATGATGAGGAGATTCTGATGGCATTTGAAGCTCTTCTTGCTAGGAAACTTCCTAAGGAACTGGCAAATACAGAGGTAAGCTCCCCTTGAAATGCTTTTTTTGTAACCGGATAGGACATATTGCTGTAAACTGTCCTAATGGTGACAACAAGGACAAACCGGAAAGGTTCAAGAAATTCAAAGGAGGAAATCAGAGAAATTATTTTGTGGTAGTTGATGAAGGTGTCATAGATGAGGAATCAGAAGATGAAGAAAATGAAGATATTGTGTTTGTTGCTGTCAAGGAAGATGTGTCAGACAAGAAGGTTCTTGTCTCCCACTTTGATAATTCCAATGAGTGGATTATTGATAGTGGTTGTTCTCACCATATGACTGGTGAACGGAGCAAGTTTCTATCCTTGGAAGATTATGATGGTCATGTGGTTCGCTTTGGTAATGATGCACCATGTATGGTCAAAGGCAGAGGGTTTATCTCTCTGAATGGAAAGAGTAGTGTTGACAATGTGTATTGGGCTGATGGTCTAAGACACAACCTTTTGAGTCTTGCCCAGCTAAATGATAGTGGTCTCACTCTGGAATTCAAGAATGGTGAATTGGTGGCCACCGGCATGCAAACCAAAGGTAACCTATTTCAGCTGAATGCAAATATAAGTACATGTCTTATGGCTAAATTTGATGATAGGTGGATATGGCATAGGAGACTCTGCCATGTAAACTTTGATAACATTGTGAAGGCCAGTAAGATCAAGGTAGTTAGAAGGTTGTCGGTGCTGAGCAAACCAGAAAATACCTTGTGCAGAGAGTGTCAACTGGGGAAAATGTCTTCCTCAACCTTTAAAGGTAAACCTTTCACTGCTGACAATTTGCTTGATCTTGTGCATACTGATTTGTGTGGTCCTATGAAAACTAGGAGTGTGCAGGGTGATAGGTACTTCATGATTCTCACTGATGACTACTAAAGAATGATGTGGGTCACATTCTTGAAAGATAAGTCTGAAGCTTTTGTAATGTTCAAAGCTTTCAGAGCATAAGTGGAGAAGGAAAGTGGTAAAAGGATCAAGTGCCTGAGAACTGATCAAGGAGGGGAATTCACTTTTGGTGAATTCAACAAGTACTATGAAGAACATGGCATCAAGAGGCAATTGTCTACCCCCCGGACTCCATAGCAGAATGGCCTAGCAGAGAGGAATAATCGGACAATGGTTAGGCAACTAGAACTATGTTGATTCAAGGAAAGGTATCTCACGCCTTTTGGAGAGAAGCGGTGAGCACTACAGTCTACACAATGAACCGGGTACTCATTAAGAAAGGTAAGGATAAAACTCCTTATGAGTATTGGATCAGTAAGATACCTGTGGTTAGCTACTTTAGAATGTTTGGTAGCAAATTTTACATCAAGAGGAACGAACACCAGAGAAAATTTGATGCGAAATGTGATGAGAGAATATTCCTAGGGTATTCCACCAAGAGCAAAGCTCTCAAGTGTTTCAATAATAGGACTCAAAGAATTATGGAAAGCATCAATGTAAGAGTTGATGAAACCTCTGAGAAAACTGAGGAAACCGGCAGTGAGCAAGTGGTAAATGAACCGGTTGTAACCTTCTGGGAACCAGTTGTTAGTCAACCAAGTACTAGTAACAGTGTTCATACACTGGTAGATGTAGATGCTGATACTGATGGAGATGAAGATGAAGAAGAAAAGCAAGAGGATTATATCAAGACCATTCCTCGGTATGCCAAGTTGAATCATGATCCAAAGCAAATCATAGGAGATAAGGATGCAGGAATCCTTACAAGAAGAAAGGTCAGAGAATAATCATGTATGATCTCTGAATTTGAGCCTAAATCATTCAAAGAGGCACATAAAGATGAAGACAGGATCAATGCAATGGAAGAGGAACTTGACTAGATAGAGAAAAATGGTACATGGTCCTTGGTACCCAGACCAGAGCATAAAAATGTCATTGGCACCAAATGGGTTTTCGGAAATAAGCTGAATGAGGATGGCACAATGATTAGAAACAAAGCCAGACTGGTGTGCAAAGGATATGCTCAAGAAGAAGGAGAAGACTATGGAGAAACCTTTTCTCCTGTAGCTAGATTGGAAGGAGTTCATATGCTTCTTGCATATGCAGCTTTTAAAGGATTCAAAGTATATCAAATGGATGTAAAGTCTGCATTCCTAAATGGTGTACTTGAAGAGGAAGTGTATATAGAGCAACCAGATGGGTTTTCCCTATCTAAAGATAGTGACATGGTGTGTAGGCTACATAAAGCCTTATATGGTCTAAAGAAGGCACCTAGAGCATGGTATGAACACCTGCATTCCCATCTTGTGAAGATTGGATTTGAGAGAACAAGCGAAGATAGCAATATCTACTTGAAGTTTGAAGGAGATCAGATCTTGATCTGTGAGGTATTTTTTGATGACATTATCTTTGGTGGAGATGACAAGATGAGTCATGAGTTTGCAGATGAGATGAAGAAAGAGTTTGAGATGTCACTCATAGGGGAGATTAAGTTCTTCATTGGACTGTAGATTCAACAGATGAAAGATGGAATCTTTATCACTCAGTCCAAATATGTCAAAGAGGTGTTGAAGACCTTTGGCATGGAAGATAGCAAACCGGTTGGTACACTGATGGTGATCGGTTGTAAACTATCCAAAGAGGATGACTCAACATTAGTTGATGAGAAGGAATACTGATCAATGATTGGTAAGTTGCATTATGTAGTGCATAGCAAACCAGATATTGTACATGCAGTTGGCATTACTACAAGGTTCCTGAAAAGCCCAAGAGAATCCCACTTGGTTGCAATCAAGCAGATTCTTAGGTATCTGAAGGGAACTACTGATTATGGATTGTGGTATCCATATAGCAAGGATTTCAACTTGAAAGCATTCACAAATGCTGATTGGGTAGGTAATGTGGATGACCAGAAGAGCACAACCGGTGGTGCATTCTTTCTAGGTGGTAGACTGGTCTCATGGATGAGTAAGAAGCAAAGTTGTATCTCTCAGTCTATAGTGGAAGTAGAGTATGTTGCAGATTTCATGAACTACACTCAAACAATTTGGATGAAGCATGTATAAAATGGCTTCAAAGTTCCTGTATCTGAATCAGTAAGTATATTTTGTGACAATACTAGTGCAATTAACATCTCCGAGAATCTGGTTTTACATTCTAGAACCAAGCACTTTGAGCTTAAATATCATTTCTTGAGGGAAAAGGTTCAGAACAAAGAGATTGCACTAGAACATGTTTCTAGTAAGGAGCAGTTAGTAGACATATTCACCAAGCCTCTCTGAAAGGCTACATTTATTTACTTAAGAGGTGAATAAGGGGTGCTGCCTCTTCAAGAAGTAAACTAAAGGTATATGCTCCACATCAGTCAAGTATTGCATAGTCAAATTTGTCTTCAGGATTGATGTGTTGAAGGATGCTACTCCTTAGGGGGAGCAACATTATGGATTAGGGAATCTTGTGCCTCCACTTTGGCATTGTTGTCAAAGGGGGAGAAGAAGAGAAGCGAAGAAGATATTTGCAGAAATTGGGGGAGAAGATGTGAAGCAGAGAGATATCTTTGTATATTGCCATCAATGCCAAAGGGGGAGATTGTTGGCATTATGTGAACCGGTATGAGGACACGATGAAATTGTATGTTGTCATTGATGTCAATATGTTGAAGAGGAGAGAACCGGTATATGTGAGAACTGGTATGTTACCAAGAACCAGTATATGTGAGAACCGGTATGTTACCAAGAACCGATATATGTGAGAACTAGTATAACACTGTCAACCAGCATTTGTGCCAAAGTGAAGCGGTGTGTTTGTTCAAGGTGAACCAGCATGTGGTTATGGGAACTGGTACATAGAAGCCTTGTATGACTACCAGTTGGTAGTCTCAACTTCAAGGTTTCCGGTTGAAGTGTCTCAAGCCTGTGTGACTCAATCGGTGACTTTGTGTGATGAGTTAGCATTGTAACGAGGAACAGATCATGTTGCCATGTCAGCTTTGTGCGCGTGAAGGATCCTGCATGAAAGAGATTATTCCTATCTACCTCGGGAATGTGTGAAGTCTATAAACAGTGATAACGCGTGATGGGTTATTAGCCACCATGAAATCGGTGGAAAACGAACGATGGAGAACATCTTGAGATTGGTTCAAGACTGTTGCATTTAATGCAATGTGCTCAACAGTGAAGATTGAACTGTTTGAATTTCTTAACCTAATAAGTTTAGGGTTTAGGGTTTATGCTACCGACCTATCTGTGTCCTATAAGGTCGATGTTGTGTTTCTTTCTGAGGTTGTTAGCAAAAGTTGTGTGTGTGTATCCAAGAGAAGTGATACGTGATTCTTGCCAAACCAGAAGAGAGAAGTGATACCTACAGAGTGTAAGTGCAAAAGCTGAAGAGGAGCTAAAGCGGATCTACATTGGCATTGAGTGCTGTTACTAGATCATTGTAATACCTGTTGATCTCTAACCACTTCAACAGTTGGGAAATCCCTTAATAGGGTAGCTTTAATCGGCTTACTATAAATCCTTTAATAGGGTGAATCAAAACCATTGAGTTCTTGAAATCCTCTAACAAGGTAACCTTTAACAGGGATTAACCCTTAACCGGGTATTCTAACCATCCCTTAATTGGGTGATCCCTAACAAGATCGGTTCCTAACAGAACTTGTTGTATTAGTCTTTAACCAGACAAGGCTCCTAACAGAGCGGACTTCTAAAGAGTTAAAAAATAGCTTGTGGGTGTTCATCCCCACCGTGGTTTTCCTAGTTGTTTTTCCACGTGAAAAATCTGTGTGTCATGTGTGGTGTTATTCATGTGATGGTTTGAGTGATTTGTGACTGAAGATAAATCATGTTGATCTAGCTGTTTATATATATCTTTGATGGTAGATTACCTGTTCATGCACTAGGGTGAAATGGAATGAGGTATTAGATTGTATGAAAGGATAAGTGTCGACCAATTTATGCTTGTCTCAGTTATGCTAGGTTTTGTCGGGTGTACTCTATTTAAAACCGGTGTTACTGTTTGTTTGCCAAAGCACAGTGTCTACTGACAAACCAGTTTAGGATTGTGTTTTTGTCTGTACTAATTCACCCCCCCCTCTCAGTACCAATTTGTTACTATCCGTTCATCATTGAGTTATCATACAGAAAGTTATAGATTTGTAGAGAGAAAACTAATAGGAGTAGTTCTCCATTTTGAACAAGAAAAAACTCATGGTCTATATCGATTTACACATGTGACAAACACTCTTTTTGCTAAATTTTAGAGGGAGTGATATAAAGAACATCCTAATCTAGAATTTAGAGTTTTGGAATTGACATAAACACCTTGAAGTCTAAAGTGCCTAGCATAGTTAATGGGCACTTTTACCTCTAGATTTCAATGGTAGGTTCCCTCTTACAATATCTCATTTCCAGATCTATACTTCTATGTTAAATTTCTAATATGATTTTGACTGTTTATTCTAAATATTGTTTATTTCCTATCATTTTACCTAGTCCATGCATCATTTCTTATCCTAATAATTATCTAATCAACATTTTAAAAAAACAATCAGTGACACTACTCAACTTTCCTATATGATTGAAATTAAGAATAAGTGAGTTTTTCCCCAATGAAAGAGTTTGGAAATCATTTCTATTTTCCATTCCTAGGCTAGACTTAATTTTCGTAGTTTTCACAAATAATGAAAATGAGTTTCATTATTAGAAGCATGCGACATTGCATTACATACTTGTATATAGGCCAGGGGATAGTTAGTAAAATCCCACCACATCATAAGATGTAATATGTCAAAAATACTGGTGCTCAACAAACTATATTATCTCATTATTTTGTCTTGTCCCTCATTTATATGCATGCTTAGAAGATTTCTATAGAAAAATTATTTTTAAAAAGGAATGAAATTGAAACTAAACCTATCTATTTGTGAGAGAGAAACTATATGGATTGGATCATATTTATTTTCTTATTCTTGTAGCTCTGTAAATTATTGACCTTAACAATTTCACACTATTTTTAACACCCAATTTAGTGTGTATTCCTAATTTATGTATGTATGTGCCTTATTTCAATTTTCTTTGAAAAACTAGATTTTTCTCCCTATACTCAATAATTTTGGTAGCACATTTTGCTAGGGCTACGACACTTAGCACCCCTATTCTAGAAAAACAGGATCAAACCTTGATAGATTAAATTTTACCTTGTAAATATGATGATGTAACTTTGGTTGTCATCCTATCCCAAAAGCATGTTTCAAAAAGGTGTGAGTTGCATATAAATACAACTCCCTTTCCCATTATATACTCTACACACTTTAGAATATTCAAATGAGCAACCTCTGTAATCCAATTCAAATTAAAAATCACATTCAAGAAGTAGAAGAATAAAGTAATTTCAAGTTCAAGCAATCAATGTTACTACAAAAATTATGATGAAGTGTGCTATGACATTTTATGTTATAAGCATGCACCATCATGTTGCAAGGATTTATGAGCATCACATCAAGCCTTGTGTGAGATTCCATGTGAGGGTTTCATACGTAATGAAAGCTCATATTATTTCAACATTTATTATTTTTTAGTCTGTCCTTGCAAGGAACACGCTCTATTTCAGCATTATTATTGTATAAGTGGCAACACTAACACAAAGTTTAATTTAAGCAATCCCCTATGTGGTACAATACTTTTTTACCAATTTTTTATATTTAGGGGTGTATATTTGACTATTAAATGTTACAAATGAGGAAACAAGATAGTGACATAGATTGCAAGAGTTTGTGTAATTAGGAAAATGGAAATAAGCATCAAAGCACATCAATTCATCCTAATACATTCAATGAAAGATGAAAGCAAAAAACTATAATAAATACATAAACCATCACAAGGTGTTTCCTTCATTGACTTCCATTGGCTTTCTTTCTCCTCCAAATAGCTTGTTTTGTGGATCTCACCTATGAGTGCAATAAATAAGCAAGAAAATAAGATTGAAATATGATTTTGACAACGTGAGGATACTAGAAAATGTGGTTTATTCTGATGAGAAAAGATTGATAGATTTATTAAAGATTGAAGACAAGATTGGAGAATCAAGATGGATTAAAAAAGATGGCATAAATCAGCTTTTGACTAGGCATATCTCATTTTTTGAATTTTAAATTGAGATTAAAGAGATATTTACCAAGAAGATAAATCAATAAAATCAGAAGTTGAGTGGTTACTTCTATTTTCAAATTTTAGGAAGATATGATAATGATTTTTGAAAATCATAAAAATCAAATGACGACATACTTTCCATTTTCCAAAATTGGGAGAATATGAGAAAATAATTTATTTAAATTGGATAATGATTTATTTTAATTTTTAAATCATTTTCTCGATTTATTGCCATTTTTGAATTTGGATGAAGATAATTAGAAATTAAATTATAAAAAAATATAGATTTGTTTCCATTCTTGATTTTTGGAAGAAGATAATTAAGATTTTATTAAATAAATAGAAATTTATTTAATTATGGTGAAATAATTAGCTAATTAAATAATTTAAAGGAATTATTCCATTATGAGAAAAATGAAATTGAATTTAATTAAATAATAAAGATTATTTAATTAAAGTGGGATTGACCTAATCAAATAATAAATACTATTCAATTAATGTTAGGAAATGATTGATTCATGATGACATTATTTAAATGATTAGGAAAATAGAAAATTTGAATTAGAAGAATGACACTTGATCAATTAATCGATTAAGGAAGAAATATTAGTTAGTGTTCACAAGCATGGTGCAATTTTTGGGTGTCTACATTTGCCCCTCTTTGAGACACTGCAATTATGAGTGTTGTTTCAAAGAATAATTAAAAAGATCATGCCCCAGTAAACCATGAGATGGACGTAGGATGCCCCCTCGAGAGATTGTTTATGTATGAAAGAAATGAATGATCTCTCGAAAGAAGAGAAGAATGTTAGATGAAAGAGGAAAAATGAGGAAAGAGAAAAATGTTAATAAGAAGGGAAGAATGTTAATGGAGTGTAGAAAAAGGGTTGATTGATATCAAATGAAGAAATTCTCGATTGATCAAAGAGAATAGATAGCAGGATAATGATTGATTTGATGGATAGATAGAAGAATTTGTGGGATAGAAGAAATGTTAGCCAAAAGAAACGCAAGTGAGAAGTGAAGAATGATTAATGAGATGAAACCTTGCTTTCACAAATACAAATAGTAGGTGAGAACCTTTATTTGATATGGAAAAATAGATGTGGCGCACCATGGCATTGAAGGCCAGAGCGATAATACAATCCCTTTGCGTAAAATAGATATATTGCAGACAAGGAATGAATCAAAACATCCTAAGACATTACTTTCCCCAGAATATTATGAAACACTTCACAAATGGAATAATAAAAAACAAGATATCATGAGTCATCCTGGCCACTCGAAATCACTTAGTTAAATCATCGAGCAACATAGGAACATGATCCAAGATAAATCAGTGAAAAATAAGATGCACAAATCCAAACAAGTCAAACAATGATGTTGATCTTGTTGCCAAAATGGATAATGTTTTGTTTTGATGATAGGACCATCACATTGTCTGGTTTTAGGGAATGTAGTACCCCATCTAAGACAGGACACAGTCTGGTTTCGAGTATACCACACCATGTATAAGACCCATGATAATACTGATAAAGGACTGATGATATTGATGTTGATTGATTGATATGACAAGTTTCATCAGTTCGAATTGTTGGTTGGTTGAACAGTTCATCTGTTAATGCATGATATATTAAGCACAATGTTTTATTGTGTTTTCTATTTGGCTTCTACGTAGATATCTATCTAGGTACAAAAGGGACAGTTTATTGCGAAAATGAAACAAAAGTGATTGTTTTTGGATTTTTAATGTTTTCCAATTTTTAGGGTTTTTTAATATATTTGATTTTTAGGGCTTTTTTCAGGACATTTTATGAATGTTTTTGAATTATTTCAGAACATTTTATGATTTTTTTGTAATTATTTCAGGACATTTTTTTTTGTTTAGTGATTTTTTTAGGACTTTATTTGATTTTTTGTTATTTTTCAGGACTTTATTTGATTTTTAGTTGTTTTTGAGGACTTTATTTGATTTTTACTTCTTTTTTTTTTCTCCCCGGTGCCTAGCAAGGCAAGGAATATGAAAAATGGATAGACAAGCTTGTTGTAATGTTGGTGGATAGAGGGAAGAGAGAGGCCAGTTGTTATGGAGATAGAGAAAATTCAGTGTCCAAGGGCTATCGCACGATGCGCTAAGGGACTAGATATGACAATGTAAAGAAATGGAATGGAAAGAGGGACATGTCAATAGGTTTTTGAATCCATGTTTAAATTTTGCATCCTTATGTCAGATCAAGATCAAGGAATGAAAAAGTGAATGGATAGGATAAGCAAGACCAAGAATGGATAAGGGACATGGACTAAAGGTTGGGATAGGCTAAGGGATAGTGATAGAAGGTTGCAATAATCCAAAGAATATGGATGAAAGGTTGTGATAAAGCAATGGAATATGGGTGAAAAGTTTTAATAAGTTAATGGATAAATGACCAAAACTTATGATAGACTGAAAGCTACAAATAGGAAGCATGACACTCATGAAGATCCTCAGCTTTGTCAAGATCAAAGGTGGAAAAGGGGATATGTGCATGAGGGACAATAGGATATGAAAGGTAATAGGACATGATAGGATAATGAAGGGTAATAGGATATGACATGATAAAAGAGGAATGAAAGGTTAAAACCTGCTCCCAAATATGACATGCAATAAGTTCATGGATTATACATGATGCTTGTTTGCCAAGTTTTCATCATGGTACTTTCCCAAGGTGCCTTTTTGCCAAGTTTTCACCAATGTATGAATTTTTTTCTTTATTTTTTCTTTCTCCTTTTTTTCAATTTTTTTTTTGGATTTTGACATTTTAGCTAAAAATGGACACATGATAGGGGATGGAAGAAGGACTAAAGCATATTTTTGTTTGGATAGTAGCCTTGAAAAAAATGGACCATGGCCTTTAAAATTATTCTCAAAGACATCGGTAGGATAAGGACATGGAAAATGAGATGAAACTAAGGAAAGGATTTATGCAAATGATTGGACCAAAGGGATGAAAGGATGGAAAAAATATATTGGATAATGGATAGGGTATTGGAAGAATTGGGCTTAAGAGGATGGAAGAAGGAAAGATCAACATTTTCACACACCTTGAGGGGTGATGGACTGGTGGAGGAAGAGTGGATTTTGGATATGGAGATTTTGATGAAGGAATAGATACGGATTTTGGGACATAAGGACCCAAAATGGATGAAGGAGGTGATGGAGGAACAAATTTGAAAGGTTTGGATAGATGAATAGAAATTTTGGATGCCAAGTTGAATTTTTCTTTTTGTGCTTCAAGGATCCTCTTAGGAACCCACATTGTTTTGGATTTTTCATGCATTTGTTGTTCTTTGGAATGCATAGCTTGCAAAAGGGATTTAGGAAACCATATAGATTTTGAATTTTCTTTCTTTTGATCAATGGGACTTTGTGGCCTTTTGAACATTTCTTTTCCTTTTTGGATCATATTTTTCTTTGTTTTGACATGTTGATTAGATTGGACATGCTGATGCTTGAATACATGTGGATTTTTGGACTTATAACTTTTATGCTTTGTCTCTACATTTCTTGGAGGGGAAAATGAATGTATGCATGGATAGGAATGATATGAAGGTATTTTGGATGGATAAAAGGTTCTCAAAGATGTGTGCCTTTGTTGACCTTGAATTGGGGATGAAGGGACATAAGGACCTAAGATGGATGGAAGGGATGAAGGAGAAGATGCATGTTTGGATTTTGGAGGGATGTTGGATTTAGCAAGGGTACCAACATCTTGAGGAATTTCATTGAGGCCATGACCATTAAGATTTTCTTTAACATGGAGGGGTTCTTGCTTGTGAAGGTCTACTCCTTTTCCTTTAGAAATATTTTGATCTATAGAAGACTCTTTGCTTTGGGAAGAAGATGCGAGTCCATTATGAGGTGGATATGATATGAGAGAAATAATGAGATCATGAAGTGGATCAGATTGGATCAAAGTGGAAGAACACATTTTGAATGTTGAGGGTTTATGAACATCTTGCACCGACATGCTAGAGTCATGAGGGGGATTAGGATTGTGTAGTGGACATGGATCAATGATAGGCTCTTCAAGAGATGGAATGGGAGAAAGAATGGGATCATCAAAGGAAATAAGATCTTGGAGCATATATGGAGGATTAGGACATGGAGATGTAGGAACAAAGGGATCTTGTGGAGGATTTAAAGGGATAATTTGATCTTGACAAGGACGAAGATCATTGGATTCCTCTTTAAAGGTGCTCTTCTCTTAAATTTTAATGGGATCATTAGAAAGGATGGGAGGGATATTTTGACCTTACTCAGGATGTGGAATGTCAATGAGATTTGAAAGGGTATTGTGTTCTTGGATAGAATGGACATGAATAAGGAAATCATCGTGAGTGTTTAAGGAGATGGGATCCTGGTCAACAATTGGGTGGGATGATAAGGTTTTAGGATCTTGATCTTGATTTTCTTTAGGACTCATTTCTTCCTACTTTAAATTATCCTCTTGACATGGGGTTAGACTTTGGATATGCATAGGGGATTTTGGCAAGGGATCAATGCTTTGACCTGCGGGAGATGGACTTTGAATGGGACTCTCTAAAAGAGAAGAATCTAATGGCATTAAATCTTGCATTTCCAAATAGTACAAGGGATTTGTATAAAGACATTGTTTAGCATCTATGGCAGACAACCCTCAGGAGGATGCATTATTTGATGTATCATTTGAAGGTGATGGTGGAAATTTCTCTTGTGAAGCTTTAGGAGATGATATGGGAGGTTCTTGAAAAGCTTCAAAAGGTGTAGGAATAGAGGCCACTGGAGACTCAATATGTTTATGAGGGGATGTGCCATTGCTAGACATTAGCATATGATTTTGATCTTTTTCAAAAAAATCACTTAGGACTCTCTTTAAGACCTTTGTAATAGAGTCATTTTTCTTTGGAGAAGCATTTGAATTCTTGCGAGGTTTTGACATAGTTGGATTTGGATTTTTAACTTATTTGAAAGTGAGCTGGTTCTGGTTTGGTGTGATGTTTTGCTTTTGAATTGCTGGTTGTATTTGTTGATACTGAGTTTGTTGTCAATACTTGACAGTTGGTTGGACCAATTGATGATATTATGTGATTGGTTGAGAATATTGTTGAAATTGTATTGGTTGGACATGTTGGACCATTGGTTGTGTTGGTTGGAAATGTTGAACTATCGGTTGTTGTTGTCGAATATGTTGAACTATTGGTTGTTGTTGTCGGATATGTTGAACTATTGGTTGTTGTTGTCGGATATGTTGTTGATTCAAAATTTGATTAAATGAAATTTGACCAAATGAAGTCTGATTTGGGACTTGATTGAAATTTGTGCTTATTTTTTGAAATTGTTTCATCATCTCTCTTTGAGAGATGAGAGCTGGTATGTCTGATTGTTTGATAAGAGCTTTTACATCAATTGGTGCAAAGTTTGGGTTTGGACCTTGAAATTTTTGAAATGTTTTGGACATTTGGGATCTAATCTTCTCATTGTTTTTCACTTTTTGTTCCAAGACCTATTTTTCTCAAGCTAGTTTTTCCTCCAATTGTCGTATTTGGACACTTGTTTCATCATAAAAAAATATATCGATGTTGCTTTATAGTTGGGTTGGATAGAATTGTGATTTCCTTGGACCAAAACTTGATTGCATTGTGTTATTCATTGGACCAATCATCAGTTGATATGTCAAACTTTTTTGCATCATAGGAGCTTGGAATCTTGCTTCAATAGACATGTCACTATGCAATGCAATATTTTTTGGGGTTTTTTATTTTTAAGGATTATGTATACAACTAATAAAACTTATATGGTTGACAATGGAACTAAATATTTTTTAGACATTTTAAATTTTTGGAATGACAATGATATGCAACTAAATAAAATCTTAGAAAATGATAATGCAATCTAAGGTAAGAATAAAACCTATATTTTTTATTGTTTTTCAAGATTTGGACAAACTCTTAGAATGCAAACCTAAAGATGTGACCCTTAAGAAATTGAAATAAAGTCTAGACCTTAAAAGGACAAAGGACAAAATGAATAGGACAAATTCACAATGTCTCACCTATATGCTTGGATACTAAGCTAGGTTTGACAAAATGATAATGACAAAAGGACAAATGTTGGACAAGGTCAAGAATCCCTAACAAAAACTTAGGGTTTAATCTAAAGTTTTGATTTTACAAGTTTGGAAAACCTAATTTTGAGACTAAATGCAAGAGGACAATGATAATGACAATGACCTAAGGATATGATATGAATATGATATGGTCTCAAAATATGATATGATATGACAAAATGATATGAACCAAGGATATGAATGGAAATGTTTGACAATGTCAGCCTAATAAAAGATCTAAGGTTTGGACTATACAATGACAAAGCTAATGTGATAGGGATAACTGACTTGAAATATGAAAAATCCAACCTAAGCCAAGACCTAATTTTGGTATGATAATGATAATGCAATGGAGACTTAGGAAAATGATTCCAAATCTAAGTGCAAAGGAATTATGACAATGCAATGCACTAAATATGAAAGGAAATGTGAATGTCCTAAGACATAAGTTTGGACTATGCAAAGTCTAACCCTAAGTGACATGTATTTTGAGACAAGGATTTCCAATGTTTTGACAAGCCATGTTGATAAAAAATTTGCAAATTTTTGGATGAATATTTTGAAGTTATTTGGACCAAGGTTGACATTGTTTGAATCTTATTTGGACAATTGAAACTTATTTTTTGACTTGTTGAATGTTGTTTGAACTTTAAAAATAAGGTTGTTTAGGACCACTTGTGATAATTGTTTTTAATTCAACCTTTTACAAGCATAGAAGACAAGATATTTGTTTGACTATGACTCGAGACAATCATGCACCTTCAACAAAAAATCCTATGGATGACAAGGACAATAGTCATTGGATCTCACTTGGCTTCCCAACTACGCCTACTCAAAGCAGATACTTAGATGCTTGACCCCACTAGCTCCCCTCCACGACACTCACTTCTACGAGGTAGCCAAACATTAGTTCCCATGAAAAATCCCCATGGCAAACTTTGTATCTCTACTAAGAGTCATAAAAGTGTGAGACGATATGAGAGGCCAGACCTCTTGTACCAATGACTAGAAGGTTTTTGGTCTCTAAGCGCAAAGGTTTTTAGTTAGGGTATCTATTTGACTGGATGTAGATCTAGTGAATTTAATTATTGCTATGCCATTCTAGCACCCATTTTCTACAACTTTTGTTGCATCCACAGTTATCTAGAGTGGTTTGGAAGAGGTTCGTCTTCAACCCCGTCACCACTTAGGGTCGTTCCCTCTCACCAATGCCTGTCAAGGTACCAAGAATATTGGGAGGTAGGCCCTCTATCTAAAGGTTAAAACAAACAAGCAAATGAAAAAAAAAGCATGGCATACATGGTGTTCATTTATCCCTTAGAAAATGAAGTGTGCAACTAAGATAGAAATCACAAACACATGGTTTCGAATATGTCTTTGGCCACATCCTACAACAAATATTCCAGTAATTACAGTGTTTGTCTTCTCCCAACGAATGCCAAGGTGTTGCACAAAATTATTAGTAACACATAAAAACTTTAAGTTGAGTAGAAAAAACAATATGCAAAAAAGCAACTTGCAAGCAAAAAGAAAAATAGAAACATGCAAACTAAAAAAGCAATAGGCAAAGAGCAACATGAAACTAAAAAGGAACAATCAAAGAAAAGCAACATGCAAATCGAAAAAATGAAACATGCAAGCAAAGAAAAGAGACATGCAATGAAAAAAGCTACATGAAAATTTAAAAAAGAAGCATGCAATCAAGAAAAAGCGGCATGCAATGAAAAAAGATACATGCAAATCAAAAAAAGCAACATGCAATGAAGAAAAAGCGACATGCAATGAAAAAACCAAATGCAAATCATAAAAAGCAACATGCAACCAAGAAAAAGCAACATTCAATGAAAAAAGCTACATGAAATTTTTTAAAAAAACAACATGCAAACAAAAAGATGCTTTATGAATTAATCACCTAATTAGACTATGTGCAATTTGTCAACTAAAATGAAAATTAAAAGCCTAATTAGATTTATGTGCAATTTGTAGGAGAAATTGAATATTAATCCAATATTAATTAGATTCTATATGAAATTTGTTGCATGAAATTCGAGATTAATCCAATCCTAATTAGATTCTAGGTGCAAGTTGCTGCATAAAATTGAAAGTTAATCCATGCCTAATTAAGAACTAAAATAAATTTGTTTATTTAAGTCTTTGATCAATTAAGCCCTGCAATAGGCATATTAGCTCTTTCAAAACCTACATAGAAACAATGACGAGAATGGAAACCAAGAAATTTGGTCTTTTGGAACTTGCATCTGATAAAAAAACTCTCACAAAAAACATTAAATTAGACTCGACTCACGTCAGGTTCACCAAAAAATATAATTAGGAAAATGGAAATAAGCATCAAAGCACATAAATTAGCTAACCACAAAAGCTAAAATGCAATGAAATTTCATCCTAATACATTCAATGAAAGAATGCAAACAAAACACTAAAATAAATACACAAACCATTGCAAGGTGTTTCCTTCATTGACTTACATTGGCTTTCTTTCTCCTCCAAATAGCTTGTTTTGTGGATCACACCTATGAGTGCAATAAATAAGAAAGAAAGTAAGATTGAAATATGATTTTGACAGCACGAGGATACTAGAAAATGTGGTTTATTCCTTTGAGAAAATATTGATAAATTTATAAAAGATTGAAGACAAGATTGGATAATCAAAATGGATTCAAAAAGATGGCATAAAGCAACTTTTGACTGGGCATATCTCATTTTTCGAATTTTAAATTGAGATTAAAGAGATATTTTCCAAGAAGATAAATCAAGAAAATCAAAAGTTGACTGGTTACTTCTATTTTCAATTATTAGGAAGATATGATAATGATTTTTGAAAATCATATAAATTAGATGACGATATACTTTCCATTTTCGAAAATTGGGAGAATATGAGAAAATAATTTATTTAAATTGGATACTGATTTATTTTAATTTTTAAATCATTTTCTCGATTTATTGCCATTTTTGAATTTGGATGAAGATAATTAGAAATTAAATTATAAAAAAATATAGATTTGTTTCCATTCTTGATTTTTGGAAGAAGATAATTAAGATTTTATTACATAAATAGAAATTTATTTAATTATGATGAAATAATTAGCTGATTAAAAAATTTAAAGAAACTATTCAATTATGAGAAAAATGCAATTGAATTTAATTAAATAATAAAGATTATTTAATTAAAGTGGGATTGACCTAATCAAATAATAAATATTATTCAATTAATGTTAGGAAATGAATGATTAATGATGACATGATTTAAATGATTAGGAAAATAGAAAATTTGAATTAGAAGAATGACACTTGATCAATTAATCGATTAAGGTGGAAATGTTAGTTAGTGTGCGCAAGCATGATACAATTTTTGGGTGTCTATAGTTTGAATGAATGAAAAACCTTGGACTATGGTGCCCAATGCCCCTACCCTACTTGTTTGACCCAAGGTTTTGGAAGACAAATGTGTAGAGCTTCTTGATTCCATTTTTGACTACCTCCAAATATTTTGTCATCTTCAGACATGGGCACCAAATTATTTTGTCTAACATAGTTAGCTTTATAATTTATTATTAGGCTCCTCTTTTTGTCTATTTCTGTTTATTATTGTATGATTTTTTAACACAATGACCACTTTGGGTTCAAATAATTCCCACTTCTTCTATCTTGTTTGGAAAGCTTTTTTTGGTTAGAAGTGATCTTTTGAGTCTACTGGCTCTAAGTGGACTCTAGACAGCCCAAACGTGAACTTTGCAAATGATTCAATTCCTTCTTTGGTTTTCCCTCCACCCTCCCCTATTAATTCCCTTTAAAAGTTGGATTTAGTAGATTTAGAAAAAAAAGGTTAATGAACCATGTGGTGCATACAATAAACAAGAATGTTTCTAATAGGAAAATTAATAGGTTAGAGGCACTCGCTGAGGCTAACACTAGTGTCCCCAATTAGGAAAATAAAGAAAAACATGTAAGGGTTTGGTTGGAGACCAACACTCTGGTGGAGGAGCTTGAGATATGGGACATGATGGAGGATGGAGTGAAGGCACTTGATGAAAAGGTGGAACAAGGGGATGGAAGCAAGGAGATGACTAGTGTCATAAAAAAGATTTAGGGTAACCAAGAGACTCTTAAGAGGAAGTTGATGAGATGATGGATCTCAATATGGAAATGGCTAGAAATGTTTTTGCTTCTTTGCAAGCCATCTAGGAGGAAATTGATAGGATGAATGTGAAGAAGAAGTGCCAAATGTAATTATCTTCTGCCATTATGTCAGAGCATACTATTTCTAGGCTTAAGGCTATTCTAGAGTCCCTAGCTATCTATTTGGGTAAACAGTCTAGCAAAATATTATCTTTCTCTATGAAGCTGAATGTACTTAGCCAAGATTGGCAAGTTGAAAAAACCCCACCAAGTAGACCATTGATTCATGTCTTTAGTGGGTGGCTTGATTTCTTTTTGGTGTCTTTCTATTTTTGGTTTAGTCCTCTATTGTTTTCTATTTCTCATTATCAAATGTTCTTGGTTCTATTTATGTCAACTAGTTCTTTTGTTGGGTTCTCTTATCCTTCATGAGACCCATGGTTTTATCTCTTTAGTTATTATTTAAAGGTTTGGACCTCTCTTGTTTTTTATCTAATTGGAACACTCAAGATCTATAATTTTTCTATCCATTTTCTATAGAGTTTTAGCCTAGGTATTTATAAATACATGTTGGTGCCAAATAAACCATATAGTTGACCTTAAAAGATCGAACAATCTATAAGTTAATATAAAAATTAATGAGATTTGATTCAAAAATATTGGGCTTTCTTAGGGTTTAAAACATAGTAGTAGAAAATCCAAATGATTGTACATAGTTACACATACACATGGTCCTATAATTTCCATATAGTCATTATTAGATCTACCATTGTTGCGTAGCCAATATCTTGATGGATTATTATTATAAAACCTCCCACACCATTAGTATGATTCTATTTTTTACTTTGTTGAAGGTATAGTTTTTGAGGAACTAATAAAATCTATTAGAGATATTTTTTTTTTAAATCCAAGAAGGTTTTGTAGGTGCCTCAATAACTTTAGAATAATTTTTAGTACCTTAACTATAATGGCATATTCAAAGCCCCTATGTCCATGAGGAATCTAACCCTTGATCACCCTTAGATCAAGGGCTAGTTCATGTGCACATGCCACCTTTTCTAGTGTTCTAATTGATCCTTCACTAGGTACATCTTTCTATCACCATTGACCTCTACCCCTTATCCACTACCACCTATTTCATCTTAATGGCATTTATTTATGACTACCCCAATAAAGATAGTAGAAATTTTTTTTTAATCCATCAAGCAAATTTTTCCTTTTAGATCATTTCTTAATCATACAATATCACCCTTTCATAAATAAATGGGTATCAAAAATCTAATTTTAAATACTTTATAGCCATTTATTTAGTTTATCAAAATTTTATAACATAAATACTTTTTTATTAGCAAAAAGGCCAAATTTAATTAATCAAAGGTACCTAAAAAAATGCAACAAGATTTCCTAGTTATCATAGCTATCACAACAAGAAATAATAGGAGCCAAGATGGTCTCTCCCCAAATTAACAAATCAAAAACTGTTGATGCTAGCAAAGCTAAGGACAAAATAACAATAATTAACCCCCATCCTTCTAAAGAAGATATAAAAACTAAGTAATTTGCTAAGGTGAAAGAGAATCCCACTCCAAAATCTTCCATCTATTGCAAGCACAAAATGCCTATTTAGAAATAATATTCCATTCTTGATGAATATGAACAAAAGAAAAGAAATCAAAATGCTAGGGTAATTCATGAATTTGGGCAGGCAAGGATGTGAGATGTAAAGAAGATCTCACAAAATTCTTATTATTGAGAAGAGAAACTAAAATCATAGAGTTTGTCTCACAAACAACATGCTTCCAAGCCAACTCACAAGCTTTTTTCAATGCAATAAGTATAGTATAAGCTTCCATATGGTTATTAGTCACAAGTCTACTAACCACTGGAGAGAAGAACTACACAAAACCAAAACTATCACAACTAACACCAATAATCCACGATGGTTCAATTTTACCTCTAAAGGAACCATTAGTATTAATTTTAAAAAGATCCTTAGGAGGAGGTATCCAATGACTGTCTCTATCAACCTTATGAGACGAAGGCTACTATGAAGGAGTCTGAGACATAGAAATAAGTACTTATTTTACTTTGAAGTTACTTCTTCTATTTTTTCTTGTACTTTTGGTAATTTTTAATTTATGGGGCTATTATTTTTCTACAAGGGTTCAAATTTCAAATCTTTTGATTTATAGTCTATATATGATCAATCTATCATTTTAAAACCATTATTTAAACAATTAATATTTCTATAACCACCCTAAACAAAGGGAACTACATGTCTTAGAAGAATGACATCCTGAAACATCTTAGGTGGTATCATCTCTTTTCCCACTTTTATAGACTTGTCATTAAATTAATACTTGATTAGAAGATAGTGTGGAAAATAAAGGTTATCATAGCCTAAGATTGATTGCCAATAGCATTTCTTATAACATGATGGAATTCCATCTCACATGTCGAGTTTTCATGGATTCTTTGGACCAAAATTTGGGATATCTACTAAGATCTACATCATTCTCCATTTTTAGATGATCATGTTACTCATAGTGTTATTGCTCTTGGTGATTGTGATAACTCACTATATGATAATGCTATTATAAAGTAACTTTTTTATTTGGCAAGTCTTAATAGTTGTGATGATAATGAATCTTATCTTCATGCTCTTTCTTCTTCTAATAATATATTTATTAATCATCTAGATTTTATCACTTCTAATCTAGATTCAAAGGCTTCATGTCCTTTATCTATGAGTTAGTATTCTGAGGCTGAAGTTTTCTTCAATTCATTCTTTCTAATAGGTACATAATACTCTTTGACATATTTGAAACACTAGACTTTGTAATACATTAACATTATAGACTTACATTTTTAGTTCCATTTTGTAGATTTGGAAGACAAAAGACTATTATTATCATGATGTACCCATCTTTAAATTTTATAATTCATTCATCTGTATATATTCCTAATTCATCACCTTCTTTATTTATTGAACTTATACCTAATATAATTGTAATATACTTTCATGCTAATATATGCTAACAAAATTTGAAAAAAATGATAAATCCAACCTAATATAATAATAAAAAAAAATAAAAATTATTTTGATATCAAGTAACCAACAACACATTGTTCTCTAAGCAATTACAAGATACAACTTTATAAAAATTATACCAATTTGTTTTCAAATAATGCCTCGTAAACAATAACCTTTTAAACCACTAAACATGCTCTAAATAAAAAGCACAGTTATTAACACTAGTAAGAACGTCACAAATCAACCAGCTAGATGTTGTCAAAACGAAAGCAAGAAGTCGGTAGGGGGCATGGGTCGCAAGGTTTGACAGTGATGGCAAACTTTGACCAGGATGGAACAGGATTGTCTGTGAAGGGCAAGAATAGATTTGCAAGCATTATTCCCAGTTTTCCTGTCATAGTTGCAATTTAGACATAACAGACATTTTCTACTTTTACATTCAGCAACATCAGAGTTCCCACTATCCGCATTTCACTTGGACATTACGGCGTTTGAAAATTGACCAATAATGGCCATTTTCCTGAAGATCCTTGTGGCACCCTTCACAACAGATGACTTGAAGCTCTTTAAGACTGTTGAGCCGGTCCAAGCCTTGAGGTATTCCTTCCAGCCGCATGCAATTCGCCAGTCGAAGATGCTGTAGCATGGGCATTGAGTGATCTCCCAGGGATGGAAGTCTTTGCAGCCGCCCAAAATCTTCTATTATCAGTGCCTCCAATTTGGGGAATGACATAAGGTTCCCAAAATCTGCGGGGAATTCGATGCACTGTTTGTTCTGCACTAAGATGAGTCGCCTTAAGTTTGGAATTGATTGCAGAGCCTAGTCATTATCAGAATCATCTCCCTTCAAGAAAAGAATCATGAGATTGTGAAGTTGAGAGATCCATGAGGGTACCACGCAATTGTGAAGGTGAAGAATCTCCAGTCGTCTCATGGCTGCCATGTCCTCGGGAAGCTGAACAAGGGAATTCTCATCAGAATTCTCGATGAACAAATTTCGCATATCCTCCATGCCTCCAAATATCCCCTCTATTATGTTTTGGGAGTTTGAGCGACCGTTGAATGCAATTGAGAGATATTGGAGCCGAGTCAAGTCTTTGATATCCCTCAACTGCAATGCATTCGGTGCGTTTTCTCTCAACTTGAATACAACTTGTCCCAACAGTCGTAGAGAGACAAGCTTGGATATTCCCACAGGGACCCAAGCCAAGTTCTTGCAACCTGCCACATTTAGCTGCAGCAAATACTGATGTTTGGTCATGTCTGAATGCAGATTTTTCAGTTTTTCACAGCAACTAACATCGAGCGACTGGAGATTTGAGAGCCCACAAAACCATCTGTGAAGCTTTTCAATGTCTGTTCTCGATAAATTGAGGAGCTTCAAATGTTTTAACTTGGCAATAGACTTGGGTAATGATTTGATGGAAGTCTGGCTTAAGTCTAACACGCTCAAATGCCTCATTTTTTCGAAAAAATCTTCGCATATTAATTTGAGATGAAGATTGTTCCACAGAAGCCAGGAGAGGAGCCCAGGAGAACGGATGGTTTGGTCAATACTAGTTATTTTGTTTTTAATCAAAGAAATCCTTCGTAAGCCGTGGCACTTTTGTACGGGGAACTTTTCCACATTTTTTCCAGCCTGAAACAAACATCTCGTTTGGCCCTGAGATTCTGAAAAAGCCAAATCGTGTAATAGATCATGCATTTTGCAGTACTTAATGATGTAATCGTTCCCATCATAGGGAACAAATTCAATCATACAACGATCAACCAGTTCATTTAGATAAGAGAATCCTAGCTCATACGAGTCTTCTCTTTCTTCAGGATTAACAAATCCTTGGGCAATCCATGCTAGTACAAGATATTTACAACTCATTATAGCATCTTCTGGATAAGCAGAACAGAAAAGAAAACAAGGCTTTAGATAACCAGGCAGGGCATCATAACTTAACGTCAGGATTGGCAGAATGTCGTCCTTGATTGTGCTAATTTTGTTTAGCCTGTACAACGTGGATTCCCATTCATTAGGAAGTTGCTTGACGCTTGCCATAGATGCTGCTACTGTCTTCACTGCCAGCGGCAATCTGGAGCATTTTCTTTCAATTGCACGGGCCACCTTCTCCAACTCCTCTGGCGGACTGTGATTGTGATCTTCAGGGAACGCATGTATGCAGAACAATCTCCAACTGTTTTCTTCAGACAAATAGTCCATGTGATGGATGCGGTGAGCTCCCACATTTTCTAAAACTTTCCTGTCCCGCGTTGAAAGCATTGCTTTACTTCTGCCCTCCAATGGAAAGCCAATGGATCCCAAAGCATGTTTGTCCCACACATCATCCAGAACAAGTAAACATCGGCTTCCTTGCAGGTGCCTACGGATGTTATCTCTCACCTCCTCCACATTTACGTGACTTTGTTTTTCATCCTCCGGCAAATTTATTTGTCTGGCTATGTGGAGAAGCAACTGGTGCACCACAAAGCTTTGGGATACTGCTACCCAAATCAAATGATTAAATGATTCTCTGATCTTTTGGCTATTGAAGACGTGTTGGAGTCTAATCTCACCTACCCCATTCACATGCTCCGTATGCACAAGTGTTTACAGAATTAGCAGGATTTGGATTTGTTTTCAACATCTACTCCAACCTGTCCACCGTACCTTCTATAGTGATAAAACATTATTTTATATGCAAAATTCTGGAAGTTTCCAGCTACCTCCTGACCATTCTAGAAACATCTAAGACCTCCGTTAAAAGAGGCATTTTGTAATCATTTTGGGTATGAAAGGAAGAATGAAAATATGGGCTGATAATTAAAAATTTGTCTTCCTTGTGTGCTGCTCTGTTTTTCTCCATGCTTTGTTTTTGTGTTTTGTTTTGGTCTGTTTCATTTCTATCAGTGGTATCAGAGCCAATGGTACGAAATTTTAAAATTATTGGGAAAGTAGCTGCAGAAGAATGCAACAGAAGAGATCTGTGAGGGAGAACAAAAGAAATACTAGCAGTTAAAAAGGAGGCCATAGCAGTTAAAAAGGCTGTCAAAAGAAGAAGACTCTAGCAGACTGGAAGTGTAAGTTGTTGGGTAAAGATTGTGAAGGTATACAGAGTTGTTTAAAGGAAGAAATTTGCAGCAGCAGAAACACAGTCAAGTGTCAGGGTAAGGTAAGTTTATTCTTATTTTTTTTGTTTCAATGGGTAAAGTGGACAAAGTAAAGAAAGAGAAAACAAATGATTTAAAAGAAGAATTGAAGGAATGTAAGAAGAAAATTTCAGAAATGAGATTTCTTTTAAAAGAGAAGCAAATAGAAAAATGTGAACTATTAGATGAAAATTATAATCTTGAAAAAGAACTGAATGAAGTTAAAGATAAAAATAAGGAATTAGAAGAGAAATTACAATTATTTGATGATGTCAAAAGGAAGTTTGATGATTTGAAAGAAATGTCGAAAATGTTAGAAGAAGAAAACAATTTACAAAAAAGGGAAATTTTAAATCTGAAACAGGAGAATGAATGTTTGAAGTTAAAACCACTAGTTAGTGATGCTTCATGTGACACAGAAGATTTGTGTTCATCATTTGGTGAAAGTGATTTAGTTGAAACTGTTTGTGATAAAGAATGTAAGAAAGAAAATGAGAATGTGTTTGCAAATTATGTTAGTTGTGATGATAAGAATATTGGTTTAAAAATCATGAAGAAAATGGGTTATAAAGGTCAAGGATTGGGAAAACAAGAACAAGGAATTAGAGAGCCTATTGAGCCTATAAGGAGGCCACAGTATGAAGGTCTTAGATATGTCACAGGAAAAGAAAATGATGCTACTAGTTCAAACAAAACAACCCATAAAAGGCATTGCATTAAGTGTTTTCATTGCAATAGAGAAGGACACACAAAAGAAACGTGTTGGGACTTACATCCATATAAAATTTGTGGTTTGAGAAATCATTCTGAAAAATGTGTTGCAAGAAAGAATCGAGACCAGGTTGTATAAAAATGGATTGTGGATGGACCTATGGACCTAGTTGGCAAAAGCTCACAAGTATGTTCAAAAGATTGTACAAATGTTCATATGTGAAGAACAATAGAAGTAATGAAAGCTTTGAATGTCCAAAAGGGATTAAAAATGTTTTCAGCCAAAAGAAACCATTGTCTAGCAAGGTAACTACTGATTGTATGATGTTTTGAAGACTTCAAACCAAAGAGATTGAGAGACTACAACAGCAGTTGAAGAAAATTGGAGGACAAGAAAGAAAGAGAAGTTGATGAAAGAAATCAGAAAATCAGAGGAGGATATCAGTTAAAGAGAAGACATTGTGAATGCTAAAAATTGTAGTAGCTGTAGCAACAAGTTAGCAAGAAAACCAAAGAAGAGGTTACAGACAAAAAAGGAAGATAGTTGAAGAAAGCTGAAAGAACAAAAGAATGGATAGAATATTGGTAGTTGAGATTAAGGGGGAGTGTTGGAGTCTAATCTCACCTACCCCATCCAGATGCTCCGTATGCACAAGTGTTTACAGAATTAGCAGGATTTGGATTTGTTTTCAACATCTACTCCAACATGTCCACAGTACCTTCTATAGTGTTAAAACATTACTTTATATGCAAAATTCTGGAAGTTTCCAGCTACCTCCCGATCATTCTAGAAACATCTAAGACCTCCATTAAAAGAGGCATTTTGTAATCATTTTGGGTATGAAAGGAAGAATGAAAATATAGTCTGATAATTAAAAATTTGTCTTCCTTGTGTGCTGCTCTGTTTTTCTCCATGCTCTGTTTTTGTGTTTTGTTTTGGTCTGTTTCATTTCTATCAGTGTTGAAGCAGAAGAGTTTTCCCAAGCCCTCCCATGCCCTCTACAGCAATGATCTGAGGGCCATCAGTGAGCAGCCATCCGATAATGAGATCAATATCATTTTGCATTCCCACCGTTGTAGCTTCCGAAAGCAGCCCACTTGATTTTCTTCTATTTCTTAGGGATTCTCCAGTGAGTAATCCTGCACGGGGCCTCACATCCATGTCCTTTAGGTATTTGAGATACTTTGAGCTCTGATGGATGCAGCGGATCCTCTCCTTCAATACCCGAATCTTGCGACCCAGTAAGTACCTGAAGATACAGGTGGTGTGGTGCTGAGCCTGAGAGGAGTCCTCTAACAGGTGGAGAGCGTCGTAGAGAAAGTCTTCAATTTTCTGCAACCAATTTCTTACTGAACTGGAGTTTGTTCTCCACACTCCACCGGCATCGTTGAGAAGGCATTTGATAGATTCAAGCTCATCACAGATGAGTTCCAAATCCTCTCTGTGCCTGCTAGCTAATGAAATCTCCTCAAATATCTTTGCAATCAGCACTGAAGTGAGATGATCTGCAAGGACTGACACGAGACACCCGGCCATCGTTTCCAAACTCAAGATAATCTTCTACTGGTTATAAAACTGTGGAAAACCACTTTTGCAGATACGTGTGAAGCGAGTTTTGACTGTATAATACCGCCATTAATAAGGCTCCAAAACCAAGTACTCGTAAAGTCAAGAAACTTTTTGATGAAATTGGAATAGCCTGATCAACGTAAATATTACGCGGGCTTATTTTAGTTTTTAATTAAATATGTTTAAACCTTAAACTACGTTATTATTATTAAACTGCAACTGGCACTCAGTAACCAATCAATTGCATTTCGATAAACGTGAAATGCTAATTGTAATGCGATTTTTCGTACTTAAATGTAAAATCTACAGATATCTACTCAGAAAATTCTACGAAATGTAGAGAGAATATTAATTCCAATTTTGTCTCATTGCGGGTGAGTCGCAATTGTCTGTGTCTGCCTGAAATTTCCCCGTTATTTCCGATTGTCATTTTCCAAATGTAAAAATCTTCCAGTCTCGAAGTTTTGTGAGTACACATATGCCAGTTGTGAAAGGAAGCCGGTTCCATGAAAACTCTTTGTTCAATTCAAACTTCTGCCACTGAATTCAAACTTTATTTTTACTTCTTGAGAAGTTTCATATATATAATCTAGGTTTCAAATCACTGAAGTAAGTCATTGATTTCAATATAGAAATGATTTCAAGAAGAGTTGCGGGATGACCGAAAAATAATAAATAAATAAAAAATTATAAATGACCCACAGTTCTAGTTTATTATGTTTATTTTTTCAAATGTATGCATATATCTTTAGTTACATATGTATGTGATTGTATGGGATGAAAGTGTGCAAATTATTACAAAGAGTTTGGAAAAGAAAAATAAAAATAATGAGAGAAAGAATGACAATGGGAATATGAGCAAAGATATAAGAATAAATAGGGACATATTTTAAAAAGTAATCAAAATGTAAATAAATATACATATGTACCTATTATAATATGGAAATGAATGTGGAAGAATTTTTATTAATATCAATTTATTCAATTTTGATAAAAGAAGCATATGGATGTAAAAGAAGAAAATAAGAAAACACCTAGTTATAGACATAAAAATGTGTAGATAAAAGTAATTTTGATATTCATTTGTGTGGATGTAAAAAAATCAACGTGTGCATCAAGGATTGTGTATTTAATGATACGATCCTAGAATTTTTTTGAAATAAATGGTACACAATTGAAAGACTATTAAATAGCATATCCTCTCACATGAGTCAATTCATATAAATCTATAATGAACATTAGATGTTAGAAATCAACAAAGTCAATATAGTCATTGTTAAATTCCTTACAAATTCATCTATTAATCATTATTTGCTAAGAATTACTATATCCTTAGGGTTTAGGAGGAATGACCACTAGCCTACATGTTGGATAGTTAGCAGCGAATGATCAAATCAATCATTCATAGGGCCATGTAACACATTTATTTCATATAGCTAGAATAGGAAGAAATACTAGTACTAATTGTTAGATGAGTGATTATAGTCACCATCAGTAAATGTACTACATAGGATGGGTGAGGTAACCCTTTGTATGATTTTCATATTCAAAATATGTGAGTAATGGATGATACAAAGACTATCTTCACTTGGGGATGGAGCATGGTCACTCACTTATGAAGGTGAATAAATGGTTGATTATTCAAAGCAAAAGAAAATCATTTATACAAAAGCAAACATGAAGTTATATTAATTGCAATACTTGCCAGTTAGGAATTGATTGATCACTAACATTAGCCAACATTCCCCCTTATTATATTGTTCTAGTAAATATATACCCGAAAACATAAAGAGTCACCTTGCCAAGGGAACCCCTTTAAGGCTTACATAACAAAACTTGTTTAATACATAAAATAAGTACACATTTTTTAGAAAATATTTCTTTGGAGAAACAAATCTTAAACTAGGTAGACTTCCATCAAGTTCCCTGATGACCCTCGTAAAGGTGTAGCTTTGAGCTGAATTCTCGAGTTCTCTTTTCCTCAAAAATATTGAATCATAAACACCAAATTATTTAACATAAATTCATGTTGAGCTCTACACAAAAGGGCTCCATTAAGTTGTCTCTTGACCCTTGTAATGTTATAATTCTTGATCAAAGTCTCATCAAATCTCTAGGAAACAATCTATATTGAGCACAACACCAAACCCCTTATCTATCCTATAAAATCAAACTTCACAATATATGTAATTTTTCAAATCTATCAACATCAAAAAAGAAAAGTTGACAAATAAAAGGTTTTTCTAATGCAAAGCATCTTTCAAAGTGAGAAGCTAACTTAAAATACTCAAAATTCATACATCCTTCAGTGCCACCATCTTCCAAATACATGCAAGAAACTAATTAGCAATATGTTCAATCTCGTTATTCTTCCTCATTAGATAAATGTTTTTGATTAGGGAAAAACCAAGTTTTACAAGGGCTTGAAACCATAGAGTTACAAGATAAAATAAAATAAACAATCAAGGTTCACCATAACAGAAAAGTTGTCAAATAGCCAAAAGGACAACGTACCAAATAAAAAGACAACAGAAGCTAAAACCTGAGAAACATTAACTTAAATATTTTAAAGTCTCAACAATCTCAGTTTCCAAAATGTTCATCTCTTAGGCTGCCTTCTTCAAGTCCTAGAACTCCTAATTGGAGGACTCTGCCTGTCTCTTCAGGTTGGCTCTAGTTCTCTTGGAGGGACATGAGTCCTCTTTCTGGCCTTTTTCTTTGTCAGTATCGAGGTCCACAATCAGGGAACCCTGTTGGAACTTGTCCAACTTATCCACCAGCGTATTCATAGTGGCCCTAGAGTTCTTCACAATCATATGGCTTTTCTTCATGATGGAATTCATCGTTTCCCTGATTTTACCTATTTCCCCTTCAATCTGCATGGTCTTTTTCTCATTTTCTTTTTTCATCTTTTCCATAAGTTCCACAGTTCTTTGTAGACACTCTGCCATTCACAACTTCTCTTCTTTGATCCAAACTACCCCTTATGCATTTTGAGGCTTTCCTTTTTCTTTTAACTTGTCAAGTTTGCTAAACACCACCCTGTTCTTTACGTTAATATCTTTCATTCCATGAAAGACCCATTTAACAACCCTAAAGAGGTCCATAGCACCATTTCTGGAAATTGACAAGATATCATCTAGAAATTCCCTATCCTGTTTAAAGTAATGGTCTTCATGTTTGAGGTCTTTGGGGAATCTAGGTCTATTCTCTCTGTCAGTGGCAGGGTGAGAAGAGTGGGATCATTCAGAGGGATTGGAGGTCTCGAAGGAGTCTTTTGGTGAGTCCTTAGAGTAGGAAATCGACTTTTTCTTAGGACAGGTCTTCGCTTTCTTTTTAGCTTTGGCTTGGGTTTTCATAGCGATATCTTGTTTACCCGAAGGCCTACTAAAAGGGGATGTTTTAGGCACTTTCTTAGAGGGGGGAGTAATTTCCTCTTCCCAATTAGAATCCCCATCAGAATTAACCTCAGACACACTAGTTTCACTATCATACCCATGCGACTCTGAGGTTGAAATGGGATTAGATAGGGCAGCCATATTAGTAAAGTGCTCATGAATGAGCTGAATGAGACCAATAAGTAGGACAAGGAAATTCCTAGGGGTTTTACGATGTTCCATAATACAATGTTTAAGAGAGCACAAATAGTAGAGGAAAGAAACCCTGACCTTCTACCAGAAGTGGTTGAGGAGAACGAAATGATAGTTGTAGACTCTGGTGAATCTATCATACATAGTAATTTATTCCATTACCACCCTTAGTACCTCCCTCTAGAGCTTATTGATGGTACCAACCTCAAAATAGTTATTCAAAACTTTAACCATCGCTTCCCTCTCCTCGTCGATTTTTGAAAATTTGGTAAAAGATTCATCAAAGATGTTTCTGTCATGAAATAACTTCATCACTTTTGTGGAAAGGCTAGTGACTTCCCTAATAAGGCCCTCATTAATAATCACTTTTCTTCTAGAGAGGATGATACCTTCCTCCTTCCAATTCTTGATAAATTACTTCACAATGTCAAGATTAGTGCCATGAAGTTTCTCCAAGAAAGGCTCCAACCCTCCTCTGTCAATTTTTCTCCATACCTTCTTGTTATTCCGGTGCTTTTCATAGCTTTTAGGCTCCACTCTTTTCCTGCTATCCCTATTTTTTCAGAGACTTCTCTATTCGCAATAGAAGAGTAGATAAACTTAGCAGATATCCTATAGCATAATCAAGGCACCCACAAACACATGCCACTCCTCATATCTTGTAAAAGTAATTAAGGCACCATCATTGAAGTGAATGAAAGAGTACCCTTCTCTGATCCACTTAATCATTATTTGAAATAACAACTTTTCCATGCATGACATCATTGCCAAATAAATATTTAACCTTCACTTCTAAATCATTATAGGAGTGCCACGTTTGCCCGCCAGTGAGCTTGACTCCTTCATTGGAAAAATAATCAGCCACTGCATTTCCTTCTTTAAATGCATGTGATATTTTAACATTTTCAAATTTGGAAAGAAGGGATTTGGCTTCATCGATCCAACTTTCAATGGTCCATGAGGGGAGGGATTTCTTAGAAGGAATTCGATAATGTTTATAGAGTCCCCCTCTATCCATAAATTTTTAATGTTCAATTTTCTAGCAAGATCAATAACTTGGAATGCTCCTATGGTTTCGACTAAGTGATTGGACTGAGAGCCCAAGGGAAGTGCCACCACCAAAATAAAGTTACCATAGTGATCTCTTAACACTCCCCCACTCCCATTCGGTCTAGGATTTCCCTTGGCCACCCCATCAAAATTAGCTTTTATCCATCCCCTAGGGGGTTGAATCCAAATAACACCTTTACGATCCATTTTTCCTTGTCTAACAACCTTAGATATATCCCCTTTGATATGCCATTCTATCGCCATCTTAAGATCAGATGAGGTACAAACAATTGTCTTTGTTTTATTCTCATTATTAGGTATATTGTTCACATTCTCCATGATTAGTCTATATATTCTTTTAACTATCAGCACTTTATTTTGAAGAAAAATAAAAAAGAATATATTGATCTTAGGAATAAGGTGTTTGATCTAGGATTCAACCTAGATAGGGGGAGGGGCTCAAGAAAAAGGATATTATAGAGATATTTGAAGACACTAAGAAGCGGCCTGAGGGGTTTGGCCTCTAGACTAAATGGTCGCCATGCTTCCTCAACCCAATTTTAACAACCAACAAAGCAAATTGAATAGGAGCATGATCCAAGATGACCTGGAAGAGATCCACTGACCCTCCATTCCTCCAATAATCCTTGACCTAAATTCCAAATAATTTTTTGTAGGCATCGATCCACGCTGAGAAATTCTCATAAGAAATTAAGGGCTCCTTCATAATCCATCTATCTTCCCAAAACCTAACTTGATTCCCATCTCTTATAGTCCAGCCTGTACCCATCTCAATAATTTTCCTTCCTCTTACCATATCATTCTAGAGAGTTTACCCACGTGGCACATTAGTGGATTCAAGAAAGGATTTAAGAGAACCATTATTGGCCAACTATTTTATTTTTAAGATTTTGTTCCATTCACTATTAGAAGAAAAGGTTCTCCATATTTTCTTTGTGAGGAGAGCCTTGTTCATGGTTCTAATTCTCCCAAGACCCAGACCTCCAAAAACTTTAGGTCTATAAACCGAATCCCAACCAATAAGAGACATTCTTTTCCTTTTCTCCACTACTGACCATAAAACATTTTTTTGAATTTTTTCAATGGCTTCCACAAATTTAGTTGGGATTTTAAAGAGACTCTGAGTATATATTGGGATATTCTAGAGTGTAGCCTTAAGAAGTTGAATCTTGCATGCTTGACTGAGAAGAGCACCCTTCCAACCAGCTAGCTGTTCACTGAATCTGTCAATCAACACATTCCAAAAAGAGTCAGGGGGCTTAAGACCCAAATGAAAACCCATATAAATAGAGGGTAGAGATTCAATTCTCCATTTAAGAATTTTGGCCATTTTCTTTTGCCTAGGCTTCAAGGTGTTGAAGAAAAATATGGAGCTTTTCTGCCTATTCACCATTTGACCAGAAGCCAACTCATAATCATCTAGGGCTTTTCTCATGTTCCTAGCTTCAACCATAGTGGATCTCCCCATTAGGATGGTATCATCCATGAACTGTTGATGAGTATAAACCATATTGCTTGAGGAGGGCTTCAAACCCATTATGGACCCCTGCTCAACCATTCTTTGTAGATTTCTACCAAGGCATTCCGCCATTATTGTAAAAAGGATAGGGGAAATGGGATCCCCCTTGTCTTAGCCCTCTTGAATTCTTAAAGAAATGTGAAGGGTTTCCATTCACTATCATAGATAAATCTTATTTAACATTTTTTTCTAATAGAAGATAATAGCATAATAAGCATAAAATATTGGGGATGGAGAGTCAAGACAAGATCGAGTCCAAACATTAACAAGTCATATGACCAAACTTAAATGAAACAAAGTAAAATTAAATAACTAAAACAATTCCACTAAAAATGTGATCATTATCATCAAAATACTCTATACATCACCAAAACTTAAAATACTTAATACTCCTTTTAATAATGATTTTAAAAAATTAAAAAATTACATTAATACTAATTAACAATATAAAATTTAAAAATATAATTAATATTTAAAATGATCACTATTAATTTTGATCATCTTAAAATTAGTTAAAAAATCTAAATCTAAATGTAATGATCATTATGATGAAGATCAAAATTAGTTAAAAAATCTAAATCTAAATGTAATGATCATTATGATGAAGATTGAATTGAACAAAGCGATCATTTATAAAATATAATGGTTTCGGAGCCGGCTTAATGGTGGTTTTATACAGTCAAAATTATTTTCACCAATATATGGTGGTATGATAATTTACCTACGCTTGGAAACGATGGTTGGATTTCTTGTGTCAGTGCTTGCAGATCATGTCATTTCAGCTCTGATTGAAAATATTTTTGAGGAGATCATGTCAGTGCTTGCAGATCATGCCATGGCACAAAGAGGATTTGGAACACATCAGTGATGAGCTTGTATCTATCAAATGCCTCCTCAACGACGCCGGTGGAGTGTGGATAACTAATTTCAGTTCAGTAAGAAATTGAGTGCAGAAACTTGAAGACTTTCTCTACGACACTCTCCACCTATTAGAGGACTCATCTAAGGCTCATCACTACACCACCTATATTTCCTGGTACATACTCGGTCGCATAATTCACGTGTTGGAGGAGAGAATCCTCTATATCCACGAAGCTGAAAGTATCTCAAATATTCGAGGGACATGGATGTGAAGCGCCGTGCCGGATTAGTCAGTGGAGAACTGATAAGAAATAGAAGAAAACCAAGTGGGCTTCTTTTGGAAGCTACAGGAATTGAATGTTAGCACTATTATCACATTGTTAAGGCGGTTAGTCAATCGGTTCCTAAGTGGCTGGTATTGCATTTACTACAGCTACTCATTTGCCTTTATATAAACGACTTCCCTCTGCTTTGAATGATCAAACATGCATTCACCTTTGTTTGGTAACAGAGCGAAGCATGTCCTGGTACCTGTGCTGGTACCTATGCTGTAAGTCTAAATTTTGCGGCAGTGTCAGAAATTATTTGTTGGATGAAGAGGTGTGGCTATAGTCACGAGTTGGAAACTAGGAACGAACCCATTTTCGTCTATGCTTTGTATCTTTTCGTCTGTGCATGATATGCTCTATTTTGGCGTTGGGCTTCATGCCTTTTCCTCTGTGAATAGTGTGCCCTATTTTGGCACAGCCCCTGTCTGTGAGGCGTTTTCTTATGGAAACATTTTCTAGACTAAAGGTTCTTCTTCTATGTTAGACTTGGGTGGTGGGTGTTGGTAGTTGAAGATGGATATTGCTCCCTTCAACCTATGTTTAGTTTAATCCTTGGTCTTTACAGCTTAGAACCTTGGTTTTGTGAGTACTTTTTCTTTTCTTAGGTTACCCATATGGGGAGTTGCAAAATGGATGTGGGTTTTGCTCCTTTTGATGAGGCATGGGTCTGGTTAGGTTTTTTTATAATTATTGGCCAGTTTGGAGAGATCTTCCTTTGTGGAGGTGCTCATGTCTCTTCAATAAGCCCTATTAGAGTCCCATTCCTCGTGGTTTCTAGGGTTGTGGTTTCCTCTACACTAGCTTTTCCTTTTGGGCCTCCTTTTGTGGTGGAGTTTTCTCTATTGGGGGTTGGTTGAAGTCTTTGGGGTTTTGGTGGTTGTGCATTGTTCATTGGATGATAGTTTCCCTTCTAGAGTTGGATCTCTATTGCTTGTTGTGTGTTGGATTTGGTTGTGTGCTAAGGGCTAGTTACCTTGCAAGCAATTAATTATAGAAGGCTATGCTCTTCCTGCCTACTACTACAATGGTTTCTAGCTACTACTGGTGGATTCTATTCTCTTCTTGGGCTAAAGCTTCTGCTCCCCACTTCCGATTGACCTCTAGTGTGTCCTTTTGAGGTGGTTCCCTCCATCTATCCCTTCTATAGGATGTGAAGGGACTCTCCTTTTTTAGGAAGATTGTCTATTCCCTTGTGGTTTCTCCTATTTCTTTTGTGCTTCTTGGTGGTACTACTAATAACGAGCCTGTTGAGGTGGTCAAAGTGGCTTTTTTTGTAGGTATTTCTTCCATTAAAAGGTAAAAGGATATATTTCAAAACCCTTAGGGCTTGTTTGAACCTGATCATCCTTTGGCTATTTTTTTGTAGGGATGGTTAGATGTTTCTTTTTTTAGTTAAGTTGTGAGAAGCCTTTAAAAATCTATTGTTAGTTTTTTGCTTCCTTGGTTTTTTTCTTTCTAGTACAAGGATTTTGTTTGGATAGTTCAACATTCTTGCCCAAACACCTTTATTTTTACTCCAATATTTACTCCAAGATTGCATGGTACAACTATTCCTTATGAAGAACTTGATTTCCAAAATCTATATTGTTAGCATTTAAGGAACACGAGTTTTATTAAGTAAACCTTGATTTAAAAATTAAAGACAATTGTCTAGATGAAATTTGAGTCCATTTGATAAACCAAAATAAAGAAAATGAATAGTGGTAGTATGTGAAGTATCTTTCCAACTTGAAACATGCATGCAAGTACATTTATATTTTATATTTGGAAATGAAATCTATACAAAATAATTAAATCTAAAATTTTAATGCATTTTATGTTTTAATTTAAATTTTAAACAAAAGCTATTAGGTTGTTTCTTAACACTTGACACTTTTTCTAATTACTGAAAAGTTTCAAAAAATGATATTTCAAGAAATATTCTCTAATAGGGAGTCATATTTTTTAATTTATTTTAAATATAGTATAATTTGTTTAGATAAAAGATGAGATCTCATCGATAAAATATATTAATAAAAGTGAAAATAGGATTATACAATTAAACATAGTGGCTAGATAGTTGTGTGTGTGTGTGTGTGTGTGTGTGTGTGTGAGAGAGAGAGAGAGAGAGAGAGAGAGAGAGAGAGAGAGAGAGAGAGAGAGAGAGAGAGAGAGAGAGAGAGAGAGAGAGAGAGAGAGGGGGGTTGAAGCATTGGTGATTAGTAGAGGAAACATCAATTTAAAAGTAAAAATGGAGAAAGGAGAAGTAGTAGGGATTAAAAAAGGAGCATGCCAAAATAAAAATCTAAGTTCCATGAAAACCTTTAAGATCCTAGTTGACAAAGAATCTCTAGGATAGCCACTATGAGAGTGTAGGGTATGCATGAAATCTGCTACAAAATTTCTAGCCAAATCAATCTACATAATGACAAAAATATAAGTTGTAAAACAATTATTTAGAATTTCATGAGGCAATAAATCCCTAGTTGAGGCTTACAAATTATATCATCTTAGAAAATGACAACATGAATGTAAATAATCAATGATAGTGTATTGGTGAGAAAATTTGGGTTTCACAAGTTATGCTTTGTAAACTAAGAAACCACCCAAATTTCACATGCCAAAACATTAAAAGGAGAAAAATACAATAGATCCAACCTCAATTAGGTTAGGAAGCTGATTGAATGTTGATTGAAATCTTATTACGGTTTTCTTTGAGCTAAAAATGCAATTAGGATTGTTAAGTTGAATATAGGGCAAGTATTTGAGATTTTGAAGTAAATTGATGGAAAAAACTGCTACAAATATTGAATAGAGCAATAGATAAGGACTTGGATAAAAGAAAAGAAACAAAACTTATTCCTAGAAGGTTGGGTTGATTTTGTGGGATTGGGTAGTAGAGATTTTCCCTAGTCCTTTGACTTTCACTCCATCAATAGTTGCACCTATCCATCATCATCAACTCTGTCAAAAGCTGAGTACAGTTCTTGAATCAATTCTCTAGAGAGAGAGAGAGAGAGAAAGAGAGAGGGGGGGGGGGGGGATGTTGTGGATAAGTGTTTTCCTCAAGTCAAACGACAAAACCTAAATTTAGGAATTAACCTTGAAATTGAAATGATAATTGCAATGGAAAATCATAGTTAGATACTCTCCTTTTGAGGGAAATGTTGGACTTGAAATGAAATTCTTGTAGTTGAAATTTATATTTTGATGAAGCTTTGTTTGTATCCTCATACAAGGGTTTTAGGATGTCTTGTAAAATCTTCATAGAAGGTTGATCATGGATACCATCTTGAATGCTTGAACTTGACTTTACTTATTCTCTAATGCTTGATGAATGCTTGATTGCTTGCTCACTTGAACTTAGGATCTTGAATAAGCCTCTTAGAAGTTATTAGGTTTCAAATGAGAGAGGTAGAACCCCTTTTATACTTGATTGCCCAAAAATTAATTTGATTTTTTGGAGTAGGTCGACAAAAGATCTAATTTATTTCTCATTTGATGTGATCATTATGAGGACCAAATCTGGGTCTTGATTGAGAGGACCAGGGCACAGGGCACCCTGGTCTTGAGCTAAGAATAGGGTACCCAATGCCTTAGTCCTAAGAATTAGGGCTCAAATTTGAGGAGAAGGCAGGGAAGGTGGTGAATTTGTAAGTCTATGGATGGTGTGAGAAAAATCAAATAGTCATCAAACATCAGGAGATGAAGCACCAAGGTGGGTTATAGGTGAGGACAAAATTGTATGTGGATACAATTTATGACTCTTCAAGTAGAAGAAAATTCTAAATGTCCCCATAAGAAATTGTATTGGAGAAGTATATATCTTAAACCAAGTCTTATATAGCTGGAGAGAAAATTAGTTATAATACCAAAGTATCAAAATATCTTGGCTCCATCTTGAAGTTCATCACCTAAAATAACTTTAAGTGCCCTTTCTAATATGGGGCTAGTCCATACAGAAAATGTATGACAGTAAGGTGGACTCAATTGAGCCTAGAATGAGTGGTTATATTTTTGTGGAAGAATGTAAATATTTCAACTTATTTCTATCTCAAGCCTTCTAATAGGATGTAGAGAAGAAAAGTGGTCTAGGATGACAATTGAAATAGTAAGAGGTCATAAATAAGAATCTGCCAATAATTAGCCAAATGAGGTGAGCAAAGGGACAACTACCATTCACATTTAAACTATTGAAGAAGAGGTAGATCGTGGTGGTTCTATATAGTTAATGAAATACTTAATAGAATAACCTCAAATGAATAGTTGATTTAAAAAGTAGCTTCCTATAATTATTATCATGTGGAGTTGTAGGGTGAGTGAATGAGTCATTTGGACAAGAAGAATTAAATAATGCACACACTTTAGCAACTAATGAAATGATACATGAAATCAATCTTTGTGATGAATATGAAAATGATAGTTTAAAATGCTGATACCTCCATGTTTAAATATGAGTCGTAGACCATAATATTTTCAATTTGTTCAATTCTCATATTAACAATCGGAATAGTATTATTTCTATTCAAAACAGAAAATTTTCTTTCCAAAAAAAAATCTAGCCAAAACATTTATAGAAAGAGGTACTTAGGACTAAATATCAAATTAGAAACTCTTTGAACTTATTTGAAATATACAAAATTATCTCTATTCTATTTAGATTTTGGAAGAAAATAAAATAGACTTTGGCAGGTCTAATACAATAGTTTCTAAAAATATATTGTCTAACAGCTAACGTGCGTTGCCTATGCTTTCACATTTTGCACATTTTGAAATCATGTCTGTCTGTCAAATAATTCTTCGAGTCATTCTGTCAAACAATTTACGTGCCTTGTCGAAGCTACAGCATCTGACCATATTCATTTCTATTGTCCCGTGGTGGATGTCCATACCCCGTTCTAAAGCTCCCATTTCGCACAGGCTGGGAGGATCTTAGAAAAGGTTATGGAGTCTGAGTTAACACCAAACGATCAAATTTGGTTGAAAGTTTCTGAACTTAACAAATGCATTTTGTGCATATCTTGCAATCATAGCGTTCCATGATACCACATTTCTTTGAGGCATCTGCTCAAACAATTCATGTGTCCTGTCTTTGCTTCCACATTTTGCTTACATGTCTAGCAGAGTATTTCCAGCTATAATATCTGAGAGTAATTGCCCTTCGTTTATGCTTTGATGGATGTCCATACCCTATTCCGAAACTCCCATTTTGGCAGACGCAGGGAGTACGCTGGAAAATATTGATTGGGATGGAAACCTGTTTATAGCAAAAACTGCATCATGAGCATGCCCATACGTTCTGTTTGCTGCAAAAACCATTTGCATAAGGCCCTGAAAATACCTCGGAAGCTCTCTAGCAGGGATGGAAATCTTTGCAACTGGCAAAAAAAAGAAAAACTTCAGTGACAGCGGCGAGATAGATGGTAGCGCCCGCTGTGTTTTATGTCTTCAAACGCTTTCAAGTTTCAAACTTCTGCGCGGGAATGGTATTCAAATTCAAATGTTAACGGCGAGAACGAAACGGACGGGAGGGGATGGAGGTTGGGCAAAAAAACGGAAGACGGGAAGTTGGGAACGCAATGAACGGAAAAGTCACGTCAAAGGCTAACAGTGGGCCTGACGACCTACGCAGTCAATGCTTCGAGTGTGCCGGTTAAGCCAGGCCGTAGAAAACCACCATTGAGGTGGCTCCGAAACCACGTAGTGTTAACGAAGAGTCAACAAAAAATTGACGAAATGGGAAGGGTCTAATCAACGTAAGCATTACGCGGGTTAATAGATCAAATATGTTTTGACCGTCAATTACGTTGTTATTATTAGACTGCAATTGCTAGTCGGTTACCAATCAAATCCATTTCGATGGAAGTGACATGCCTATTTTTAATGCGATGTTTGGTACTTGAATATGAAATTACAGATGAATACTTGGAAAATTCCACGAAAAATGGAGGCAATATTTAATATTAATTGTGTTTCAAAATTTTATACTGATGATTATTATTAAAAGAATTTAAGTTTTTTTAAATTTTAAATTATTATTAGACAAAACCCAGCCTTAAAGTTTGTGATTTAGATACCACTATCAAGTTCAAAGAAAATCTTTGTTTAATTTAACTTTCTCTCAAGGTCATTATATTTAGATTTTTAATTTTTAATCAATTTTAAGATGATTACAATTATAGTCATTATTTTAAAGATATTAGTTTTCCACAATCCATAATAGTTCTTGCTATAGCTTCTGGATTAGATTATGCGAGTTTGTTTGCATCAACGTTTTGAATCACACTATGATCCATCATCACGATGAGAGAAAGCTCATGAAGTGGAAAAGTAGAAAGTTGCAAATCCATGAAGGTATAAGAAGAGATTGGGATAGGAAAAGAGAGGGAAGAAGATGATGCACACCAACCGAAGAAGAATCCTAGGTAACAAATAAAATAGGAGAAAATAGAAAGAGAAAGAAGAAAAAGACTAAAAATTAAACACAATAGAATGAAAGCAAAGTGAAATTAGAAGAACAAGATAGAACTAAAACAATAAAGAACAAATGAAAAATTAATAATAATAAGGAAAAAAATAAAATACAAATAGAAATAAAAATAAATAAATAAAAAAAATAATAACAATATAAAAGATAAAAATATAAATATAAACTAAAATAAGCCTATAACTTGTGAAAAAAGAAAAGAAGCAAGAGAACAAAACAAACAAGAAAAAGACAAAGTGCTAAAGAGGAAAAGGGGCAAACCCAACCAAGCTAGGGGGAAACATGGTTGACACCAAGGAAAGGGGAAGAGCAGACGAGCCAAGGAAACAAGAAAGACAAAACGAAGAGGGACAAAGCACAAGGTGATCACAAAATAAGAGGTGAAGGAAGACCAGAGGAACAAGGAAAACCAACGGGAACAAGCTAAAGAGAGAAGAGCAAAAGCAACAGAAAGGAAAAAGGGGGGGGAACAGTTTCAAGGATGTCGAGGTTGACCTCTAAAGAAGGATAACAAGGGCTTCCAAGAAGGACTGAGACTCCACCCTTCATCTCGATTGAGGTTGGATGGGTGGTTTCCTATTTCAATGGCTTCCTTAAGCTTATGCTTGAAAAAGTTGTTCTCCTTAGATAAGATTTGAGCACTCTCTAAGAAAATATGATGTTTGGTTGAGGAAGAGTGCTTAGCAAGGGCAGACTTAAAGACCTTGGTCATGCCTAATGTTAGCACTAAGCTCTCTCAGTCTAGTGCTGGAGGATTTACCCATCTCACCAATGTAGGGAGCACCACAAGAGAAAACAATCTTATAGACTCTAGAGGCTAAAATGACACTAGTCGAGTCTTCAAGGGAGGGAATTTGGAGCTTCAAGGCCGAGTGGGGTTTGAAAGTACACCGTAAGCCTCTCTTAAGAAGGATCTTAGAGATTTTTTGGGAAACGCCCTCAATATAGGGCAAGGTGGCTATGCGAAGGGGCAAAGGTTGGGGAGGCTTGGCTTTGGACAAGAAGAGAAGCTTATTTTGGTTTAGGGCCCTTGAAATTTGTTTGCTCAAGTACCCATTCAATCTAAAAACATCATGTAGGTGGTCAAGCTCGGGACCTAAGTTTTCTACATCGCAAAGCTGATAGGATCTCATAGAAAGAGTTTGAAGGAGCCCAATTTTTTGGCTAGGGTGGTGATGAGAGGTGGAGTGGAGATAAAGGTCAATGTGGGTTCTTTTTCAGAACACCCAACAAGCAAGGTAGCCATCTGTTTTCTTAATGAGCTAAATCTCAAAAAAAGGAAGTGGTAATTAGTATTAAAGTAATTTTTTACTTTTTTTTTTGTATTAAGTATCATAGAACAACATTACAATATTCAAAAGTCCTGGCTGGAAAACACACAACCATCTATCAGATAGAACTCATACTATAAAAAAAAAACCATGGCTAGAAAGCCCATAGGCCATATCATGTGTCCATTGCATACAGGTTACGGATGAAGCATAGGAATAATACAAAATATAACCCAAAATTTACAAAATTACAGTATTGGAGGTCTCATATACGTAGTATTCTTAAAAAGATTATTAAATATTTTAAGTTTTGATGATGTATTGAGTAATTTTGATGATAATGATATTACTTTTATGGAGTTGTTTTAGCTACTTAATTAATGTTGTTTTCTTTAAGTTTGGTCATATGACTTGTTAATGTTTGGACTCTATTTTGTGTTGACTTTTGCGACACAATAATTTATGCATATTATACTATTAAGATTTCTATTAGAAAAAAAATGTTAAATAAGAAATATTTATCATTTTTTTTAACAATAAACAAATGAGTCTCATTGTTTTGCTATAATTAAACATAAAATTAGAAAATATTAATGTAAAGATAACATTATATTGAATATACAAAATTATTTTAGATTGAAATTTCTTACAAAAATTTAATTAGTATTATCTATAATAAAAAATTTATCATTCAAAATTGTTACGATGAATTTTTTTTTTAGAGCTATCAAATTTCCACAATCCATATTAATATTCACTAATTGCCTCTGGATTTGATTGTGTAACCCAACTTTTTATCATCAATCGAATCCAAAAGCAATTACTGAAAATTATTTTCATATTTTAACTATGACAAATCACTAAATAACTAAATTTATCCTCCAAATGATATTATATAACTAGATATTTACAAGAAAATATTACATCCATCTTGAAGAAAAAATTAACTTACTATTGAAAATTATGATAAATGGCTAGAATGTGTTTGATTTAGGAATGAACATCTTTTATACAATAATGTGGAGCTTAGTAATTAACATGTCATTATTTATGTTTATAATGGTTTAGATGTATAAATTTGATAAACCTATAAGGCACTGAGAGGGTGGGGTGAATTAGTGCAAGCTAAAACAATATGAATCTGATCACCATCTTAAACAACTTAAAACTTAACAAGCATAAGAGGTTCATATCACCACATAAGCTAATGCCCGATAAAGAAAATTCCACATACCACAAGAGATTTATATGTGGCAATCCAAAAGGGAAAAACCATTGTGGGAGTTAATACCCGTAAAGATTCACTATCTGCAAAGTAGAAATCTTGACTGGTTAAGGTCTTACAAATATGCCCTGTTAGGAGTAGACCCGGTTAGGAGGCACCTGGTTAAGGGATTTAATATGATGAGCACTGTTAAAAGCTTTGACCTGTTAGGATCAATCTCGAAAGAGGATTTAAGACTCTGATATAGAGCTACCCTATTAGGGGATTTACAAATTAAGGTATGTTAGAACCTACCCGGTTAGGGGATTTTATTGCTGCAAACTGTTAGGAAAACAACAGTCAAATGATCTTCATGTAACACCTCTGTGTCTGATAAGATCCACTTCAAATCCTCAAAAATTCAACAACACATCAATACAAAGGTTAGCTAATCACTGGACAATCAAATTCGCATCCTTTGCCAACGATCTCACACTCTTACATACACACACCGACTTCATACCTCGTCACACTTTTTATAAACATCTCTTAGTCAGCTACAACCCTAGAATAATTTCCTAGGTTCAATGAATCTAGACATTCTTACATTATACACCTTACTTATGTCGGCCAGTGACATAAGAAATAAAAAACTGTATTGGTTTACCGATTTAAGTGTCTTTATCACTACCAGTTAAGTGTTCTTCAAGTTTGTCTTCTTTGTACATTAAAACTTGCTTGTCCTATTGAATCTACCAATGTGGTTGTGAATATAATACCAAATACCTATCTCCAACACTCTTGTAAAACCGCATCATCTAAATCTCCAAGAATCGCATGTATCATTTGCCAGAATGCAACTCTATCTCTTATTCACCGGTTGAAATTCTATTTGCCGGTTCACTATTAAACTGTGTTTTTTGTACCGGTTACACCTTACCGGTTGGCTTCCAATACTTAGATGGCTCCAAGAACATTGTTGCCATCAATGACAAAATAAAACTTAGTTATCATGAATTTCAATCATTTCATCACATTCACCAATCAATCCTTTACCGGTTCAGCCAAATGCCAACTTTCTCCCCCTTTGCCATTGATGACAACACTTAGGGAAAAAAAATTGTCAACTAAGTGTGCAAAACAAAAAATTGACTCTACGCATACTCCCTGATGCAGAGCATCTATCACAAACCATAAAACCTTCATTCAAGGGTAGACTTTAAACTTGAATCAAGAGACATATAAAAAGATAAATCACTCTTCTCAACTCCAAACCAATTTAAAAGGTTATATTACATCCCTAAAAACCTTCATTCAATATTTCAGATCATAACATTCACCATAACATGAGAGAACAAATTCTTTATTGCCATGGAATACCCTAGTTCAGGGTTTCATCCCTTAAAAACTGTTTTCACCAAAATAACCACACAATATTCAATTTCAACCAAATTAAGTAAGACAAAAGGAATTGGAAAGAATATTCAGAGACATTTCCAACAAATATATCCTTTATTCATTAATATTCCTCATGTAACCACACCAAATGTTGCAACTGGACTGTTGCTGCCTTCACCTGTCTGCCTTTCACCATGAACTGTTAACAAACAATCATCAATAAAATTTGCCTTTCATAAAGAAAATCACTTTGATCAGACTTTATACTACTGATTTAAACAAGTTCTCTCCAATTTTCAGCCAGATCCAATGGTTAAATCAAAATTTATGATCATTTTCTCCAAAATGGGTAACCCTTGATAGGGTTTTGACAATTATTGTAAAAACAAACATATCCTGCCAAATACTCCACAAAAATGTACAAGAAAGGATTCATCTGAAATATATTTCATAAAGATATCATTAAATAACATCTACATATAAAAATTACGTCAAATTTGATCCTCCATGGATCTATGATAGTCACAGATTCCTTAAAACCTCATGACAGTTTGAGGGTTTGATGGATAATCTTTGTCAAATCCCCTCAAAACTGATCTACCCTCTTGATTTCGACAAAACATGGTTTTATAAACCATTTAAAACTTCTTTCTAACTACTCCAACCACCTCATAACCAATGGATTTCATTTTTACACTTTTGTTGCACTTTTTGACAATGTTGCAACTTTGCAATTTTTACAATTTTTGCATGTTTTGAAAAAAATGACTCTAACTCTTACATTGACACTTTTAAAACTTCAATATGGACCAAATATGATATATTTGGACAAAATGGCTCTTTTATCCTTACATATTATGATTCAATAGAATCAAATAACCTTAATACATTATGAATGACTCAAATACAATAAAATTGCTCATATTATGACTTTTGACCTCCTGGTATCCTTGTGTGCTTAGGTGCCTCTGCACCACTCCTCCTTAGCAATTACATGCTACTACAAAATTTTGACTCTCTACTAAATCTCCCCCTTTACTTTTACGTACAAAATTTTGACCGACTCTTCAACTATTACTCCCCCTTTGACAACAATGCCAAACAAAGAAGTAAATACATCAAAGATCAATACATGTTACATCAAAATTTGCATCACAATTGCATAGCATATATAAATGTGAAAGTTATAATGTATATACAATGCAATTCTAGAAAAAGCATCACTAAAATGAGACTTTAATTGTTTCAAATCATTATGCCATGCCTCCAAAATAGTGTCATTAATCTCCACATATGTCTTTATCTGTCCAACAAGTTCCTCTATGGCATCTATGGTGCTCATCTCCGGTGTTGCAAGGATTGCTTCAAACTCTTTGTAATATTGTTGCAAGATTTCCACCTTTGGTATCAACTATGTATGTAATTCTTATAGTGATCTGGTCCATTTAACCTATTCATTTTTATAAGCTTTAAACTTATGCTGAAGTTCTACAACGAATTGTCCAAAATTTATTGCAGAGTCATTTAGGAGCTAAAATGACTCACTTAGAACTTCAAGTTCTTTCTCAACTTCCTCCTTCTTCTTTTTCAAATCTCCACAAAATAATAAAAATTTAGAAATAGTTGAGAGGGGTTTCAAGTGCCTCTTTTTAATAGTCCTTAGTCACAGTCAAAGAAACTTTGCCTTTATCAATTTCAGCCATTAAGTGCTCTATTCTCTTCTTCATGTAATCTTTCTCAACACTAAGTTGCATCCTCAAATGATTTAATTTGCTCTCCGACATCAAAAAAAAGTTGTCCAAGCTTATCAATAGGATTAACAAAATTATCTATATTAGTCTCTGGTAGGAGACTAGACAAAATCTCAACAACATTCTTTATTGTTTCTGCCTCCTTCTGCTGCTCTTTCATCCTCTTCTTCTTGGCCCAGGATTGCATGGCAATTGCAATCTCCATCAATTCAGCTGAACTCATGATATCCATATCAATCGGTCCTTGAATGCTTATAGAATCATCATCATCTTCATAAACATTTTTCTTTTTAGAATCAAGTGACACAGGTGTCACTTTGGGCTCTATTGTCTCTATTTTTTTCTTCACTTCCTCTTTCATTTCTACAGTCTTCTCCTCTTTCTTTTCCTCTTCCTTCTCCTTGTCATTATCTCTTTCCTTTTCTTCTTCACTAGCTTTTACCGGTGGCCGTTGTGTATTAGTAGTTTGAGTTATTACCGATGGCTCTTCTATTTTCTTTTCTACTTCATCTTTCTTCTCTTCCTGACCCAGTTCTTGTTCATGTTTCGCAAACATTTGAACATCAACATTCTCATCATGCACATTATCAACCTATATATCAATATCATCATTTGCATAATCATCATCTTTACTGGTTTCATCATCAGGGATGACAACTGTCTTTGTCTTAATTTGTGCATTCACTGGTTGATCATCAATCACAATGTCATCAGGCTCAAAATTGGTTAGTTTAACACCTTTCAGAAGATCTTCATCCTTAAGCTTCTCCAGTCCATCTTCCTCATCTTCTTCCTTTTCATCCCGAGTCAGACCCAGTACCTTCTTCAAAATTTGTTCAGTCTCCTCATGGACTAATTGGGTCTCATCGATTAACATTTTTTTCAACCTTTTCTTAGACCTAAAAGATGATTTTACCTTTGCAATAATGTAATCTATTTCCTCTCTTGTAGCTTCATGTTGCAAATTTTTAAGAATGAACTCAACAAATTCTTTGTCCTATTTCATGGTTGCCTACCATCTTGCATCAATCTTATTATACAAAGAATTTGGAATCTTCCCTTGCAATTCAATATGGGTCTTTCTGTATTTATTCATTCCATATACCACAACATCTTCTATTTCTCTTTGTTTTTTTTTTTCAGACAAATGATTAAATAATGGATTCACGCCTTTATACACACCATAATATTTAATATACATAATTATATTATAAAAAATGTCTTGAAATGTTTCTGATTTCTTTGAAGATTTAACAGTTGATGTACCAACACCCTTAGACATTTTGCTACTGGCCATTAGGGATTTATTCTCTCCTTCAGATTCGGTCTCATCATCAGCTGCAGCTGTCAATTTCTATGCTTGTTGCTTTTTCCTTTTACCAATTTTTACCAGTGCAGTAGGTGGTTCAATAATCTTACCTTTTCTTTTGAATTGAATCTTAGAAGGCTTTTCCTTCTTATCCTTTACTAGTTTCTCCTTCTTAATAGCTATTGGTTTTTCCTTCTTAACAACTGTTGTTTTTTCTTTCTCTGCAGTTTTCTCTTTTCTGATTCTTGTCTTCATACCAGTGGAGGTACCGTTGGGAGTACTTGATGTTCCGGCCTATTGAGCAGCATGCTTTTCTCTTTCTTCAACAATATTCTCCTTTGTAATTTTTTCTTGCTCTACAAAGGCTTCAACTTCCTTTCTAACCTTCTTAGCAATAACCGGTTTGTTAAGTTCAGAATGCACCTGTAAGGATTTTTCTTTGTAGGTGCCAAACCGTTCAGCTGTTATGTCTACCAGTTGGGCTAGAAAATAGGCAATCAAAATATCTTTATCTACTTCATATCCCACAGGCATAACCCATGTAGTCTGGGGCTAAGCTTCCTCCATTGTGCAAGTATCTGTATCAACCATAAAGAAAATTGTGTTTTCATACCAGTTGACAACCTCTGCCGATATCCTCTCCCTTGCATGCATTTTATTCTAAAAATATTTGAAATATCCCCATACAATATTGCCAAAATCATTACCAAGCATTCTTATGTTGTTCTTCATTTGTACCAATGTTGGAGTGCCATCTATCCATTGGATATCACCAATACCAAGGAAATAATTATGAAAGTAAAATAATAAACCAAGAATTAAATGTCCAAAATTAAATTTTAACCTCTTATCCTTCTTGATGGATTTTAGGTTCGCCATCCATTGACTCCTCAATGCCTCCAACAAGTCATAATCAACATCCTCTTTTATCATCCAGTGGGCAGTGTGAATAGCAGCAGTAGGGATGTTGTTCATCCTGCTAGAGCAATAGATCCGATAACCGATCACCATAGAAGCATACTTTATTTCCCAATCATTGAAATTATTCACCATCATTTCTCTGCCATCCCATTTAGAACCTATCAAATTTTCTAGATCATTCTTAGGAACGGATCTGAGTACAGGAAGCTCATCGGTGGCACAAAATCCAGTGACTGCATGAATAGCTTCCTTAGAAATTTTATGTGGTCTATCAAGCCACATGAACTGGTCATGAATTATACTAAGCACATATCTCACAAGTTCATCATCAAAATCATCAATGGTGTTTAGGGCATGGTGAAACCCTTTCTCGGTAACCCTTTTGAACCGTTCCTTCAAAATACCATTCTTATCACACAATGCTCTATACTGATAAAAAATAGAAACCATACCAAGATCGTCTAGTTTGAAATGATAAAAAGATCTAACATATTCAAAATGTAAGACACCATAAGGAACTCCTGATAGGGCTCCGATAGGATTATTTTCCTCAGATTTAAATAAGTGCCTCTTAAATTAAAGATGAGGCCTATCGGTAACATCTACCAAATGTGGTGTGTCCATTCTCAAAGATTTAGACAGATAAGCAAATAACATGATAAATACTTTTCAATGCTTCCACACTAGGGTTCCAAACACTGACAAATCTTTCTCACCGATTGTCGATCGCAAATCACACCAAATCACCTACCAATCTGTTCAAATGTTGCATACACAAGCTCTAATTTTCTCTATTCTCTCTCTGTGTGCTCATGACTATGCAATGTGACAAATAACATTCAAAAAGTTTCTTTTATTTGCCCATTATTTACCGCATTAAATACCATTACTGGTTTTACCCTAAAACACTACTTAACACACTAATACATACTATTGGTTGCCAAAGATACATCATTTTTACCAGTTATGGTCCAAAAATTCTTCATAACATCAAAATGTGACAAAATATATAGATCAAACTTACCACACTTCATCCAGGGGTTCTTCTAAAGATCTGACAATAAGCTCTCCCCAAATTGTATAAACAACTCATTTTACCAGTGAAGGGTTCTCCACACTAGGTGAATAATTTGACTCCTCAGATGGTTTATCATCGCTCTTCTTCTTCTAGATTCTATTCATCTTAGCTCTAGTTTCCTCAACATCAACTTTCTTCTTCCCTTTCTAGTTAGCAAATTGATTTACCAGTTGATTATTCTTTACTCTGCAAAACTTAGGAATGTGTCCTGGTTGATGACAATGATAACAAGCCATACAAGATGCTCTCCAACATCCTGCATTGCCTCTACCTTTCCTTCTTCTGTAGTTCATAGCCACATTTCCATAGTTATGACAAATTGTGCAAATAACATTCATCCTCTTTTCCATCTCATAGGGGCTAGACTAGTTAGCATAGGGTCTCTGCAAAGTAAGGTTTCTCCGGTCATTAAAATTCCTTCTCCAATCACCACCAAATCTCTTGTTCATGTGAGGTGTTGGATTATTAGCTCTATACCTGTATTCAATAGATATATGCCCATATATGTTGCATGTGTAACAATATCCTTTAAAGTTTCTAGGTACATAACCTTTATATGTATTAGGTCTATAACCATTTTCAGCATTAGATCTGCTTCTACAAACATTATCAGTATGTCCTAGCTTATGACAATTGAAACAAATAGGCTTATAGGATTTCTTACCGGTGGGGTTCTAAATTTTAGGTGCAGATTTACCTTATCCCATGTTGTCCTTAGTATTGGAAGACTCAACTTTCGCAAATGTTGTATAACCCAATCCAATTGTGTCACATTTCATCCCTTGTGATTGAATCTATTCATAAAGCATGGTAGAACTTTTGTTGAACTTAGCAAGGCTTTCATTAGCATCAGCAAGCTCTTTAGTAAGATCTTCATTCTGCTTCATAAGAGTCTCTCTACGAGACATTGCCATATTGAGTTCTGCCTTTATTTCTTCTTTTTCTTCTTTTTCCTCTTGCCAATGAGCATATAGGGTACCAACTTCCTGATTCAACTTAAAGATCTCATGTTCTTTCTCTTTGATCTTGTCTTTTGTTGTGCTCCTTACTTCAAGTTCTTGACTCATTCTGATGGTTAGGGCTTCTAGCTCTCTCCTCAAGTTATCCTTCTCATCATTTAGTTTCTCAACTTCATCAACCAATGCATCTATGTTTTCATCATTAGAAGAGTTGCTTTCATATGATAAATAATGTTGAACAAGATATACCCTAACTGGTACTGAGAGGGGGGGGGGCGTGAATCAGTACATACAAAAAATTCTCTACAATTTATCAAGTTAAAACAATGCTAACCAGTTATCTTCATTACTAGACTTAACCATAGCAATACCGGTTAGATATAGTAAGACTTCAGACAACATAAACCGGTAAAACTAAACCCTTTAGATACATTCAATACTTGATAACTACTTCACCCATAAACATATGCGTGTGGTGTGTCAACAATACCATAACCATTAGCTCTGCATGCATAGTCACTTAACACAAAGAATACTTAATCATCACATGAAAAATGTACAAATCATGACACATAGATTTTTCACGTGGAAACCCAAATGGGAAAAACCACGATGGGGATGAATACCCACAAGCTTGTTTTTGAGCTCTTTTGAAGCTCGCTCTATTAGGAGCCTAGTTCGGTTAAAGACGTTCTACTAGGAACTGATCATGTTAAAGATCACCCGGTTAAGGGATGGCTATTGTAGACACCTAAAATTGTCCAGTCTAATTAAATAAATATGTTATTTATTTAATTATCTAAGCTTAATTCTTCTATTAATTAAATAAATCTTTATTTATTTAATTAATTCATTTATCCTCTTCTAGCCTTATTTCTCATTTAAATAAATACATTTATTTATTTAAATTATCCTTTTCCTAAATTAAATAAATATTTTATTTATTTAATTGATCCCACTTTTTCTATTAATTAAATAAATCTTTATTTATTTAATTAAGTCATTAACCTTTTCTACCCATGACACATGTCATTCATCTCTTAATTCATACACTACCTACCCCTTTCATTATTTTATTATTTCTTTTACCCACCCTCTAATCATAGCCGACCTCCTTTTACACCTCTCAATCTTATCCCTCCATTTCATATAGTGTCTTCTATATAAGGAGATGCTTCCTTCATTATCAAACCCTAATCATTCACCTTAATGAATCATCTTAAGGACTTGACTACACTACAATCCTACTTGCAACCACATTCCATTCTTTGTTGAGCTCTTATGCACATAAAATCTGAGAGCAAATATATCAAGCAAGATCAATGGAGATAGGAAAAATGGAGATTCAAACCCTATTGGACATGTGATGGTATAATCTTTGTGATTTCGTTTGATTTGCATTGTCTTAGGTAATCTTCATATGTTATGGTGGATCTTTGTTGTTGTTAGGCTAGGGTTTTGTGGTTGAATTCATTTAGCCTTTCAATATTGTTATTATTGTTATCCATTTTCACCATATACATTTTGGCATGCCCGGTGGGATTCTTGTCCCTTTTGCATTTAACATCCTTGTTGCAGATTTTATATTTTGAAGTTGCAGATCTGACACTTTCGGCAACATTTTGATATTTTTGTGTCTGCACACTTTCGGACAGCATTTTTGATTTTCTGGCGCGTCTGCGACATTTGGAGTCATGTCTGTGTTACGGGTAGTATTTTATTTTGCAGGTTCCAGGAAAGCACATTTGTGTTATAAAGTCGCGTTTGCACTGTTTTTAGCTGCGTCTGTGTCCAGAAGCTGCGTCTGTGTTCTGTAGTCGCATCTGTGTCTCACAGAACCGCGTCTGTGCCACAAAGTCATGTCTGTCTTGCGGGTAATCGCGTTTGTGTTCACCAGTTTCAAATTTTGGGTTTTTATTGATTCAGTTTTCAGATTTTGCATTTAGGGTTTCAGATCTGGTTTATTTTGAGCTAACGTTTTCTAATCTAGCTAACGAAATTGGTGCAGCTGGTCTTGAAAGCAAAATCGTTTGGTTGAAGACCCCTATTTTCACAAATTCTTTTGGATCTAAAATTTACCTAACTTGTGTGCTTGCAGGAAGGGGTGATTATTTCAAACAATCCAAACTACTAATAAATCTTTGTTGCAGGTCCTTGGCAAGGGTTTTTGGATTTTTATTGTGTGCCTTGTTTTCATAGACTAGCAAACACTTCAATTGGTGCACTAAAATTGAATCATTGTCTTTTGTGTCTTGAGCAATAGGCTCTTTTTGTTTAATCTTTAGAGGGCTTGTCTTCCCATGTGGTCATTAGGACTACTAGTGAGAAGAGAACGACCCAAGTGGTAGCGAGGAAAACCCACCTCTTCCGAACCACTATAAACAAATGTATTCATGGTGAAAACTATGGATAATGTGTGCTGATTAGTTCATACCGACACTATGTCTCCCCATAAACCCGTTTGATCAAATTTATTTGATCAGTTGTAGGGCGTAACCCCTACCGGTTGGGACCCTTCTGTATTTATAGAGCTGAAAGTGCTGCATGTATGGCCACATGAGCGGATGCCCTTACTAGTACCTTTTTGTTTTAGAAGCCCAAATCCTTCTAGTTGTTGGGGCAGGAGGTCGGACCTCTGGTACCGGCCCACATGCATACGGTTCTTAGTAGAGATACAAAGTTCGCAATGGGGAGTTTTCATGGGGACTGATGCTTGGCTGACCTGAGAAGTGAGTGCCGAGGGTGGAGCCAGTGAGGTCAAGCATCTAAGTATCCACTCTGAATAGCGTAGCCTCAGGGGTAAAACCCCATGTGGGATCAACAACTATTGTCTTGGCCAGCCATAAGAACTGTGCTTGACTTATTTTAAACATTCAAAACATTCAAGACCAAATAGCAAAACATTGTGTCTTTTGTGTCTTCAAGTGTATGCAAAACATTTTTACATCAAACAACACACTTTTTATTGGAGTCATTTTGGAGTCTAGACACTTCCAAACATTAGGTCTTCAATAACACTGTGTCCTCTTGTCACGAAAAACAGTCAAACAGTCAGATTTGGTTACAACAAAATGACTTCACAGATTGGAAAAGATTGCACAAATTTTGCAGAAACGCATATGTGTCTGACATAATAGCGTCTGTGTTGTATAACCGCATCTGTGAAGGGCAGAAATGCGTCTGTGTTTACAGAATCAACATTAAAATTTGCAAAAAAATCTCAGAAGCACGTCTATGTTGAACAAAGCCACATCTGTGTCAAGAAACCATGTCTGTGAAGTATACAGGCACGTCTGTGCTCAGAATTGAAAAATTGTTATAGTCCAACAAACAAACACAGTCAGTTTTGGAATTCTTGAGCTTCCTAGGTCATTTCTCCAGGGTTTCATTTAGCATTCAACCTGTCTATGGGTCTCACAAAGTCCATCATTGCTTCACATCTCACTTTACATTCACAATTGTCTAAACTTGAATCAAATGGCCACTTGCTTGTCCTCACTATACTTTGTCAACACACTACATACAACAACACTTTGCTAAGTGGTCCCTCATCAAGGTTTCTTACCTTTGGGTCCCATTTGGTCTTACTTAGAGTCAAGGTCAACTTACCTCATCAAGAGAAACTATCCTCTCTTTGGAAGTCACACCTACTCTACTACATACATACTTGGTCTTACACTTTGGACATTGCAAGTACACCTCAGATTCATTTACATTCCATCCAACTCTTAGTCTTCCATACTCTTTCCATTTTCATCTAGTCTCACACATCTCGGTCAATACCTAGTTCATGGTTGAAACCCGCCTTCAAAAATCTAGGAGAGAAACTAAAGAGGCTCAAGAGTCCGCAAACATGAGTGTCTATGAGTATGACAATGATGTCTTTTTCAATACTGATCATAACACGTTACCTGACATGGATGCCTATAGAAACATTCCAAACGTTGAGAATATGGACACTACAAACAACAATGCTACACATAATGACAATATGGACAACTTTTCCGTACATTCAACAGATGTGGAAGAATCCATTATGAATCCCCATTTCAATTGATTGGTTGAGGAAATAATGAGAAGGGATAGACAATACTTCTTACAAATGATGGCACAAAGTGGAGCCAAGATACCTCATGATTTTGACATGTCTCAAATAATGGAAAATCGACCTTTGCAACAACCTCACTCCAACATGGATCGAAGGAGACCTAATAGTGGAGGAAATAGAGGACCATATATGGTGCCTGAATCACCATCATCTTTGTTTCAAAAACCAAATGTCCCACATACACATGGTCAAGCATACGATACTCACCTTCACAGACCATTATGGAAGTCTTATGCAGAAAGATATGCTCAATCACATACCAATTCTAAGGATCAACCACCAAAGAAATTGGATATTCAAAGGCATGCTCAAAATTTGGACACAAGGAAACCCCGTGTCAAATTTGGGGGCAACACATTAGAACATGACATGCTTGTAGAGTATGGTATACATGGACAAAATAGATATGGCATCCCTCAACATGAATCTATACCAAGTGGTCCATATACGCAGCATCACTATAGACCTCCTCCATATGAACATGTGTATGATCAATATCATCTATATATGCAACATGCTCCTCCTCCAATTGGTGCCTCGAGCATGGGGTATGGTCCAAGAAGTCGATCTCCACCTAAGAGCAATTTGGAGCAACAAATCAGGGACTTACAAAAGAAAATGGAGGACATAAATACACCAAAGCCAACATACACAATGAGAGACATATGTCCTTATCCATTTGACAAGAGCATTCCAATGCCTCCATTTCCTACACACTTTGTGACACCTAAGTTTGATAAGTATAGAGGAAAAGGGGATCCTAAGGCACACATAAGACAGTTTTTCACAGCTTGCATTGAGGTAGCTTTAGAAGAGACATATTTGATGAGATTATTCCCACAAAGCTTAGGAGATCAAGCTATGGAATGGTTCTCCCAACTTCCACCTGGTATTAAGTCATGGGGTGACTTAGCAGAGGCATTTATTCAACATTTCTCCTACAATATAGAGATGAACATATTAGTCACTACTTTGTGCAACACCAAGCAAAAAGATGGAGAGTCCTTTTCATCATTTTTACAAAGATGGAGAAATCTAGCCAGCAGATGCTCTTGTGAAATTCCACAAAAACAAATGGTAGAAATGTTCACCCAGAATGTTAACAAAGACATTGGCTATGATCTAAGGAAAGCTTGTTTGTCCACCTTCAAGAACGTTATTGAAAAAGGCTTAGTGACAGAAAAGGTCCTAATTGAACAAGGAGTCATTAAGATATTCAAGGAAACAAATATGACTTTAAGGGAAAAGACAAGCCGAGATTTTGGAACAAAAACAAGAACATAGTCAATGATGGTGTTGTTGATGCCAACACAGTGCGACCCAAATTCATTTTTTCAGGATCAAGTTCTACAAGCAATCAAGTGAATACTCAAACAACTTCCAGATCATGAAGGAAGTACACTCCATTGGGAGAACCACTTGAATCAATCTTCAAAAAGCTAGTGGCAAACAAGGTAATCACAGTTCCAGATTTTCCTCCATATGAACCAAAGGTTAAACCAAATTGGTGGAATGATGATGAGTATTGTGAATTTCATAAGAGCAAGGGTCATAAGACAAGAAATTGTCATCGACTAAAGAACATCATACAAGATCTTATTGATAGAGGTGACATTGAGATTGAAGGACATTCCTCCAATCAAGAACATGAGATGTTTAAGGAACCATTCCCAAAGCATGACAAGGGAAAAACTAAAGCCACAGATGACCAAACCAACTATACTAGAGCAACCTATAACTATGATTCAACTATCAATCACATCTCAATGGACAATTACGTCTCTACCATTATCATCAAGGACAAAAACCCTGAGAATTCTACCCGGAGACCCAGGATTGTCCTAAAAGGTGTTGGATTCTTCCGAACCTACCTATGAATGTCATGTCAAAACCCACCGAGGTAAAATCACTTTGCAAGGTGCTCCAACTAAAAACACCACTTCTTCATCAACCAAACCTGAGTATGACCTTGTAGAACAGTTAGGGAAGACACTCGCGCTCATCTCCATCCTTGAGCTATTACACATATCCCCCGCTCATAAAGCCATTCTTGACAAAATCTTGAGAGATACTACCATTCCTACTGATCTGAAACTTGGACCAGTTTCAAGCCATGGTGGGATACCTTTCCATTCCACACTCCCTTACATTCACAGAAGCCAATGACGCCTCTATAAGTCAGCCACATAATGCACCATTACACATTGAAGCCTTCATACACAAACATAGAATTAAACAAGTCCTGATAGATGGAGGAGCATGTCTAAACATTTGTACATTGAGCACTATTAAACAATTGGGATATTCTGACAAAGCTATGAATTCTACAAATCAAATCACCATCAAGGCATATGATGATGAAGAACGTTTGTCCAAGGGCACAGTCACCTTGCCTCTCAGAGTTGGGCCAGTTACAAAGGATGTGGTTTGCCAAGTCTTGGATCTAGATCTCACTTATAACATATTGCTAGGACATCCTTGGATTCATGAAATGAGGGCAATCCCATCCACATATCACCAACGCATTAAGTTTCCTCACAATGGAGTAGAGGTAACAGTTAACGATGATCCTAATCCGTTCATATACTACAATAACCTGAGATCAAAAACTAAGACCATCATTCCCAGTAATCGTGAAGCTGTTCCTTCTTCGGCATACATTGATCCAGAGTCATTAAAACCTTCGACATCAAAACAAGGTGAGCTTAAAGGCAAGTTTCAAGACAAAGGCATGGGGAAATACACTTTAAATCAGACCATGTACTTACGACAAGTCATGAGTTCCCCATAAGAATATGGAAGACCACATCCTAACAAGCAAGTATCCATCATGGTACTTAAATGGGACCCTACTACCTTTCAAAGATGGGGCGAATTGGAAGAGGAAGATCTATACAAAATGCTTTACAAAGACATTGAAGATGACACACAAGATCACATCAGTCTACCATGTGAGAAATATGGCAAAGGCTTCAAAATTCTACAAAAATTTGGGTATGATGGAAAAAGACCTCTTGGGTTACGAAAGGAAGGCATCATTGAACCTTTACAACCTGAATTGACAGTTAAAAAGGAACGCTCGAAAGGACTCGGTTTCTTGACTTCCAAGGTCCACACTCAAAGGACAGAAGAAGCCTTACAAATCAAAGCTACCAAAATTCAACAAGAGGATCGCTATTCCACAGACTCCAACGAATGAGAATGGGGTTCAGATAAGTCCTCCAGTGACTACGAGCTCACCGAGACATTCAGAGAGCCAGACGAACCCACAGAAGAAGAGGAATTTTATAACAAGTTCAGAGTTGGTCAAGAAATAACCCATGAGGATTCCACACAGTCCTTGTCTCAAAGTTCTAGGTTGAAATCACATAGGATGAGAACACCTATCCCAGAATGTGCTACTAGTGATGATAATTTGGATTCACTCGTGATTGAGACTGATGAAGAGAGTGCCATCGATGAACTCGATAATTACCTTGACATACCCGAATATAACTACATCTTCACTCTTAGCCCCACTAACTTTGAAGACATTGAAGGCCTTCCCCTTGTTCACCACCAAATCATTGACTGGAATCATGAAGGACCTGCACAGTTTGACACATTCCAAAATGATGAAGCTTTTATTGACTATCTTGGCATACGAGATGATCTCCCCCCTAGGGACCATAAAGTGGGATACACTATAGAACTCAATAGTGTGGCATATTTTGGTGAGGGTGTTAGACCTTCCAATCGCAAAAATGTGAAAATAAGAACAAACCAAGGGTCTTATGGCGAAAACCACACTGTGGCGCTATCTAACCCCAAAAACGTAAAAAGAAAGGATGTATCTGAGGGCGAAAACCTCTCCGAGGTACCCAAAGATGGAAGGCTTGACATTCTCCCAGCATTATATGAGGAAAAGTCATCCATGTTGGTAGAGGAGACTATTAAAACAAACATTGGTACAGAAGAGGTTCCACACAACATATTCTTGGCTCAATCGTTGACAAAGTCCGAAAGGTCAAAATTCATAAGTTTCTTCAAAGAACGACAAATCAACTTTGCATGGTCATATGCTGATATGCCTGGATTAGATTTGGATTTGGTAATGCATCATTTGATAGTCAAACCGGGGGCAAAGCCAGTGAAATAGAAATTAAGAAAAATGCATCCTCAAGTGGCATTACTAGTCAAAGCAGAACTTGAGAAATTATTGGATGTCGGATTCATATTCCCAATTGATTATCCGGAATGGATCTCTAACTTAGTGCCTGTCAGTAAACCAGATCGTAGCATTAGAATATGTACAGATTTCAGAGACATCAACAAAGCTTGTCCAAAGGATGACTTCCCATTACCAAATATCGACTTGATTGTTGATCTCACAGCAGGTCATAAAATGTTATCATTGATGGATGGATTCTCTGGTTATAATCAAATAAGGATCGTGCTCGAGGATCAACACAAAACATAATTCACTTGTCCTTGGGGAACTTTCTGCTAGAATGTCATGCCCTTCGGGCTAAAAAATGCAGGTGCTACATATCAAAGAGCCATGACTACTATCTTTCATGATCTCATGCATGTAACTGTGGAAGATTACGTTGATGACCTCTTGGGAAAATCAATAGAAAAAAATACACATTTGGACATACTTTCAGTCGTCTTTGATCGGTTGGAAAAATACAAAGTAAGATTAAACCCCAAGAAATGTGTCTTTGGAGTAACCACCGGGAAGCTTCTAGGATTCATTGTATCCAAAAGGGGAATCGAAGCTGATCTAGCAAAAGTCAAGGCCATCTTGGAGATGCAACCACCAAGAAATATTAGTCAACTTCGATCCTTACAAGGCAGACTCCAGTCCATACGAAGATTCATAGCACAACTTGCAGATAAGTGTAATCCTTTTCAGCACCTGCTACATAAAAACATCAAATTCAAATGGGATGATATCTATCAATAGGCTTTCCAGACACTCAAAGATTATCTTCTAAATCCGCCAATTCTGATGCCACCAATTCCAGATCAACCTCTGTTACTATACATATCAGCTACCCCAATAGCACTGGGGGCACTCTTAGCACAACAAATTGCTGAGGGCAAGGAAAAAGCAATATACTATATCAGTCTCACATTGGTAGGATATGAGCTAAATTACACACCAATTGAGTGTGCATGTCTCACCGTGGTCTTTGCTTCGCAGAAATTATGACATTACATGCTCACTCATAAGACCAAGTTGGTTGCAAGGATAGACCCATTGAAATACCTTCTAAATAAAGCAACACTTACTGGGCGACTGGCCAAATGGGTAATGATCCTGAGTGAATTCGACATCGAGTATGTGGACAGAAAAGCAATAAAAGGACAAGCCATTGCAGATCAATTAGCAGATGCTCCCATGATTGATGATGTTCCTCTAAGTTCAGAATTTCCAGATGAATCTATTTTGACAATGTCACATGCAAAGCCATGGCAACTGTACTTCAACGGCTCATACACACAACATGGGGCAGGAGCTGGCATCCTCTTTATAACTCCTCAAGGGGATTCTATACCAAAATCATACCGCTTAGCATTTCCTTGCACTAACAATATAGCAGAATATGAGGCATTAACAATTGGATTACGGATTGTAGTTCAGTGGAAGATCCAGGAACTTCGTGTTTTTGGGGACTCTCAACTTGTAATCCGTCAAGTAACTGATGATTACCAAACAAAAGATGAAAAATTAATGCCTTACAAACAAATGGTGGATGACCTGAAACAACACTTCACCAAGATAGATTTTGAGCAGATACCAAGAGAGCAGAATCGCGCTGCAGATGCCATGGCTACAATTGCTTCACTGATCGATCTACCTCCAAATGAGAACCGCTATGAGTTCTTGGTGGATAACCTTTTGGTGCCTTCATATGAGATTATTCCTACTAAGACGATATGTGTCGTCAGTCCTGAGTCCTAGTTATACGGTTCCATTTTGACATACCTTCATGACAATACCCTACCTCTTGATCTATCAAATAACCAACATCACACTTTCATTCGCCAATCCTCTCGATATGTCATTTTAGCTGATATCCTATACCGGTGAGGTCTAGATGAAACTCTTCTTAGATGTTTAGAAAGTGACAAAGCTTAGATTGCGTTACGTGAAGTACATGAAGGGATATGTGGTCCACATGCTAGTGGTCCTACCTTGGCCAAGAAACTCATTAGGATTGGATATTATTGGCCTAATATGGAAAAAGACTCATATTAGTTTGTCAAGAAATGTAAGCAATGTCAAATTCATGGAGACCTCATACATGCGCCAGCATAAGAACTTCAACCAATTGCGTCTCCTTGGCCCTTTTGTCAGTGGGGACTCGATCTCATAGGCAAGATTCACCCTCCTTCTTCCAATGGTCATAAATTCATTATCACTGCCACAGAGTATTTCACAAAATAGATTGAAGCCGTGCCTCTCACACAAGTCACTGGAAAATAGATTGCTATGTTCATTCTCAACTATATCATTTGCCGATACGGTATTCCTGTTTCCATTATCACTGATAACGGGCATCCCTTCAAAAATCAAGATGTTCATGAACTCTGTGACCACTTCCATATTTCCCATCATTTCTCCATGCCATATTACCCCCAAGGTAATGGTCAAGCTGAGGCGTCTAATAAAACAATCCTTAAAATCCTAAAGAAGATAGTCGACAAGGCTGGCCGTAATTGGCATATCCAACTTAATCCTGCACTTTGGGCTTACCGCACAAGTGTCCGCACACCTATAGGAGCTACACCCTATTCAATTGTCTATGGTGCTGAAGCCATCTTGCCTATTGAGGTCGAGCTACCCTCTTTACGGGTCTCTTTGCAAAACATCATCAGTGATGAAGACTATAGGGTCTCTCGCTTACAAGAACTGGAACTACTGGATGAACGAAGACAAACTGCTTTTAATCATCTCAAGGCTTACCAACAACGAATGAGTCGCAGCTACAATCACAAGGTCAAGCCTCGCACATTTGACGTAGGTGATTTGGTTCTCAGAGAAAACCCCAAAAGTCAGCAAGACAAAGAGAAGAAGGGCAAGTTTGAACCAAATTGGCTTGGTCCTTACATTATCACAGCAGCATATGGATCTGGGGCATATCAGCTCTCAACTATAGAAGGTGAACCTTTGGAGGATCCTATCAATAGCATGCACCTTCGCAGGTTCTACACATAGCTCTTCAGAGTATCCTAATTCAAAAAATACAAAAAATTTCAAAAATTTCAAAAATACAAAAGTCTCAAAAAATTCAAAAATACAAAAAAATTATAAAACAAAAAAAAATCGTTACTTGGTAAAAACCTGGCAAACAGGCGCCTTGTGACACAAAAAACATTGAAAAATTAAAAAAAGTAAAGAGAAATAATTTCGTCCAATGGTGAAAATCACTCCGGTGGCGCCCTGGGCAAGTACCATGGTGAAAACTGGGTCACTAGTGCCATGTGTAGAGACATTGCTCCTCCCTCCTTTAGGATTCACGTTCATCCTTTCACTTTGCACACACTCATAGCCTATCCATCCATAATAAACTCACCCATTCCCATCATGGCTTGTTATTGATCTACTTAAGATTGGTTAGCCATTCATAATAAACCTCCCTTTTCACCTCCCTTTCCATCCATAGTAAATTAGATCCTATCTGTGGCTAAGGCAACTCCTACATCTAGTGATGGGTGTGGAACTGAGAACATCACATGTTTCGAGGAGTATAGTTTCTTCCAGCTTCCTTTAGTCTATCCGCACACAATCCGCAATAAAGCAACATTTGCATCACAGATCCGCAATAAAGTTTTGTCTTCTCCACAATAAAGTATCAGTTTCATGGATTTAGTCAGTTTCAGATGAGACACATCAGCAACAATGGGCTTCAACAAATCAAATCTTTCAACAGACTCAGACAACATTATGGTTCAATGCTATCTATCCTTTCTATGAAAGTAAACATTGTGACCACAATCAAATAAGACTTATACAAGTGACAAGAGACACTAAACTTGAGGATTGCATTGGATGTTGGTGTCGAGTCTTGGTTTTCTTTTGATTTTATCTTTTTGGTGACATGTCTTTAACTTTTCCGGGATGTCTCTGACTAGAGATTCTATCTCCAGGATGTCTTTGACTAGAAAGGCGAGGATGGGGTATCATCACCTATTTGTATTTGCTGTCTATGGATTGTCTTTTAGTAATGCTATGACTTGTCCAAGGATATGAGGACACTGTGAGTCTAGTAGGAACTGGGGCATTATTTGTTTGTGACTATCTTATCTCCATGCAAATAGGTACAATGACTTTCTGGGTTGAACATATGCCTTGATTGTCATAACCTACTTGCCATAATAAAGCTCAATGATGATAATGCACAAGAAGCTCTTTCACTTTCATATCTTCTATCTTTCATCCCCCTTTCTTGATTGACTTCCATTGTCCTTCTCGAGTCCACGTAGCCTGCTATCACATGACTGAGTATAATGACACACCAAAAACATTTGCATTTCATGTAGTTGCACCTGCATTGCCACATATAAGCATTTCATACATACATATAGATATTACAACTACATCACATCCTCCACACAACACCTGTTAGCACAATTTACATTCACATTATCATATTCATCTGCATTGCATACATTCACATTTGCATCATGCATACACATATAAAAGAACAAAAATATTGCATTGCATCATGTACATATTTGCATCCATGTCATAAGAATCACATAGAAACATACATCATAAAACATATAGAAGCATCACATAGGTACGCATGCATATAGTTGCCGCAAAGATGAATCATCTCATAAATATATATATATAAAGTGTCATGATACAATGATGTCAAAAAATCATATGGCTACAATCACCCGAAGGTGTCTACATCATCATACAAAAATGGTACAATACTGATACATAGGGAGCCCTCTACAGCTATGATGAACTCCCTCCCTCGGAGCTGCCTAGCCTTGATGGAATCTGAGCCCCTGAAGGACCCACCCCAGGATCATCCCTCCTGTCCCCTTTATCTGGTGGTGGTGGAGGACCCATAACCCCACCACTAGATGCCTATCTCCTCCGGCTCCCTCCCATAGTTGTCGCTGTTCGCGATGGTCTATGGAAGCTCCTCGCCCGCTGCTCCGCTGGCACTGCACCATAATAGAGATCCTGCTAGTAGGCAATCTCCTCCCCGGCCCACAGGACGTAGGCATATCTGGCCCCTGTGTCCTCTGCTGCTTGTCTCCCCGCCCTCAGTGTTGTCTCAGCCTCTGTGTAGCGCTGAATGGCTTGGTCTCGCTCCCACTCAGTATCTCTGAGCTGCCTCCTGAGCCTATCCCTCTCCCTCTCCAGGTCCTGGATCTCATCTACCTATCCCTGGTAGATCTCCCTCAGCTCCGTCAGCTCATCCTCCTCTGCCTCAGCCCCCTATGGCTCTGCCTATGGCTCCCCCTATACGGGTGCCTGCCCCTGTGCCTGTGCCTATATCGGTGCCTGTATTGGTACCTATCCCTGTATCTGTCCCTGTACCTGCCCCTATACCTGCACCTATCTGGGACCTTGTGCTGCTGACACCTGTAGCGGTAATCCACCACGACCCCTCACCACCCGAGCCTGCGTATCCTCTCCACCCTCCCTCCACTGTGCAACCCTCCTCTCTCCAACTGCTCCCCTCCTCCTCCGTCGGCCTCTGCCACCATCATCTCCATCATCATCCCCATCCCCACCACCATCTCCATCTAATAACTCTCCTGGATCTGTCAGGCGTGGGAATGGATGCTTCGCCTAGTATGTTGTGTACTCGGCATCCATGCCAACATCCTCAATCTCTGGCCACATGTCCCAGGGTAGGGGCATCATCTCTACCAGCTGTGTAACAGCCTGATCATATGATAATAGGGGCCCAAACTGTGCCTGATCTCTCACAGTCCATGTATACATGCCTGAACCCCGTGGCATCCGCTGAATCCTGCCAAACTGCCTGCCAACCCTGTCCACTAGCTACCTCTCCAGCACATAGGGCGTCCGCCCAATCAGGTACCTACTCCGGAAGGTGTAGGGAAGCTCTACCGCATCGTCCTCCCACTGCTCGCATCCCAGGTATGGCCTCCATATGACCATGTCAATGTCATCAATCACCCGCCGCCAATGCTCTAACCTGCCAATCCGTGGTTACGACGTGATCATGTCGTATAAGTGAACAAAACTGCGTCTGTGACCTCTGCCTCTGAAGTGTATCGGTCTCGTCATTGGCAGATGCTCATAGGCCCACACCTGTAACAATGTCACCACGCAGCCCAATCCCATTGACCTGTGGTACACAAACTGATGCAGCTCATAGTAGAGGTGTGCCAGCACACACGATCCCCAAGCATATCTGGTGTGCTGTGTCACTAGTGTCTCCAGTGCACCTCCCCAGCCTACAGCCAACCCCCATGTCACCCTATCTGGACACAGGAACCCACTGATTGCTCCCCCTATCACTGCTGGCAGCGCCAATCCCGTAGCAGTCATAGTGTCCCAAGCCACGTGTCCAACCCTCATCTCCAGTCCTGGGTCCTAGAACACTCGTCTTAGGGCCTCCTTGTCTCCATCTCGATCGTATCCCTACACCTCTCAATCATATCCCTGCATTTCACATAGTGTCTTCTATATAAGGAGATGTTTCCTTCATTATCAAACCCTAATCATTCATTCTAATGAATCATCTTAAGGACTTGACTACACTATGATCTTACTTGCAACCACATTCCGTTCTTTGTTGAGCTCTTGTGCACATAAAATCTGAGAGCAAATATATCAAGCAAGATCAATGGAGATCAAAACCCTATTGGACATGTGATGGTATTATCTTTGTGATTTCATTTGATTTGCATTGTCTTAGGTAATCTTCATATGTTATGGTGGATCTTTGTTGTTGTTAGGCTAGGGTTTTGTGGTTGAATTCATTTAGCCTTTCAATATCGTTATTATTGTTATCCATTTTCACCATATACAGTAACTATGCTAGAGAGGACTACATTCTCAAAATAGTCTCAGTACGAGCAATCTCTGAATTCTCAGGAGTACTCTCAGGAGTCTAAGAGCTACTTGAGGTTTGCTAAGGATCAGGATGCACACTCTGCTCAGAAGAAAAATGTTGTGAACCACTAGAAGACATATCTATATGCATGATGTGAAATGTATGAATGTGTGTGTGTGTGTGTGTGTGTGTGTGTGTGTGTGTGTGTGTGTGTGTGTGTGTGTGTGTGTGTGTGTGTGTGTGTGTGTGTGTGTGTTTGTGTGTGTGAATCTACATGTATACATTAAATTGAATTTAAAACAAGTTTATATACAATTTATGCCACAAACAAGATGAAACATTGTACAAATATGCACTTGAGTTAAACATTTTAAACAAAATGAATCAAATGAACTGCGACCTATAGACATTGCAACTTAAAGATTACATTGGAAAACAAATTACATGAACATACACATGAACCTATTTAACATAAAAATTATAATATACATATATGACTACAACATTATAGATAATGATTATGAGATCATTTTATTAAACTAGAAAGTTATGTGAAATATCATGTTGATAATAATAATCATTTTAGCATAATTGTACTTTAAATATAAAATTTTGTAATAGGTATATAATGTTGGAGTAAAATAGACAATCACCTAATTTATTAATAAATCATTAATTACATTCCTTTTACTTTATCTAGGGTTCTCATTTTTCTTTTATAAGCAAATTCATTAGTGTAAAATTTAATCTAGTTAATCTAGTTTAACCAAAGATAACACAAAAGGATTGAACCAAAGATCAAAGGACCAAAATTATTTAGGAAATGTCAATGAAGCTATTAAAATGTTTTAAGAATTCTAATCAAAATAATGATTAATGGGAGGGAACCAACATTTAGATTCATTATTTGGGGGTAGAACTTGAGAGACGTAGGGGATATATGGAACCAAGACTTAAATAACTAAAGTTATAATTAAAAGTTGAAATGATGAACCTCACTATATACTATTTATTGCACCAAAGGGTTATAGGATCTCAAAAGGTTCCACAAAGTGACATATTTAAGTTTGGAAGGCAAAAACTAATCAAGCTTGTCAGTGGCTAATTTATTAGAAACACTCTCTTCGATACATGACTATTTTGATGTATATATTTTTGTCATTTATAAATTCTCTAAAAATCCTCTACATTTTCCAATTGCTAATCAATCTAAGTTTGGTATTTCATCATTTCTAGTTCATTTGGATCCACAACTACCATGTCTGAGCCTATTTGTTAAGCATACAATACTTGAGCTTACGAACCTCCAATGAAGAAATGAGAAGTGTATTTATGGTCAGTGTTATCATATGCAAACTCAATTAATGGTAAGTAAGTTCCCATATTTTTGTTCACAAGTCCTCACTCTTTTTGTTGATCAATCTTAAGGTGATGGGTTGATCTATAGTCCAATTTACTTCCCAATTATGTGTATGTTTTTCCAAAACCTTGACATTATCCAGGTGTCTCAAATATGATCTTATCAAACTTACCTTTATTAAATATGATATTCTTTGGTACTCCATGTGTTGGTGTAAATAATTATTCATCTTGGATATTATTAAACCTTGCTTAAGTTTACTTAGGTACATGCATTTCATAGTAGTTTGGGTATGAGACACTTGGGTGTTTGTGCCACATTGGGATAGTGTGTGTAGGAGAATTTCCACCTTTTGTGGACTTATCTTGTTGTTACACTCCACATTCAGTGGGTGATCCACCTCATGTGGAATATTATATTGTTTCTCCTACCTACCCACACCTATTTCCTACCTACCCTTGTTTCTTATTGAGCCACATGTCATGTTTGTGTGCTCACATATCCATATAGCCTTGCCTATATAAGGAGGCTCATATTCATTGTATGTAACATTGCTTGATGATCTAATTGATGAGTATTTTCATCTTGATAGAATATAGTTTATTTCTATCATATATTTTGTCTCTCTTATTTGTGCTTTCCATTGCCTCTTGATCTTGGCAAAATCTCACATGGTATTAGAGCTGGTCCAAATCTCACATGGTATCAGAGCCATTAGAGTGTCATTGGTTTGCTAATTGAGAGAAATTTGATGCTATTTGGGGTTTGCATTTTTGGAGTTTTCTATTGTAGGTTATTATTGAAGCTTGATGGGTCAAATATGAGGTTACCATTGGATTGAGGAGGTCTAAGAAAGTCAGTTTTGTCTTTTGTTTCATCCAAATCGGACTTCGGAGGCCAAATCTAGAGGCGTTTGAAGTTTGACGCTATGGCGGAAATGTTCCAGAAATTATAATTTGTAGACAAATTTCAAATAGCGATATCTCACTCATCCGGACTCATTTTTTCAAGCAATTTTTTTGTTTTGGGGTAGAATTTCATGATCTTGACATTGGTGCAGGAGTTTTCTGATTTTCAGATACAGGTTTTTCGGAAATCATGAAATCCTAATTTTTACAACTTTGGAGGCTTCGTTTGGGCTCATATGGACTCCTTTTCAGGTGCCGTTTTTTTTGAAAGTGCATATTTTTTCATCTACTTTCATAATCTACCATCTGTTTGTAGTGATTTTAAGTAGAAATTATACTTTCAGTATTTGGCCATTTTTGGCATATTTGGTACTTGCATTTTGCTTGGGTCTCAATTTAGATCACTAGCAGTATTTGTTGAAGTCTCTTAGATCTCATTTTGAGAAGTTGTAAATTGGAATCAGAAGTCCACTTTGCCTTGTTTTGCAAGTGGCCCATTGTATACGCACTAAGTATAAAGTGCCAAAATCATCATTTTGGGGGGATTTCTTGATTGAGTATTTTGGGGGTGTGTCTTGTGTGATTGTGCCTCTCTCTATCTTGTGTTTTTTTATTTTGGTGCTATGGGTTCTCCTAAATTTCCATTTTTAACTCCTCATAATTATGCATCATGGAAGATTAAGGCATGGAGCAAACTAATGGAAAAAGGACTCATTCATTATGTAAATGAAACTATTACAGCACCACTTGATCCTAAGGCTGATCCTAATGCTCAAATTGAATGGCTTACTAAGAATGCTATGGAACTTGGAACTATTAGAAAGTATGTATCAGATGACCTCATTTTTCACTTTGATAAGTGTACAACAATTAAAGAGGCTTGGGATATTTTTAAGAAATTGTATGGTCAAGTTGATGAGATTAAGGGCTACAAGCTTGATAGTGAACTCACAACTTTGGATCCTAAGAATTTTGATACAATTCAAGATTATGTCACAAAAGCAACTGAATTAAGAGCAAAGCTAAAGGATTGTGGAATTGACAAAAAAGGATGCTCAATTAGTTTATAACTTGTTGGACAAGCTTCCTTCAGAGTATGCAGCCTTTGTATCTAGCTTTCACACCCATAGGTTAGCTCAAGGTTCCTCATACACTTCTCCTTCATTTGATTCATTCACGGAGATGTTGATACTTGAGCAATCTAAGTTGACCATGATGGGGATTCTCAAATCTTCAAAGTCACAAGCTTTGGTGGCTAATAAAGGGAATCAAAGTAATCAAGGAAAAGGCAAGAATCAAAAGCAACCTAAGTCTAAACCACAGCAAGAAGGAGCACAATCTTCCTCTCCACAACAAGGTGATTCACCATTCTCACCTAAGAGCAAATCATATAAGGACAATATTTTTTGTGGATATTGCAAGAAGTCAGGACATGATGAACATCATTGTTATAAGAAGGATATTGATGAGTTGAAGAATCTTCTTGAGAATAATAGAATCAACCTACCTTCTAGAATGTCTACATCGACTTCTTCTTCCAAGGATAAAGGAAAGGATCACTCTTTTGGGATAGATAAAGGAAAGGGACAAGCTCTTTGTGCTACTACAAGTCATGATTCAGGGAGATGGCTTCTAGATTCAGGCACTTCTCATCATATGACATCTTCGCAGTCTATGTTTTCTACATTTGAGCCTTGCCACATGCCATAGATTTTGATGGGCAATCATACATACATGGATGTGATTGGGAAAGGATCTATTGCCATTGGGGATAACTCCTTCAATGATGTGTTGTGTGTACCCCACTTGACAAATAATCTTCTTTCCATCTATCAAATCACACATGGGGCAACTAGGAAAACTGTGGAGTTCACGCTTGATTGAGTTATCATTAGAGACTTGGAGAGTGGAGCTATCATTGCGACTGGGGTGGTTGATCATGCATCTCGATTGTACTCTTTTTCAGATTTTGGTCCTATTGATGAGGTTGATTCTTCCTATGTTGATGATTCTGATTTTCAGGAGAACTTTGGGCATTTGAACTTGGGGATTCTCACATGTGACCCCATTCTTGAGCCTTGCATTCCATCTCCTTCTATTGATATCACACCACCTATTGCACCTGATGATGCATCTAGTGCAACATTTTTGCCTTCTTATGATTCAGTGCAACAAGATATTTCATGTCTTCTAGCTTCAGTTGATTGGGATGCCTACTTGATAGACATTGCAGGTTTGTTTGTGGACTCCTACATTATAGATTTGGGAGACACCATTCATGACATTCATCTTCTCTTTGATGAAGATGATCCTTCTTTGATTGTTGCGAGGGATAACTCTGACCCTCTTGTGCATTCTCTACATGATCAATCTTTAGAGGTTGACATGATTGTGGACACTTTTGTACAACACTTGGAGGAGGTATCTTTATCTTTTGAGGAGACATATGAGTCTTTAGATATTGTTCTACATTCATCTCCACTAGATCTTGGATTGCCTTTTTCAGCAGTGTGGCATAGTTTACCACCTTTGGAGGGGGTACCTTTCAGCATCGACATGGGGACACTTGAGCAGTTTTCAGCAATTCCTTTCATCATGAGTATTTTTCCTTCATCTTCCCTCCATGGTTGGGGAGAATTCATGAATACACCTTTGGTTTTGTTTCTTCCTAAGGGGAGGAATGTTGTTCGACGTTCATGGAGCAGTTTCTTCATTCATCTTCGAGCTTCTATCATTGGTACAGATTCCAAATTGAGGGGGGGCTTCCTAGTCTCTCTTCTTCTTCTCTCATATGGGGGGGACTTTTTCCTCACATGGGGTTTTGTCCTTCACATACTTCTATGAGAGTTCTTTGTATCTAGTTTTCATCTCTCTTTTGGGGGAGGGTTTTTTCCCATTGGGTTTTTCTCTCTTTCCCCTCTTTGTGAGAGATTTCCTTGCATTAGTTTTTATGCATTTGCATTTGTACATGGGTACCTAACATGGCCTAGTAGTCGGGACCCATCTTGCATTGCTTGTTGCATTGTAGACTTAAGTGCATTTCCTTAAGTTGCACTTAAGGGGGGGTGTTGGTGTAAATAATTATTCATCTTTTATATTAGTACACCTTACTTAAGTTTACTTAGGTACATGCATTTCATAGTAGTTTGGGTATGAGACACTTGGGTGTTTGTGCCACATTGGGATAGTGTGTGTAGGAGAATTTCCACCTTTGGTGGACTTATCTTGTTGTTACACTCCACATTCAGTGGGTGATCCACCTCATGTGGAATATTATATTGTTTCTCCTACCTACCCTTGTTTCTTATTGAGCCACATGTCATGTTTGTGTGCTTACATATCCATATAGCCTTGCTTATATAAGGAGGCTTATATTCATTGTATGTAACATCGCTTGATGATCCAATTGATCAGTATTTTCATCTTGATAGAATACAGTTTATTTCTATCATATATTTTGTCTCTCTTATTTGTGCTTTCCATTGCCTCTTGATCTTGGCAAAATCTCACACCATGAAACTAAAATATCTCCTAAACTCTTGGAAGGTGTACATGGATGTCTGAATGTAATTAGAGAGATTGTTTGTAAATTATATTCTCTTATATTGTTTGTAATTATATACTTTTTGGGTTGTATAAGTTTTTTTGGATGTATATGTTTTGGTTGTATATGTTTTTTTGGTTGTATATATTTTGATTGTATATGTTTTGGTTGTATATGTTTTTAGTTATATGTAATTAAAATAATATATTATATATATACATATATTATTATTAAAACAATAAAAAATTTAAAAATCTATACATATAAATTACTAAAACAATTAAAAAATAATATATATATATAAATTATTAAAAAATAGAAAAATAAAAAAAATGAAAAAATGAAAAAAAGCCTTTTGGCCCTACCTTGCTCGGTCGAAAGTTTTCTTAGCCCCCCTCCTGCTCTAGCTATTTTGGACTATGCAAATGCAGGGCTAAGTGTAGTTGATGGGTATATGTAGGGTCGGGTAGTACTTAGCCGAGTAGGACTCAACCGAGCCCTACCTCGTCAGCTATCCTCCACGTAGGCACCATGTGGCACCACGTAGACTCGACCAAGTAGGATTTCTTTTTCTGTCGCACTTAACTAAAAGAGTGACATAGCACTATGCTTTCACCCTTAAGGTAGGATGGAGTGGATTAAGGTGTTTTGGTGTATGATGAAGCGAATAGTGGTTGATTGAGTAAGTTTGGAATGGACTATAGTACTGAATTTAAGGTAGGATGGAGCGCATGGTGGGTTGAGATAGGATGAAGTGTATGGTGTTGGATTAAGGTATGATGGGGGATTAGAATTGGATGGAGGATTGAGGTAGGATAGTGGATTAGGATTGGATGGAGGATGAAGGTAGGACGGAGGATTGAGGTAGGCTGGGGGATTAGAAGTGGATGGAGGATTATGATAATGGATTGTGTAATGGATTTGAGGATAATGAGATGGTGGATTTGGATTATGGATGTAAGTGGTAGTGTTGTTATGAAAAGATGGAGGTTGTGATAGGCTCATGGGAGAATATGGAGGCATGGATGTTGCATATGAGGGAGCTGTGGGTGGAAGACATAAATGGATTTTTCTTGTCAAAGTGGCATGATAAGGATTATGAGTGGATATGCATGGCGGAGTGGTAGGGTAGCTAGGATGAATAGTTGGATTTATTATCTGACACTTGGTCCAAGCTTCCTAATGATGAGGGAATCAAGGTTTTCAATTCTATACTCATCTTGATCAACAAGACTCTCATCATCATCAGAATGGCATGAAGTAGAAGAAAATGAAGGACAACCAAATTTATTATAATAACATTATGGCATGACCATTAGTTGATGAGCTGGATAGAGATGCAAGATGAAAATGGATGAAAAAATAAAGCTCGAAATAGGATGAATGACAAGCTCAGGATAGGATGGGGACTAAATTTGAGGAGATTGAAAAGAGGAATGGTTTTGATGTTCAATTTAAGATGTTTGATGTTTGGATTGATTACCTAGGATGAAGGAAATGATAACACAAATTGAGACATGAGAGATGAAGATGGATAATAGTGACGAAACAAGAATTGAGATGATGAAAACAAAAGTGATGACTTGAAACTGGGATGATAAAAGTGAAAATGCAAATCGAGACCCTGGTAGATGATAATGACGATGGAAAAATTGAGATGATGACAATAATTCAGCTATGCAAGAAATAAGGCTACTGAAAAATGCAAACACAAACTAAGATGGATGACAATGATGACTCAAAAAAATGCAAACTGGGCCTAAGAATATGACAAACCTGCAAAATGATAAAGAAAACCTAATTGTGACAAATTTTGGTAGTGTAAGGACCTAAAGGAGAAAACGCGTTGGAGGACAAAGGAAACCAACCAAAGGATGAGGTAAACTCATTAGAACTAAGTGTAAACCCACTAAATGACCAAAGGGATGAATAACATGAAATATCAACAACAAATCCACTAGAACCAGACTCAAACCCACAAAAAGGCAACTAAGATATGCAAGACAAACCTAGAGAGAAAACTCATCATTCCTCGGAGAAAATTCGTTGGTTCTCAAAGAAAACCCATTAGAGATAAGATGACAGTGACTACGATAAGTATACCATTTTTGGCTTAGAGTAAAGGCATTACCACTATTTTTAAGACTCGATAAAATGACTTAAATATTTTGACACAAACTTGTTGCTTTAGAAAATATGGTAGATCGACTTAGCAAAGAAACAACATTCTCATTGTTTTGACAAACTTAGTAACTAACTTGGCAAACTAACGACGTTCCCATCATTTCTATGTGCAGACCTGCTACTTCACGAAAAAGGTAAATTGACTCTAGTAAATGACATTCCCACCATTTTAGGGTGCAATCCCATAGTTTGAAGAAGCAAACCCATGGTTTCTAACAACCTTAAGTGATGAAATTGGACTATGAACTTGCTATTTTTGAGACTTGGCTTTGGCAAAAGAGAAAGACACAAAAAACATAGCAAACAAACAAGCTTGAATTCCTTACTCAACTAGAAAATGAGGGCCTAGATTAGCTCATAGTGATTTTACTAGCATGAACAAACAAAAAATGTACTTGTAATTATGTACTTCTTAGGCTAGAAATATGATACTACTTGCTAAATCCCCAATTAGATTTCTCTAGATACTTAAACAAAAGAGACAAAGAGATTTCAGTGGTGTTGGCTCCCCCACCATGCCACACACTTCTCTAGCACACCAAAATCTCATACCCCAAAGATCTGAAGGTCTTATGAATTAAGGGACATCTGTCTCAAAAATGAAAAGTACAAATTAGGGTAGCTTCAAAGGTCCAACCTCTTGCACCAGCAAGAAAAGGATTTTTGGGCCACTACAACATTGGTGTTTAGTTATAATTTGAAGAAGATAGCACCCTTCATGTGCCAATTCAATCGTACTTTGAGTATAAAAATCATTTAAATGACAAGAATGACAAAATTTAATACCAGTGGGCTATGAAGTTTGTCACACCCTCGTTTATATATCAAACTGAAATAATACCGCTTGAGTCATTCCCTCTCACCCTGCCTAACACACTTAGGAGGTAGGCTTGGTAATAAAATAGTACATGTTCTCTTACAACCAAGGTCACCTAGAGATACGAGGGGAGAGGATACTTGTATACTATTTTAGGGATCTAATCTAGTTAATGCAAACAAGATTCATTTCATTATGAAAGTGTTTTCTAAATACTGAAAAGACATGTTGTTCATTTTAACTAGAGGATTTGTTTACAAATGTACCCCTCTTTGGTAGTCTTATGAGAAAATAGTTAGATGTTTGAGTTTTGGGGTCTTCTACTATCAAATCTGGATCAGTATTAGCAAAAACCAGAAAACAACAACAAATTAGTAGGTTAGCAATAAAAATCATGAAGTAAAGATTTGGGAAAATGATAGAAGCTAAAAACACAATGAATTCCCATTGCTTTTTAATGCAATATTTCTACTTCTAGAAAACTACATGAAAACCCACTATTTCACTAAGCATTCTCACTGTGTTTCAATGCATTCCTGCCACTTCTAGATAAGTACATGCAAACCCACCATTTCACTGAACATTCCTACCATTTTTCTGGTAAAATAAGTTCGACAAAAAGTAGAGAATGGAAGAAATACAAGCAGAGAAATAAATCAGCTACTTCTTTGTGCAATCTCGTCATTTACTACACAATATCACTATTTTACTCCACAAATTGGCTAACTGACTATGAATTGACAAATAAAAAATAAAACTTGAGAGAAAAGCTTTAAATATATACCTTCCATATGGTTAAGCAAATGAGTTATTTCCGTTTCTTTTGTCAATCTTGCAATTTTAGTTAGTGTTCCTATTTTTATCGAAATTGCATTATTGATGAAATAGACTTCTGTAGAGGGGGAAATTAACCTATATTCCAACATTTACTCACAATTGCACAAAATATGTGGAAAAACACTCAAATAAAAAACAAACATGAAATAAGACCCATGAAGTGGGTCCAACAAGCGTTCCAAAAATGTGTGTAAAAATGTGAGTACTCAAATGATTGGAAACATCTAACTACACAATCATCAAGCAAAACACTCAAGATTGGAGGATAAAAAGAAAGCTAAAAAGATAATCAATGAGCAAGGAAATGCAAACTTAATGGCTCCTTTTGTTGAGGATTTTTTGTTTCGTTTGGTTTAATGTGTGCTCAATTTCTATGATTCCAAGGGTGCTTTAATGTGCTCCATGATTATGAGTATGCAAGACATATTGAAATGAATACAAATGGATGTGATATGGGGTTGCAAATGAGAGTGATGTGAGTCTAGTTAATTTAGCATTATGATGGTATTATTTACAAAAGATTGGATGAATTGTAAACAAAGTGGAGTGATTAAATAGGCATGGATAGGAGATGAGAGAGCTTGAAAAGAAGTCACTCGTCCTCAAAGAGGATAATTCATGGAAATCCTCAAGATGCCATGTGGAATAGATTCCACACTTTTTTACAAAGAGTAAAGTTTCTCAACCAAAGATGGTCCAAGTGTCATTGAGAAGGGAAATTTTCAAGGAGAGAAATGACATGTGTCCCTGAGGACACATGTCTCTTTGGGAGATAAACACCAGAATAAAAGTTCCTTTTATGAATATTAGAATATTAGTAATGTGCACACATGTGATGGAGGAAGTTGGAGCGGATAAGGATGGTTTGAAGGGTTAGGGTTTGTTAAAACCCAAGGTTAGTTAGGGGGTTAGGTTTGGAGGAAGGGTTAGATAGGGGTTATAGTTAGGAGACATGTGGGGAAACAATATTGATTAATTTAATTAATTATTTTTATAATGGAAAAGGAGGAAAATGACAAAAGGTCAATTAAATAGTCAAATTATGCATTTGATTTATTTAATAGAAGAACGGGGTAACTTTAATTAATTAAATGATTTATGATTATCAAGTAATCAATTAAAAGGGGAATATAGCATAATTAATAAAAATAATTAGCTAGAAGGAGGGAAAACTAATTAGTTAAATAGTGCAAAATTATTTAATTTAAAAGCATTCAGGATACTTAAATTCAATTAATTAGATTAATCAAATTTATTTGTCTATAATACACACACACACACATTGTATGTGAGTATAAAAGGGTTTTTAAGAATTGATAATGTATATTTAATTTTAAAATGGGAATTGGTTATGTGGGATTAAAAATTAAATATAACATTCTCAAATCCCATTTTTTATATTATGCATTCATAGATGACATGATATTCAAAGATACATTTTGTATATGTTTGAATATTTTCTAAGGCAATTTAGGTTCTACGACAATTTGGGTGGACCTCATTAATGAGTATTTTAGATAAATTGCAATCTGTATATGAACTAATTTAAACAAAATACAACTCTAACATTATATTGGATGCATGGTAAAATATTTTATTCATGAAGATCTTGTATGAAAAGATTAGTAATTATGATGCATAAGCTCATTATGGTGGAAATATTTAACTCTTTTATATCTTATATGTTATAAAGATTTAATTTTTTTTCCTTTATTTATAAGAAGGTAGGTTTCCTCTTTGAAATGAGTTTAGATCGCACTTTTAATTGGAGTAAAACACTTTTAAATAAAATAACAATAGATTTTAATTATAAAAAATCTTCCTTAGAAAATTTCATTTTTATCCTAAAATTATAATGAGTAATGGTTCAATTAATCTAAAATGATAATCTAACTCTATAAGGAAGCCTAACCAAAATTATTGACCTTGAATTCTAATTAAAGTTAGCTCTTGTTAAAAAAAAATTGGCTACAATTTAGTATAATTTTAGAACATAAAATAATTTGGTTGAAAAAAATAATAGAAAGGTTGATTTTAAAAATAAATTTAAGTTCTTAGTTTATTTTAAAATTACAATAACTAATGGTTCAATTATTTTAAAATGAATAACTCTATATAATTTATTAAAATAAAACCAAATGAAGCTTAAACCAAAATATTGAGACATAAATTTCATTATTTTCAGGTTGTACTTCTTATTCAACTAAATTCTTAAACTAATTTTGTTATTAAAAATTAGTAAAAAAAATTAAATTAGTGTGAGGGTTATTAAATTAATTATAGTTTAATCTCAAATTAAAAATTCTTAAATTAATTTATTGAACTTAGTTTTTCAGTTAATTAAATTTTCTATTTTTTATTTTTATTTTTTGGGAAAAGGGGTAAAATTTTACTAAATCAAGAATGACAATACAAAGAAAAGGGCAAAAAATCCCAACAAGATAAAAAAAACTAGCAACACCAAGGGGGACCAAAGAAAGGCCTCAACTAATTCATCAAGTCTTTCCTAATAATCTCTTCAAACTCTTTGGCATGCTTTGGAGGAAACTGACCCAACTCTCTAATATCCCAACCATCTAAGCAATCAAAAGCCCACTTAGCTAAACAATTAGTAGCCATATTCCACTCTTGGGGAATATAGCAAATAGAAACATCATCAAAAGACTTTCTCAAATTGATAATTTTCCTGCTCACTAGGGCCATATGCCACTCCATGTGATCAAACATAGGCTTATTCAACATGTCTACAATAGCTTGAGAATTATACTCACAAATAATCCTCCTCCATCCAAGAGAACATCCTTTTTTTAAAGCCAAAACAACCGCAAGGGCCTCCATAAGGTTATTATGTTCCTTGCAAAAGAACATTGGAATAAAATATGGGAGGTGATCTACTCACAATTATGACAAAGAACACAAACTAAAGGCACATGAAGCCCCCTCTTTTTGCAAATTCTCCTAGGTGAGACATCTGTTCCGCACAACTAACCACACAAAAAAGCTGCACTTAGGCCAAGATAGTTTATTCCAAACCTACTTCAATGACTCAACATTCATCTTCCCAAAGGTCAACCTATCCAACTCCAAATATCGAGAAGCCATGGAATATTTCCCTTTTGGGTTGGGGCCCCAAGCAAGGATATCCTCCTCATTCAAGGAATTTCAAAATATTCTAGCCAATATTCTAGATAGAGCCTCTCTATCCTCATCTCAACCACTAGGAGGCCATTCATGTTTCTCTTTCCATCAAACCAACTCACCCTACCCTAAGTTAACATAGAGAAAGGCGTAGCCAACAATAGGGAATGGATCACAGCTAGGAACGAACCCTAAGACATGACCATGCAACCACCAAATTGTTGCTCCTCATCTAGTCGCATCGTCGCCCAAAGGTGGAATTAATTTTATTAAATTAATTTATTTATGTTCTTAAAGAAATTTAATAAATTTATCCTCTATTTATTTTTATTTATTTTTGGTAGGTAATAGGCCGAAGCCGTAATATTTAGAACTATTATTATTATTATTATTATTATTATTATTATTATTATTATTATTATTATTATTATTATTATTATTATTATTATTATTATTATTATTATTGTTATTATGTTCGATTAGATTGACCCTAGACCTTCCCCATTTTTATAGAAGGCCAAGAGTCACAACTTAGAATTCCACTTTAGATGTCCCTATTGGAAACTGAACTTGGGTATCCACAGTGAGAACCCAGTGTTTTAACCAGTTAAGCTCAACCCCTTGGATAAATTTATCAACTTAATTACTTTAAGTTATTATATTAATTAAATTAAACTATTAAGTTATTTAATTAATTAATTTAATTTTTTATATTAATTAAGATAAGTTATTGAATTAATTTTTTAAATTATATCTAACCAAATTAAACCATAGCCCTAGAGTGAATCAAATTCGTCATACTATGAACTTTAAATAAAATTGAACCCTAACCCTAAACTAGATTAAACTCTATGCATAACACAATAAAAACAAACTGGGTATTTAAGCCATATTGATCCTAACACTAAACCAAAAAAAATGTTAGTTATAAACCAAATTGAATTGTAAAGAAAATTTATGTATAACCTTAACACTAACTAAATATAACCCTTACACTAAATCAAAGAGAATCCTAACCATAAACCAAACTAATTCCAAATTAAAAATCAAATCAAATTGCAACCCTAACACAAAATTGAATTGAACCCTAACCCTAACCCTAACCCTATGTGAAATTAAACCATAACTCTAACCTTGAACACTAAACCAAATTGAACATTAAATCTAATTCTAACCCTAATCAAATCAAATTGAACCCTAACAAAAAAATATTTGAACCTTAACCCTATACCAAATTCAACATTGACCATTACTCTAAACCAAATTGAACCAAGTAACACTATACCAAATGGAATGCTAATAAATTAAAAATTTACCCTATACAAAATTGACCCTAAACCCTAAATTAAATTAAACCCTAATCCTAAATAAATTTTAACTTTACCATTTAATATCTAACCGAACTAAACCCTAATCTTAAACCATATTGAAATTTAACATAAACCAAATTTAACACTAATTGTAAGCCTATATGAACCCTAACCGTAAACCAAACTACAACATAACCCAAACTTTAAACCAAAATTCACCATATTCCTAATCCAAATTGAATATTAAACCAAATTGAACTATAGACCTAGCATTAAACCAAAATAAACCCTAACCTCAAATCATATTCAACACTAACACTAAGCCAAATAAAAATTCCAACTACAAAACTAATTAAATTGTAAACCAAATTCAACTCTAATACTATAACAAATGCAAACCTCACACTAAACCAAAAAAACCTAATCGTAACACTAAATCAAAGTGAGCCCTAAACTTAAACGAAAGAAAATCCAAATCATAAGCCAAATGAAACCTTAACCTTAAAATTATACCAAACTTTAGAACCCTAACCCTAAATTAAATTCAACCCTTATTCTACTTGTAAACAAAATTGTACCCTAAACCTATTACTAAACCAAATTAGAAATATACCCTCACATTAAACCATATTTAAACCTAACACTAAACCAAATTGAATTGCAAACAAAATTGAATTATAACCTTAACAATAAATTAAATTGAGCCCTAATCTAAACCAAATAGAATCCTAACACTAAAAATAAACCAAATTGAACCCTAGCCCTAAACGTGATTGAACATTCTTGAACCAAATTGAACCTTAACCCTAAACTTGATTAAGCACTAAATTAAATTGAACCCTAACCCTAAACATAATTGAAAATTAAATAAAATTGAACCCTAACCAATATTATATTTGATTTGGTCTTCTGATTCCAATCCTAACTCTAATTCTATATATAATCTTTTAAACCAAAGTAAACCCTAACCGTAAACCTAATTCAATAGTAGACGAAATTGAGTCTTACTCCAACCCTACACCAAATTGAATGCTAACCCTAAAATTAAATGATATTAAATGTTGACTATGAACTTAATTAAACCTTTATTTATAACATCAAGCCTAGTTGAATGCTACCCCTAGCACTAAACTAAATTGAACCCTAAATCTTACACTAAACCAAATTAAAGCCAAACCATACACCAAATTGTATCATAACCCTAACACTAAACCAAATTGAACAATAACCCTAGAAACCAATTGAATATTCACCATAACCATAAACCAAATTGATCCTAACCCTTATCCTAACTAAACAATAATTAGATTGAACCCTAATCTTAAATAAACACTAACCAAATTGAACCACAATCCTAAATGAACACTAAACTAAATTGAATTGTAACCTTAACTGAAATTGTACCCTAAACACTAAATCAAATTGAACTCTAATCCTAAAACTAAACCAAATTGAATTATAAAAAAAATTGAACTATAACATTGTACCAAATTGAACCCTCACACTAAACCAAACCAAACCCTAACCCTATCACTAAACCAAAGTTAACCCTAACCCTAAACGAAACCAAATATAAATCATAAGACAAATCAAACCTTAATACTAAACCAAATCTCAAAACTCTAACCCACAATAAAATTCAACCCTAACCATACTTGTAAACAGAATTGTACCCTAACCCTAATAGTAAACCAAATTAAAAATAAACCCCAAATTTCAAACATATTGAACCCTAATACTAAACTGAATTGAATTGTATTCAATATTAAATTACAACCTAATTTAAAACCATATTAAACCCTGGCCCTAACAAAATTTCAATCTTTTTGAATAAAAGGGTAAATTTTTTATTGAAAATCAGTCACAAGAATTACAATGAGAACCAGAGCCCTGAGGCCCCAGAAAAGAACCACCAACCCAGCCTCAGATCAATCAACTTCAAAACCATCCATGTCCTTAGTGAAAATATTATGGAAATCCTGACAGTAATCCCTGGAGAGATGCTCCCAACCTTCAGATTTCCAATCACTATCATGTTTCAAGGCCCACTTGGCCAAACAGTCAGCTGCTCTATTCCATTCTCGAGGGATGTGGATGAAAGACACCTGCTCCATTAAAGAGCTAATTTGGAGAATCTGATGGACAATCCCTGCCAACTGCCACTAAATCCCACTCAACTTCTGCTCAGTCAACAAGTTAACAACAATTTGTGAATCCGATTCACAAATCACATTCCTTCGACCCAACGCCCAAGCCCGCTCCAGTGCATATAGAATTGCAAATCCCTCTATAACATTATTGTAGTCACACAAATCTGTCCATTTTAATTAAATGAATATTTCGTATTTATTTGATTAAAAATCCACTAGCCACTAGTTAATTAAATTAATATTTAATTAATTCATCCCCAAACATTCTTCTATTAATTAAATAAATTATTCAATTTATTTTAATTAATTCATTAAATCAAATTTCAAACAATTAAATAAATAAAATCTATTTATTTAATTAAAATCCCCTTTTCCTCTTTTAAATAAATTAAATAAAACATTTATTTAAATCATTATCCCCCCCCCCCACTTGCATTTTCCTACAAATGCAACTTGCACACATTTATTGAAATAAATGAATTTTTATTTTAATAAAATCCTATTTTCCCTCACCCACCAAATCCACTTGCAAAATCTAATCCCCTTCTAGATTCTTCTAATCCCTTCCTAATTAGCCTAATCCATTCCCTAATTATTGTCACATTCCTAAGCAAAATGGAGTCACTTCTCAAAGACTCCAAAGTCTTTGAAAAGCATTTAATGCTTTGTGTGTTCAACAAATTAACCCCCAAAGTCTTCCAAGACCACTAATGGCTCTTACATGACCATTTATGGCTCTTACATAACCATTTATGGTTATTTCAAACTTGTCTCCCCAAACATTTATTGTTTTGACCATATTCCTCCATTTCACATTTGCACAAGAGTTTATCCATTGGATAAAAGTTTTATTCTTTGAATAAAGAGTTTATTCATTTAACCAACCTTGACTTTAACTCCCAAAGTCATATCAAGCATTTAATGCTTATTCCCTCTCCTCTCAACCTATCTCACATTGACACTTCTCATCCTGGGATTGGATTGAAAGCCCTCACATGGATTTGAAATCATTCAATCCTGACCCTTGTTGAGATTGCTCAATCTCAACCATCCATTGCTCCATTTTTCCTATAAATAGAGCTCATTCCTTCATAATCCAAATCCTGAAAACTTGCATGCATTTAAGCTATAGGCATTTTAAGAGAGCATTTTAGCATAATTAACTAATATCTTGTCATTTTGGTTAAAATAAATCATTTTAGCATCAATAGCTTGATATTAGCTTTTCATTTTACATTTAGAGCAACATTTCAATCTCAATCCTCCATAAGCATCCATAGTGCAAAAAGCTGCTAAGAGCTACACTATTTTGGAACTTGGAGATGAGAGGAACAAGGGAGAAGGAGCTAAGAGCATGCTAAGAGGCATTTGGAGATGCCTCATTATCTTTGTTTCATTAGTTAGAGATATTAGCTTGATTTTGGTGTCTCTCTTGATATGCCTGTTTAGATTAGTTTTTGATTGAATAACACTAACGATTTTCTTGTGTGTTTTGTGTTGTTTCTCTTAGACTAACCTTGTCCATTTTGTAGGGCATCAATTATTATACTGCCACTCTTTATGCACCGAAAATAGGAAAACTACCTCCCCCCTACTATTCTTGCCAACACCACCTACTCCAGCAGGACCTGGGTTACCCCTAGATGAGCCATTAGTGTTAATCTTGATAAACTCATCCTGAGGGGGTATCCACCTTCCCACCCTTTGCACCTTCTTCATAGCCCGTCTACCTCTCCTGATAGAAGCAAAAGTTAGAGACAACTCCTACAAGCCAATCCTACTCACAATATCTACCTCATCTCTACCCAGTGGAAAATTTACATCACATTTAGCTTCCACTATCTCCCAGATCATAGAAATGATCCTATTCCAAACTTGTTGAACAAACAAATTGACTTCATGAATGATCCTCCTGTTCCTTTTGAGCCAGATTTTCCACAGAATGAAGATGGGCCCAATATACCACACAGTCTAGAGAAAGGAGGACATGATAGGAAGTCTACCGAAACTGCTCTAGAACTCCACTAAAGAATCCGTATGAACACAAGGATGCTTCCACACCCCCCACCAATAGTGCCAAATAAGCATAGAGAAGGGGCATCTGAAGAACAGGTGTGAGGGATCTTCCACCCTGTTACCACACAAAATATAGATAGAAGAACCCAAGAATCCTAGCTTGCAGATATTGTCCCAAGTTAGACATCTATTCCAAGCCAAAGTCCAAGCAAAGAAGTTACACTTTGGCCAAGAAACATTATTCCACACTTGTTTCCACCAGTTCACTTCTCTTCCCTCAAGTCTTTGGCTCAACAATTCCCGGTATCCACTAGCCACAGAAAAAATTCCCTTAGTATTTGGAGACCAAGCAAGCCCATCCCTACCCTTGAGGGAGCTACAATGTCTACTCGCCAAAATGCCCTACAACTCAGCACACTCTTCCTCCATCATAACAATCGGCCACTCATTAGGAGTCTTCGATCACTCCAAATCCAGCTGACCACACCTATAAATAACCTTAAAGTCACTCACCCTTGACCATCCCACTTCCAAAAACCTCTGACACAGGTTCCCAAGGCTAAGAAACTGATCAAGGATGGGAGGGTATCCATCCCAAGAGTTATTCCAGAAAAGGATCTCTTCACCCCTTCTGCAAATCCAAAAAAGTCTCGCCTTAATGAGAGAAGGCCCCCTCTTGAGTGTATACCAGATCGATGAGCCCTTTCCCTCAAGTGGATATCTAGGGATTTCCTCCATCGGGATCCTCTGCATATATTTGTTGGCCAAAATCCTAGCCCAGCCTCGATCCTACTCAACACACCACCTCCGATACAATTTAGCTGCAAGAGCTTCCCGAAATAGAATAGACTGACTTAACCCAAGCCCCCCAGACTGCTTTGAGCTATACACCAGGTCCCAATTGACAAGACTCCATTTGGAAGAGGAGAGATTACCTACCCATAAGAATTGCCTAGCCAGAGAATCCAAACCCTTCAATAACCACTTAGGAGCCACATGAAGCATACATCGATAGATCAGAAGAGCCTGAACTACCGACTGAATCAGTTGAACCCTCCTAGCAAAGGATAACCATTTATGAATCCAGTGATCAACCTTCGTGCGAAATATATCCAAGATCCCCTGCCATGACTCCCTAGGAGGGTTTCCAAGAGAAATAGGAACACCCAAATAAGTCATGGGTAGGGAACCAACTTGGAATCTCAAGATAAGAGCAATCCTCCTTTGAATAGATTCAGGAGTGTTGAAAAAGAGGATAGAAGATTTATCCTCATTGATCAACTGGCCTGAGGCCACAAGATAAACATCCAGGACCTTACGCAAATTAGTAGCTTTGTTGATCTGAGCTAGCCCCATAAGGGTTGTGTCATCCACAAACTACAAATGAGACTGTGACTACAAGTCATTACCCCATTTCCAACCCTGAATAATGAATAAATAAGGGGAGAGGGGGTCCCCTTGGCAGAGACCCCTAGAAGCACCAAACAGCTCAGTGTGGTCTCCATTGATAAGCACAGAGAAAGAAGTGGACGTAACACAACTCATAACCCACTGGATCCACTCGTCAGCAAAACCAAAATCCCTGAGGATCTTCTGAAGGAAGGACCAACAAGCTCTATCGTACGCCTTAGCCATATCCAACTTGATAAACATAGCTTTTTCCTTGGAGGTTGCCATAGAATGAATGGTCTCTATAGCAATGACCACACCATCCAGAATTTGGCGCCCTTCCACAAACCCACTCTGCTCCTCAGAAATAACATTCCCTAGACACTTCTTCAATCTTCCGCTATTAGCTTAGAGATGATCTTATAAATCACATTGCAGAGAGAGATAGGGCGAAACTGGCCTAATCAGTCAGCCCCATCACACTTGGTGATTAGAGAAATGAAAGTCGCATTCAATGCCTGAAGCATCTGCTTATTCCTCTGGGACTCCTGGACTAATTCCAATAAATCCATCTTGGTAATATCCGAAAACTCTTGAAATAATTCAACTGGGAACCCATCTGGTCCAGGAGCTTTACCTTTCCTCATGTGGAAGATAATTCTCTCAAGTTCTTCCAATAAAATGGGACACAAAATCTGTTCATTCATCTCCCTCGAGACCAGAGAAGGAATGCAAGCTAGAACCAGATTCTCCTCCACCGTCTCCCCCTAAGAGTCCTCCCTCAAGAGGGACTGGAAAAACTGAAGTGACTCCTTAGATATCTCCTTCAAGGATAAGCACTGCTCACCTCTATCATTAACCAAAACAGGGATGGAATTTCCATGTCTCCTTGCTTTCACTGAGTTGAAAAAGAAAGCAGTGTTCTTGTCCCCCTCCTTCAGCCAATCAATACGAGCTTTTTGCTTCCAGTATTATTTCTTCCCCAAGCTCCCAATCCTCAACCACCTTGACAACCTTGTCTTCTTCTCTATGTAAGTCCTCAGATAGACCATGCTCTCTGATTTCACTAGTGATCCCATTCAGCACAATTTGAGCAGCTTTCTTCTCATGAAAATGGTTCCCGAAACCTTGTTGGTTCCATTTCTTAAGCTAAAACTTAACAAATTGCAGCTGCTTGGCAAAAGAGTACATGGTAGTGCCAAAGGCCGACCTCCCTTTCCTCCACCACTCCACAACAAGAACCTGCAAAGAAGGGTCCCGAAGCCACATAAGTTGGAATTTGAATGAAAGTGAGCAAGCTACCCGAGCCGAAGAAGAAACCAGCTTGATGGGCCAGTGATCCAACCCTCTCCAGTCAAGAATCTCAGAACATGTGGAGCACCCCCCACCAATCCAAAAACTAGAAACCAGAAAATGATCCAACCTCTCTATAATCCAATACTCTCCCACCCTTCTATTGTTCCAAATGAACAAGCCATTGCCAGGCTTAATGTCAACTAGCTACAATAAGGAGATACTATCCTGAAAAAGGAAAAAGGAAGGTTATAACCGTATAACACCCCCCTTCTTTTCAATCAACTCCAGGATGGCATTGAAGTCTCCTGCCATAATCCAAGGATGAAAAGGGGCCAACCTTCGCATACCAGAAACATGAGACCATAGGTTTTTATTACCCTGAAGATCAGTGGGAGCATAGATGTTCAAAAACAAGAATAATTCCCCAGTCTCAAGACTAGATAGCACCCCGAATAATGAGGATCTGGAGGCAACCCACCAGACAGGGGATAACCTTAAAGGGTTCCAAATATAGGCCACCCCTCCCGAGGAACTAGTTGCCCCAACACACTGACACTCACCTCGCCCCCACAACTTTGGCACCAGACCCATCATACTCTCACTAAAAGTTTAGTTTCTTGCAAGAATAGGACATCAAGTGAATGATTCCTAATCAAATCTCGAACAAATTTTTGTCTAGGGCCACTGTTCAAGCCCTTTACATTCTATGAAAGTACAATCATTTTGGAGGATTGGAAAAGTGTGAATCCAAAGTCTTTACTGACCCTAAGTCAACCAAGCTCTCCCCCATCAATTTGATCTTATCCAAATCCTTCTTTCTACCAACTTTTGAGCTCTTCTCTGAAGCACTTTTCTTAATATCTTTCTGATGTAGACCCAGGAGAACGGAGGACTTATTACTTTTAACCCCAGCTGGTTCCAATTTCAAATCTATCAGAGAACCCTCCCCCTCAACCAAATTCACATCAAAACTAGGAGCCAAACCCAACTGTACCCCTACTGACTGGTCCAACTCCATTTGTTGGCTTCCAACCAATAGTAGGGCCCAGGTAGAGTCATCAATTACACTTTTTGGGACCCCTTCTGATGCACTCTGATCTAGAGGGGTTCACCCCGGATTTACTTCCTGATGGCTAAGGTCATCCAAGACCTCAAATCTATTAAAGGTATCCAGCTCCCATCTCTCCTGTAAGGGTCTCTTTTATCCTTTGTTCTTGTTCTTTTTCTTAATTGGGACAAAACCATCCGCACCCTCAATCTCAACTAACATGGCAGCTTTCCCTTTCTCAGCCCTATCTAGGCTTGGGTCTGACTATTGAGGTTGTCACACCACTGGTTTGTATCTAGGGCACTTATGCTGTAAATGACCGTACTCATGACATAGATGGCATCGAAAAGGTAAAGTCTCATAATCTAACTGTTGAACCCAAGAATAAGAGCCTGCACACATATCTATAGCATCTGGCAAAGGTTTACTAAGATCTATTTCAACACAGATACGCGCAAAGGTCATTACCTTTCTGCCCAAAGTTTGCGATGAGGATCACACTGGCCTCCCAAGAAATTTAGCAAGCATCTATAGCACATCCTCCTAACAACATTCCACTAGAAATCGTGGTAACCGAACCCACACTGGAACTCGATTTGGGAGCTCCTCTAAAGGATTAAACCCCACATGCCAAGGCTTGATGAATAATCCCACCTGGTTGTAAAAATACGGGCCTCTTTTTTCAAAGACCCTATTGTGATCCTCCATGTAGTTGAAAGTAACCATGAAGTAGTTATTTGCCAAAAGCATAATCTCCATTTCCCCTTCTGGTGCCCAAGTCCATTGTGCCCACTTTTCCATAAACTGCAAGGAAACCCTCATTCCTACAAACTTGCACTATAGCGAATGGTTTGAAAAATATTCAATGTCTTCAGCTATCATCTCAAGAGGAATAATTAGCTTTGGGCTCTCACTACATCTCTCCAGACAACCATTAATCTTCACCATGCAAGAGCTGCCAACACTCCCAAACCCCAAATCTGATGAGAAGAGATTATTATTAAATGTCTTCACACTCTAAAGTGGGGGTTTTGAGCTCACCGCAGCATGAAAATCCATGGCTAGAGTGACCTGTGAGGCTTCCCCACCAAAACTCGCCATCGGGGCGCAAAAAATAAAAAATACCAAAGAGCCAAGGGCCCACACCCCAAAGGGCCACCCACATTGGCTCGATACCCAAGGCATCTCCCCTCACAAGCACCACCAAAAATCCCTGTCACACTGGAAAGCCATGACCATAGCAAGCAAGAGATGCACCCTCGCACAGCCTCCACACCTCTCGGTGACCACACCCACACCCACTGACGAGTGTTGCCAGCACCTTCCACCTCTATTATCCACCAACACGCTACACTTCCCTCCCCTACATGAAACTGCACCAGATCCACCTGCGAGCTAGGGCCATGAAACCCTAGCTCGGCATTCTGCAAACCCCCACATGAATGCCATCTCCTAGTAACAAAATTTCAATCTTACCACTAAACTTAATTGAACATTAAACCAAACTAAACCCTAAAATTAAACCATATTGAACTTTAATACTAAACTAAGTTGAACACTAACTATAAACCTAATATAGCCCTAACCCTAAACCAGATTGCACCATAACCCAAAATTAATACCAAATTGAATCATAGCCTAAAACCAAATTGAACTCTAAACCTACATTATACTAGAATAAACCCTAACCTTAATTAATATTCAACACTAACAGTAAACGAAATCAAATGTCAACTATAAAACTAATTTAATCATAAACCAAATTGAAAGCTAACACTAAACCGAAATAAACACTAACCCTAACACTAAACAAATGTGAACCCTAACCCTAAATAAAACCAAATTCAAATCATAAACCTGGAAATCAAACCTTAACTATAACACTAAACCAAATTTCAAAACCCAAAAGTTCAATGAAATTCAACCCTAACCCTCCTTGTAAGCAAAATTGTACCCTAAAAATAAATTCACATTTTCCCCTAAAACTTAAATAAAATAAACCCTAGCCAAAAACCAAGTTGAATTCTAAATGCAAACATAATTAAACCCTAAACCAAATGGAACCATAATCCTTACTCTAAACAAAATTGAACCCTAAGCCTAAACCTAATTCTACTCTAAACCAATTTGAAATCTACACCTAACACTAAAATAGAATACCAATTTGAACCTTAACCATATACCATATTGAACCCTAATCCTAAATTATCTAAACTCAAATTTTGGACCAAAGTCAACCATAACTCTAGCACTTAACCAAATTGAACCCTAACTAAATTGAAGTATAAGCCTAACACTAAACCAAAATAAACCCTAATTAAATAAGTTGTATTGAACCCAAACACTAAACCAAATTAAATGCCAGCTATTAAACTAATTGAATCTCATAAACCAAATTAAACCCTAACCTTATACAAAATCTAGCCCTAACCCTAAACCTAACTTTGACCCTCACCTTAACCCTAACCCTATACCAAATTCAATCTAAATATAATTAATTGTATACTAAATCAAAATAAACACTAACACAAAAAAAATGAATCTTAACCCTAACAAATAAAAACTTTAACCCTAACACTATCCAAAATTGAATATTAATTTTAAACAAAATTGAACACTAAATCAAATTGAATGTTAAACCTTAACCTAATTTTAGACTAAACCAAACTAAACACTAAAACAAAACCAAATTGAACTCTAACCCAACCCATAACAAAATTTTAAACTATAACTATAATTCTCTACCAAACTGAACCCTAACCCTTAACCTAATAATTTATCTTTGACTTTGACAATTTGACTCTAATAATTTATCATAAACTTTCACAAGTTAACTCTAAACCATAGTGTACCATGATATTAACACATTACCAAATTAAACCCTAACTATAAACGAAATTTAACCCCAACCTTAATAATAACCTTCAACATGATCAAACAGTAAACCTAATTCAATCATAACCATTACTAAATTATATTTAAACTATTTTTGTACAAACCCTAATTATAATTTAATATTTAATAAAAATGATTCCACTAAAAATGTTATTAAATTATAAACCTAAACAAAATTGCAGCCTAACCCTAAGACTAAATCAAATTGAACCATATCCCCATATTGACGCATACACCTAAACCTAATTAAACATTAACTAAAATTCAACCTTTATCCTAAACCTAATTCAACACCATAATAAAACTAAACACCAACCCTAATTTTTGGTAGATTTTTGAGTTTGAGTTAGACTTCAATTAACCTTACTAATCACTCAGGTTAGCATTTAACTTAAGTTAGTAATCGAAATAGGTCACAAGTTAAATTTGATTATAGCTACTATTGTATTAGCATTAAAGTTGTGGTACAACTAGAATTCTAAATTAACAATCGCTACTATTGTATTAGCATGAAAGTGGTGGTAAAATTATAATAGCTTAACAATGGCTACATTTCAATTTTAATTTTCCTTTAATAAGAGTTAACTTGATTTTTTTATATATATTAAAATAATTTTATTAAAGTTAAATTATCTCAATTATAAAACAATTCAATCTTTAAATTTTATTTAAATAACTAATTACAAATAAATTATTAGATTTAAACTTTATTTAAATAATTAATTACAAATAAATTATTCTTGATTTAATTGTTTTCAATTACACCCTACATATGCTACTAGCTTATATATATTGAATAATATATATAAAGAAAATCTCAAGATATCAAGACTTTCAATTTTTAATTTGATAAACATATATGATTTCAGTTCGAAACAGCGGGTTGTAAGGTTCACTTTTACCATGATGGGACAGGATTGTGTGTGTGATAACAAGAGGCAGAGGAGAAGCAAAATAAAAGAAATATATATATATATATATATAATGACTATTATGACTAATTACAAGCAATACAGGAAACGTGGGAATAATGCCCTTCACAGTGTTGAAACTAATCTCAACTATCACCCTTTATTACTCCTCTGTAGACTTCTTTCTCCAACTTCTACTTGCCCCTTTTTCAATGCAAATTAAATGTAATGTAATATATGTTTCTTTTTCCCTCCTTGCTGGAAAAGTGTAGAAGAGTCTAGAAATTTCATAGCAGTACAAACAGGTGTATAAGAAAAAACAGGTTAGTTTTTATAAGCAATATATGTAAAAAGAGCAGAAAATTGTTTACATTGTTGTAGCAACAGCAACCAGTGAAGAGGGCAGCCTCTTTGTATACAAAAGATAAAGTAAGGTAGTTTTAAATGGTGTGTATGAGGAGAGCAGAAGTTTTACTGGATGTAGCAGAAGGGGTCTCTGTTTTTAATCTCTGTGAGGTGAAGAAAGATCGGCTTTGTATTTTTGATAAACAATTTAATCAAACATAATCTGCCCTGTATTTTGGGTTATTTTAAATCAGAATTTTGTATGATTCAATATATATACAAAATTAAATAAATCAAACATTGTCTACCCTGTATTTTGGGTTATCAATACTAGTTATTTTATTTTTAATTAAAGAAATCCTACGTAGGCCATGACACTTTTCTACGGGGAACTTTTCCATAGTTTTTCCAGCCTGAAACAAACATCTGGTTTGGCTCTGAGATTCTGAAAGAGCCAACTCATGTAATAGATCATGCATTTTGCAGTATTTAATGATGTAATCGTTCCCATCATAGGGAACAAATTCAATCATACAACGATCAACCAGCTCATTTAGGTAAGAGAATACTAGCTCGTAAGATCTTCTCTTTCATCAGGATTAACAAATCGTTGGGCAAGCCATACTTGTACCAGATACTCACAACTCATTATAGCATCTTCTGGATGAGCAGAACAGCAAAGAAAACAAGGTTTTAGATAGTCAGGGAGAGCGTCGTAAGTTAACCTGAGCATTGGTAGAACGTCCTCCTTGATTGTACTAACTTTATTTAGCCAATTCAACGTGGATTCCTATTTGTTAGGAAGTCAGTTGACGCTTGCCATAGATGCTGCTACTGTCTTCACGGCCAGGGGTAATCTGGAGCATTTTCTTTCTATTGCACGGGCCACCCTCTCCAATTCCTCTGGCGGACTGTGATTGTGATCTTCAGGGAACGCATGAATGCAGAACAATCTGCAACTGTTTTCTTCGGAAAAATAGTCCATGTGATGGATGCGGTGAGCTCCCACATTTTCTAAAACTAATCCAGGACGGGGCTTCACATCAATGTCCCTCAGATACATGAGATACTTTGAGCTTCGGTGGATGCAGAGGATTCTCTCCTTCAAAACCCGAATCTTGCGACCCAGTAAGTACCTGGAGATACAGTTGGTGTGGTGCGGAGCTTGAGAAGAGTCCTCCAACAGGTGGAGGGTGTCGTAGAGAAAGTCTTCAAGTTTCTGCAACCAATTCCTTACTGAACTGGAGTTTGTTCTCCACACTCCACCGGCGTCGTTGAGAAGGCATTTGATAGATTCGAGCTCATCACAGATGAATTCCAAATCCTCTGTGTGCCTGGTAGCTACCGAAATCTCCTCAAAAAAAAATTTCAATAAGAACTGAAATGACATGATCTGCAAGCACAGACACAGGAAACCCATCCATCGTTCCCAAGCGTAGGGAAACTAGTATACCACCATATATTGGTGGAAATTTTTTGACTGTAGAAAACCACCATTAAAGTGGCGCTGAAACCACGTAGTTGTAATGGTCAGTCAAGAAAAAATTGACGAAATTGGAATGGTCTGATCAACGTAACCATTACGCGGGTCAATAGATCAAATATGTTTTGACCGTGAATTGCGTTGTTATTATTAGACTGTAATTGCCAACTCGATTACCACTCAAATGCATTTCGATGAAAGTGAAATTTGATGTTTTGGTACTTGAATATGAAATTTACAGATGGATACTCGGAAAATTCTAAGAAAATTGGAAGGAATACTAATTTCAATTTTGTCCAATTCTGCGCGAGTCGCAATTGGCTCTGTCTGCCTCAAATTTCCAAGTTATTCCGAGGAAAAATCGCCCATCCAGAACAAACTCAGTCCTCAATTTTGTGGATTGGACATGACGATCGTACTACTACGCCGGGTTCGAAGAATATTTCTTCGTTCAATTCAACCTTACACTTTGAATTAGTGTTAATACCTAGGGGAAGAGTACTACTAGTCGTTATAGTTAATTTCGCAAATCCACAAATCTTATATGGTATATTGAATTTTTATTTTTATTTTAGTTGTCTTTGCATGCGACTTAAATGCTTATAGCTATTGATCTCGAATCAGTTATGCGCACATAGGTCAAAAAGTACACATTTCAAAGTGTCCCCTGATACCTAACTAAAAATGTTCCAGTAACCGTCCACTCAAAATTGCCAATACTTGTAGACAAATGTCCCAATAGTTTTGCACAAACGTCCCAATAGTGGTGCACAAATGGGCCAATTATGAACAAAAATTTACAAAAAATGACAAAAAATGATCGGCTATTGGTACAAAACAAAATTTATTAATGGTGTTTTCACTAGATGGCTATTTGAGGGTCACTATGACAATCTCAATTAATAGTTGCAATTATATTTTTTTATTTTATATTGATGATGATCAATAAATAATTTGTTTTTTTTTAATTTTCCGAAGTATTATTAGACAAGAATATTGAATATTTCATGTTTTCATATTTGTTTTAACTATTTAATTTTATATTGTTTTATGTAGGTTTGGTCATATCCACAATATGTAGGTTTAATTTAATATTGTTTTATGTAGGCTTTGTCTTGATTTCCTATCCACAATATTTTTTTGTATATTATACTATTATCTTTTATTAAAAAAATGTTAAATAAAATTTATTCATTAGTTTTATTTTTAGAAACAATAAATAAATGGGTTTCCTTGTTTTATTATAATTAAACATAAAATTAGAAAATATTATTACTATAACAACTATTTGCTAAAATTACATTGAAAATATTAGAAATTATTTTCGATTGCAATTCCTCCCAAAATCTAATTACCAGTATTCTTCAATAAATTTTGTATTATTCAAAATTGTTACAATAAAAATATTTTCAATATTTTCTTATTTTTCAATTATGAAAAATCACTTAATAATTAAATTTATGCTACAAATGCATTATATGACTAGATATTCCGAAGAAAATGATAGATTCAATTAAAAGGAAAAATTGACTTGCTATTCAATATTATAGTAAATGACTAGAATGTGTGTGATTTAGGAAAGAACATCTGCTATACAATGTCTCTAGTGATAATTTTACTAAATTCTTCTTTTCAAGATAAAAATAACTACTTTCCTATGTCGTTTTTCATCCTAGATTAGATTATGAATATGATTTTATGCCCTAGTTTGTATCACAAATGTAATCTTGTACCCCAAACAAGATCATATGTCTAATCTCATCCTTAGTTCTAATTTTCTACAACTTTTTCTTTCTTTCTTTAGAAAATTCAACTATATATGTTTTTCATTTGATGTTTCAAATTAATCTCACTAATCCCTCATAAGAGGAACTAAGTGATTGATTTGATTATAGTAATAACATTAAGAAGAGTTAGGGGGAAGAAAGGAGGAGGATCAAAAAATGAATAATAGGACAAGAGGTGAAGATGATGAAATCTTGATTAATGCATTGGTGATTTAGTGATTACATCTCAAAATGGCTTTATAAAGCCATATATTTATGCATATAACTATTTATAATAATAACCACTCTACTGTAAATAAGTATCTAATCCATATTGATTATTAAACAATGTGATAATTCTATTTTGTTAACATTCCCTATTTATTACATTGTTCCTACAAATTTACCTCTACAAAAATAAACTTCACCTTGCTAAGATACCATTCTTTAATGAGAATAGGATAAATGAATTAATTAAATAAATAAAGATTCATTTAATTAATAGAATAATTAGGCTAAAATAATTAAATAAATAAAATATTTATTTAATTAGACTGGACAATTTTAAGTGTCTACATTTTGCCCCTCTTTGAGACAATGCAACTTGTCGCGTTGTTTCAAAGAAGATAAGATGAACTAATGCAAAGTTGCCCCAAGATGGGAATGATATGCCCCCTTGAGAGATTGGATGAAAATGTCTAAAAAGTTCACAGACAATCTCTCGATAAGAAAGAAAGGCTAGAATGGACTGATTGGATAAGATAAAGTGATAGAGTCACGGGATAAAGAAGACTGACTCGGGAGACTAGGGCTAGGGTAGTCTATAAGATAGACTATGAAGGGAAAACATCCTCATTGTCATCCACACATCCAAGATATCGGAGTGTAGAGATAGCAAAGAGCAATCAGCAGAGATGGCATTGGTGCACAGATTCGATCGTGTTCGCCAATTTCAAAGGCCAATAGATGCAGGAGAGCCGGTAAGTACTGCCAAACCTCCTTGTACTTTGTCCCAATAAATGTTGTCATAAATGTATGTTAGGTAGGGTAATAAATGCGCATTAGGTATGTCTAGAAAAATGTCAAGCGAGAGGAAAAACATTAAGGCATGTTTGCATTGGTGCCAGGTACATTTGTGTCATGAATGCGTGTTTATGTCTTCAAGGTCCAATCAGCAGTTTTATTTTAAACATACGTTGTCAATTGGATAAGTTGTTGAGAGGATACACTCAAGCAGGTGCTCTAGGGAAAACTAGAATAGAAGATAGGGCTAGCATTGACAATTATGTGATAGAACATACGTTGCCAATTAGGAAAATACTCAAGAGGATACACTCAAATAGAGGCCCTAGGATAGGATAGAATAAGGCACTTTGTGATGAATAGGGAGTACCAAAAAGATTGACAATTTTGTGATAGAACATACGTTGCTAATTGGATTAGGCTGGAATTGACAATTCTGTGATAGAACATATGTTGTCAATTAGATAAGCTACTCAAGAGGATACACTCAAGTAGGTGCCCTAAAAGATAGGATCAAAGCAGCACTTTGTGATGAACAGGGAATGCTACTAGGATAGAAAGCAGTACTTTGTGATGAATAGGGAGTACCACTAAGATTGACACAGTTGATTTGCTTGACTGCAGGAGTACCTACCTATGCTAGAGTCACGAGAGAGATTCCCTTCCACTTAGAGTTTGTGAGTAGAGCTGACATTCAAGGATAGAGTAGCAGTTGAGGTCATGGGTCTGCGATATATTCTGTATGTGCCTGAGTTTTTGGCAAACATGGGATTGCTGACTGCTTTAGCTAAGGGATGGCACTTAGAAACTTGCAAATTTCATTTACCAATGGGTGAGATGACAGTCACCTTAGAGGATGTGTACAGGATACTACGGATACAGATTGATGGGGAGTTAGTTCTGTACGATCAAGAGGGAGACAGGGATGCACTGAGACGAGTGTTTCAAGATCTAGGACTGGAGATGAGGGCTGGACACGTGGCTTGGGATACCATGAAATAGACAGGATTAGTGCTACCGACAGTATTGGAAGGAGTGATCAATGGGTTCCTCTATCCGGATAGAGTGACACAAGGGTTGGTTGTGGGATGGGGGAGGAGGATGAGCTACTATCCTTGAGGGAGATCTGCTAGGGACAAACAGATGAGATCTAGGATCTGGAGAGGGAGATAGCTGAGTGACACTGAGCGGGAGAGAGATCAGGCTATTCAGTGCTATACATAGACTGAGACAACACTGAGGGCAGGGAGGCAAGCAGTAGAGGACACAGGGGCTAGATACACCTATGTTCTGCGGGCAGTGGAGGAGATATCCTACTAGAGAGACCTATACTATGGAGCGGTGCCACCAGAGCAGTGAGTTAGGAGCTTCTAGAGACCATCGCGGATGATGACGACCCTTGGAGGGAGAGACAAGAGACAGGCATCTAGCAGTGGGGTCATGGGTCCTCCACCACCACCCAATAGAGGGGGTAGGAGAGATGATCCTGGGGCAGGTCCTTCCAAGGCTTAGACTCTGTCGAGGCTAGCCGACTTTGAGGGATGGAGTTCATCATAACCTTAGAGGTTTCTCTATGTCTCAATTTTGTACCACTTTGTATGATGTTGTAGACACCTTCGACTAATTGTACCCATATGTATTTTGACATCATTGTATCATGACACTTATGATTTTGATATATATATGAGATGATTCATCTTTGTGGCAGCTATATGCATGTGTACCTATGTGATGAGATGTTTCTATGTGATGCTTATGATATGGATGCAAATATGTACATGATGAAATGCCATATTTTTGTTCTTTTATGTTTTATATGTTATGCATGTGTAATTGTGGATGTATGCAATGCAAATGAATATGATAATGCAAAGAACTATTTACATGATGAGAATGTAAAATGTGCTAACATGTGTTGTGTGCAGGATGTGATGCAATTGTGCTATCTATATGTATGTATGAAATGCTTAATATGTGGCAATGCAGGTGCAAACTACATGAAATGCAAATATTTTTGGTGTCATTATACTCACTCATGTGATAGCAGGCTACATAGACTTGTAGCATCCTAAAATTGTGACACTTGCAATTTCGACTACATTTGAGTCTTCACGATGGCGGCACAACACTGAACCTGAATGGAGACCTCGAAACCTATTTACGATATCAAAAACTGCATCTTTTTGCACCTTGGCCTGATCCTCCTTGCACCCTATTGTCCTGGGAAGTGGGACCATGACGCCCAGCGCCCTGGTCCTTCAAGACCATGGCGCCCAGCGCCCTGGTCCCTCAGGACCATGGCGTCCAGTGCCCTGGTCCCTGTCCCTATTTTGGGCCCAGTCTCTTGTTGGGCATCGGGTCTTCAAGTTTGCAATTTGGAAAATAATGTTCCTAGGTTGGCCTAAGGTCGGAAAAATCAGTCTTCTAACCCTAATTGACAAGTATATAAACTACATTTCCCCTTTTGAAAAAAAGGAGGAAAAAATAGATGCGTACAAGAGGCGAAAGCGATATTCAAACATTCAAACATTCAAGCATTCAAGCATTCCTTCAAGAAATTGAGCATTCTAGGTCTCCATTCAAGGCTAGGTGTTGCATTCAAGACAAGGATTCAACCATTGAAGAGGAGATCAACCTACAACATACAACATACAACATATAACATACAACATCATTACACCTTCGCATGTAAGAATACAAACATTCTTACAACAAGGTATCAGTACTTGATTACATTACAAACATTTACATTTACAGCATTCTCATTTCTTGGTTAATTCCAAAACTAGGGTTTGACCTAAAGGCAAACCCCTAATCCCTAACCCCCCAATTGTCCTCTCTTCTCTGTGTGTAGGTTGTAGGTACGCAGCTGTAATTGAAGATCTGGAATCCTTGTGCAGAGACAAACAAATCCCCCTTCATTTTGCGGATTTTTCAGAGGACCGTGTGCACTCCGGGCGCCATCGTCCCATCAACTTTCGCTCAAACTTGTAGGACAGCATCGTCTCGACATTTTACTAATAATTCCAGGTCCGTAGCTTCATCCCGTGTCTCTATCTCTGTCTACAAGCAAATCTTTCCTACTTTTACATACACTCCTAATTCAATCCTTCTATCTACATTATTTACAAAAGAGGGTATCCTTGTTGTATCACCCTTGAAACTCATTTAGAATTCAATCTTGCATTGTGTGGGATTGGATCTTGTGAGTTTCAACCCCTCTTTTGAATGTAAAGTCTCTCCTAAGTGAAAACTGTCAATCCTAGTGACCTCCTTTCTCTCTCTTTGGAGTGGGGGGAACACCTAGGGTTCGATTTTCCGCTTTACATTTTGGTGAACCCGACGTGAACATCCTAATTCTGATTATTCATGGTTAGATCTGAAAATTTTGCTTCCTTAATTACATTTCCATGTTTGATCTTTTGCAAATTTTAGAGGTTAATTGCATAAAAACCCTAAATTTTCCTTTTAGTAATTGAGCTTGTGAAATTTTTAATTGTTAATGCTTGTTTTAGATCTACCCTTCTATTGCAAATTATCAATTCATATTTGTGCCTTAATTCTAAAAATTAAGTGGTTAAGTGTCAAAACCCTAATTTTTAAAACCCCCTTGATTCAACCTTTGACCGATAATTTCACTGATCAAAACACCTCCAAATCGGCTGTAACTTTGGATTCCGCAACAAAATCATAATATTTCTCATCCCTGAAAATTTTGAAAAAAGTTGCGAGGACCATGTGCACCCTGAGTGCCATTGTCCCCGACATTTTTTTTGAAATTTCGGGAGCTAGATCTTATTGTATTTTTCTGCTAGAATCTAGAATCTTGGCTGATTTCATCAATTCTAACACTTTCAAAATTAAAGTCAAAGTTGGTCTAGTGATTGCTTGGATTAAGGCTTCTAATTATTCAAAAATTGTTGAAATTGAAATTTTGTGTCAAAATTGTGTTTCTTACTATCCTAAATCTGAAAAGTGTGTTGGTATTCATTCAAAGTTTCAGTGCTTTATTCAAATATTTGCAATTTGTGACTTTTGAAATTAAGTGTTTGATTGCAACAACTTTGATTTCCGCTTTCAAAATTGAATTTTGCATGAAATTGAGTCAACTTGTAAATTTCAAAGCTTGCATTGCTTTCAGTATTCCTTCTAAAATCATAAAATTCAAAATTTCAGTTTCCCTCTCTTTTTCAAAATTCAAATTTTGCATTTTTCAACAATCTTGGTAGGATTCAATTTTGAGATTGCAACTTTAATTTGGCCTATCTACAGATCGTAAAATCACTCAATTTTTTAAGGTTAGCTTTAAAATCATCATAACTTTCATCCCTGAAAATTTCGAAAAAAGTTGCAAGGACCGTGTGCACTCCATTTGCCACAGTCCCTGACATTTTTTCTAAAATTTTGGGAGATTGTCGTGATTGCATTTAACAGCTTAAATCTAGGAGATTGGCTGATTTTATTGAAACTTGCTGCCTCTAAATTCAAAAATATTTTTAAAATTCAAAATCTTCTCTCCCTCTCTAGTGCATGAGTTTTACAACAATAAGCCCTACTTACACTATTCCCGTTAGACAAAGCCTTAGAATTAAGTCTTTCCAATGTTAATTACCGAGGAGATGGAACCTAATTTGAATGGCCTTTTTAACAAGGACACGGGCAATTCCTCTAATCCTCTTAATGATGAAGAAGCTCTCCATGAGGTTTCTATAGAACAACTTTCAAAATTGGATAACCAATTTGATGATTTTCAGAAATGGATGTCTCAAGAATACCCCGATAGTCAAGCTCTTTCATTAATTGAGGGTCTAAAACATATGGTTCAAAGTGATAAGAATGGAATTGATATTTTGCGTAGTATTGCACACATTGTGGATTCAAATGCGATGCCTATGAACAGTTGTGCCGAAACTTTAGGTTATACACAACCTCCTACTCAAGTCAATCATTCTATCCCTTTGACAACTTCTATTGCTGGTATACCTACTTTTACATCAAACATAATGACTACTTCAATACAAAACATTCCACTTATGATCACTAGTCATGGGGGCAATCCTTCCTCTTCAATCAACCCTCTTCCTTCATTCAATCTGACTTCTTCATTCATTCCTTCAATGAGTGTCCCTATTACATCTCCACAAATGAACATGACGCAAGGGGGCAATTCGTTCAACCATTCCATTCCTCCTTGTAGTGTTCCTTCTTTCCAATCATCTCCTATGACTAACTATCATAGTGTCCCCCCACCTTACTCCCAATCAATTCCTTCTTTCAATAACATAATACCTCCATCACAATCTAACACGTCTAATATGAACTCTTCGACTGAAGCGACCATTAACAATCTTGCACAAACTGTCTCTTCTTTACAGCAACAAATTGCCTCTATGAATCAATCTAAGTTTAGCGTGCCCCACATTTGATGTTGCGAGCCCACTTTCTCTTGACATTGTTTGAGCTATCCCCCCTAAGCATGTTGAAATCCCACAGTTGGAGCTTTATAATGGTAAAGGTGATCCTCTAACACATGTTAAGACCTTTCAAACAATATGTACCGATTTTGCTCATGACCAAAGGTTGCTTGCAAAACTGTTTACTAGAACATTAAGAGATAAGGCTCTACAATGGTATTGCTCATTGCCTTCCTGTTCTATTACTTCTTTCCAACAACTTGCAAATGCTTTTATTCAACAATTTCAAAACAATATAAGTCCTAAAGTTACTTTGATTGATTTAATGCATTGTAAACAAGGTGTTAAAGAAAAAGTGACTGATTTCATTGGTAGATATAAGCATTTGTGTGCTCAAATTTCTTTTCCAGTACCAAACAATGATATTCAAAGAATCTTTATTTCTAATTTACAAAAAGATATTAGAGAAAAACTTTTGTTTTCTGAGTTTACTTCTTTCCAACAGTTGTGTGCAACTCTTCACAATTATCAACTGACTGTGAGTCAAATGGAACAAGCAAATCCTATGGCTCCGAGTGATAAGGGTGATAGTAGTCAACAACCATTTGGGAAGTTTAAACCGAACAGAGGGTTCGTTAAGTTCAATGAAAACATCATCAACAACAATGTGAATGCAGCATCAGGTGTGCCTCCTATTTCTAAGTTTTTCAAGAAAGAAAGAAAGTTTACTCCTTTGAATGAATCATTGCATAGTATTATGAATAAGTTATTGGAACAAAATGTGCTTACTCTCCCTCCTATAAAGAAAATAGATCTTGCAAAGATTAATTCACCCTATTTTGATAACAAATCTTTTTGTCAATTTCATCATCAACCTGGGCATGATACTGAAAAATGTTTTTCTTTAAAGGGTAAAATTCAAGATTTGATTGATAATAATACTATCTCTATTTCAGGTGTGAATGATAAAGGCAACACATCTGTAGCTCTTCCTAACCAAAATCTTAAGATTTTTACTGATCCATTACCTTCTCATACCTCTAATGTGATTGAGACTAATGATTCCTCTTTCTCACCTGATGGTCTTGTGTCTATGACTTCGAATGTGATTAACTTTGTAGAGTAGCAGAAAATCCCTAAAGAACCTTCCATCACATTTGATTCCAGTGAAACTATCAGGGCACCTGATGGTCCTTTATATATAGTTGCAAAAGTCAAGAATACACCTTGCCGTGGAGTGCTTATTGATCCTTCTTGCATGGTTAATGTTATTACTAAAGAATTTCTTTTTACTTTGCAATTGAATCAAGTGATCTATGACAAAACAGATGTGGTTGTGAAATTATTTGATGCATTTTCTTCTCCTGCAATTGGTTCTATTACATTACCTATTGAGGTCCATAACAAATCCATTGATGTGAGCTTTGCTATTATTCCATCATCCGAACAATTTCGTGTGAAGCTAGGCTATCCTTGGCTATCTTCCATGAAAGCTATTGCTTCTCCTATTCACAAATGTTTGAAATTTCCCCATAATGGTGAAGTTGTAACTATCAATCATAGTCTCTTTAAACTAGCTGAAAGAACTTCTAGTGTTCCTATTGATTATTTTTGGCCTAAACAATTTCAATCTCTTCCACCGCAAAGTGATCATCTTTTCAAATCTTATCAAAAGTGGAAAAAAGATATGATCCTATCTCTAAGTGAACCTCGAACACCCAAACTTGATATTCCTATCATTCTTGAGAAGGAAGTTCTTCCTTTGAAAGATAAAACTAATCTCTTTCCTCAAGAAGATTCCCAACCCATTCCTATGGATGTGACAATGTCTATGTCTAATAAACTTTTTAAAAGTAGACCTATACCTCCTCGTCATGATGGACTTGGTCTCCTTCCTCAACCAAATATTCCTCCTCTATATGGAGCAGTTCCTCCTCCTTCCTCTTATAGAGAGAAGAGACCTTCTTCTTCTCCTATTATCCAACCTAAGAGACCACAACCTAAACACCCAAGTGATAAGGATGAGAACATTCCTCCTCCTCAATCCTCTCAACTTCCTACTAAGACTAGACGAAATTGTTCTGTGCGTGAATGCCAATGAAAGCGTCGTCTTAGAGCTCGTGCAACTGCTTCTCAAACTTTGTAATCCCCAAAAACACCTTCAGCTAGTATTATTCCATTTTCTCCTCAACCAAAAATTGAGCCAAAATCTCCTAAGCATAAGATGCATGATGGTTTTGATCTTGTGTAAGTTAAAGATCCTATTTTTATAAATCTTGATGATGATATAGATGAAAATGTTATTCATGATGAAAATGTTACTTCTCTTGCTTCTGATAGTGAATATGAATATGTTGATATTGATAACCATTTATCTAACGAATTTTCTAAAGCACTTATCCTAGCTCCTAGACAAGAACAACGTGGCTTGGAACATGAACATAGCCCTTGTTTGGATCTTGCGATAGCTCCATCTGTTGTGTTGGATGTTCGTCCTCTAGCGTGTTTCCTGCCTTCCCGAAATATTGATCAGCAAGATCGGGGGGTGGATGACGTGCTAGACTATTTAATTAGCACAACAGACTCTCTCCTCCTCTCTTGATATCTTTTGTTACTTCTTCTATGTGTTATTCTCATTCTTCTATTTGTTGTCCTTAGTGTTGTCTACTTGAGGACGATGCAAAGCATTGAGATCTTTTTTGGTCTCTCTCATGTTGACTCAAAAGACACATGTGTTCCCTTCTTCTAGGTGACCTTCCTTGATTGGGGAATGAAGAACAATTATGCATACATACATATGATATACATGAATTATCATACAGCATACTGACCCCAAGGAAAGCGAAGTCACCTCGTGATTTGTGTTTTGTGTCTATTATCCTTGGGTTTATCTCACACTTGGGGGGCTAAATCTTTGTGATAACATGCTCCTTTCCCTTCTCATTTCTTATGTGTATCACTACCTTAAAGCAATCACCCCCAATGAGGCATGTGTGATTGCTTTAACATAGGGGGCATACACTCCGTCCATATCTCTTCAAGATACTTGAAAATTTCTTGGCGAACTTAGCTTTGCCTTGAAAATTATTGGTATTTTTCTTGCATGACTCATAGTGAGGGAACCTTACTACTATCAGTCATGGTTCTCCCTCGTGATCTTTCCTTTTACTTTGTCAATCGAAGTCATAAGATCCTTAGTCCATTGGGGGCTTGGTGTATCTTGCCTCCTTGACGTGGTGAAAGTCTTTCAATATTGTTTCCTTGTACTTTATCGGAAGTATGGGCATACGCTTATACTCCCGCTAAAGTGGGGGCTAAATGTAGCATCCTAAAATTGCGACACTTGCAATTTCGACTACATTTGGGTCTTCATGATGGCGGCGCAACACTGAACCTGAATGGAGACCCCGAAACCTGTTTACGACATCAAAAACTACATCTTTTTGCACCTTGGCCTGATCTTCCTTGCACCCTGTTGTCCCGAGAGGTGGGACCATGGCGCCCAGCGCCCTGGTCCTTCAGGACCATGGCACCCAGCGCCCTGGTCCTTCAGGACCATGGTGCCTAGCGCCCTGGTCCCTCAGGACCATGGCACCCAGTGCCCTAGTCCCTGGCCCTATTTTGGGCCCGGTCTCTTGTTGGGCATTGGGTCTTCAAGTTTGCAATTTGGAAAATAATGTTCCTAGGTCAGCCTAAGGTCGGAAAAATCAGTCTTCTAACCCTAATTGACAAGTATATAAACTACATTTCCCCTTATGAAAAAAAGGAGGAAAAAATAGATGTGTACAAGAGGCGAAAGCGATATTCAAACATTCAAACATTCAAGCATTCAAGCATTCCTTCAAGCAATTGAGCATTCTAGGTCTCCATTCAAGGCTAGGTGTTGCATTCAAGAAAAGGATCCAACCATTGAAGAGGAGATCAACCTACAACATACAACATACAACATATGACATACAACATCATTACACCTTCGCATGTAAGAATACAAACATTCTTACAACAAGGTATCAGTACTTGATTACATTACACACATTTACATTTATAGCATTCTCATTTCTTGGTTAATTCCAAAATTGGGGTTTGACCTGAAGGCAAACCCCTAATCCCTAACCCCCTAATCATCCTCTCTTTTCTATGTGTAGGTTGCAGGTACGCGGCTGTAATTGAAGATCTAGAATCCTTGTGCAGAGACGAACAGATCCCCCTTCGTTTCGCGGATTTTTCGAAGGACCGTGTGCACTCCGGGCGCCATCGTCTCGTCAACTTTCGCTCAAACTTGTAGGACAGTATCGTCTCAACATTTTACTGCTAATTCTAGGTCCGTAGCTTCATCCCGTGTCTCTATCTCTGTCTACAAGCGAATCTTGCCTACTTTTACATACACTCCTAATTCAATCCTTTTATCTACATTATTTACAAAAGAGGTTATCCTTGCTATCTCAACCCTTGAAACTCATTTAGAATTCAATCTTGCATTGTGTGGGATTGGATCTTATGAGTTTCAACCCCTCTTTTGAATGTAAAGTCTCTCCTAAGTGAAAACCGTCAATCCTAGTGACCTCCTTTCTCTCTCTTTGGAGTGGGGGGAACACCTAGGGTTCGATTTTCCACTTTACAAGACTCAAGAACGATGGAGGTCAATCAAGAAAGGGGATGGAAGGTAGAAGATATGAAAGTGAAAGAGATTCTTTTGTGTTATCATCATTGAACTTTATTATGGAAAAATAGGTTATGACAATCGAGGCATATGTTTGACCCAGAAAGTCATTGTACCTCTTTGCATGGAGATAAGATAGTTGCAAACAAGGAATGCCCTAGTTCATTCTAGACCCATAGTGTCCTCATATCCTTGGACAAGTCATAGCATTACTAAGAGACAATCCACAGACAGCAAAAGAAAAATAGGTGACGATACCCCATCCTCGCCTTTCTAGTTAAAGACATCTTGGAAAAGCTAAAAGACATGTCACCAAAAGATAAATTCAAAATAAAACCAAGACTCGACACTAAAATCCACTGTAATCCTCAAGTTTAGTGTCTCTTATCACTTGTATAAGTTTGTTTGATTGTAGTCACAATGTTTACTTTCACAAAATGGATAGATAGCACTGAACCATAATGTTGTCTGAGTCTATTGAAAGATTTGATTTGTTGAAGCCCATTGTTATTGTTGTGTCTCATCTAAAACTGACTAAATCCATGAAACTGATACTTTATTGCAGAGAAGGCGGAACTTTATTACAAATTGGCAATGCAAATGTTGTTTTATTGCAGATTGTGCGTGGATAGACTGAAGAAAATTGGAAGAAACTGTACTCCTCGGAACATGTGATGCTCTCAGTTCCACAACCGTCATGAGACGTAGGATTTTCCTTAGCCATAGATAAGAGCTAATTTATTATGAATGGAAAGGGGTGAAAAGGGAGGTTTTTTATGAATGGCTAACCAATCTTAGGTAGATCAATAACAAGCCATGATGGGAATGGGTAAGTTTTTTATGAATGAATAGGTCATGAGTGTGTGCAAAGTGAAAGGATGAGATGGAATCCTGAAGGAGGGAGGAGCAATGTCCCTACACATGCTGTCGATGACCTGGTTTTCACCATGGTACTTGCCCAAGGCACCACTGAAGTGGTTTTCACCAATGGATGAAATGTTTTTCTTTACTTTTTTCAATTTTTCAATTTTTGTGTCACAAGGCGCCCGTTTGCCAGGTTTTCACCAAGTAACATTTTTTTTGTATTTTGGAATTGGGATACTCTGAAGAGCTATGTGTAAAACCTGCGAAGGTGCATGTTGTTGATAGGATCCTCCAAAGGTTCACCATCTAGAGTTGAAAGTTGATATGCACCAGATCCATAGGTTGTTGTAATGTTGTAAGGACCAAGCCAATTTGGTTCGAACTTGCCCTTTTTCTCTCTGTCTTGCTGATTTTTTGGATTCTCTTTGAGAACTAAGTCACCCACCTCGAATGTGTGATGTTTTACCTTATGATGGTAACGGCATTGTTCCTTGACTGAATGATGTGTAACTAGAGTGAGTTCCTTCCTTGATGAAGGAACTGAGATAGAATTACTAGCGTGTGGACTACGTAGGCCCGTATGCGTGTCACCTAAAGAAGTTTGGGCATTCTTGGTAACAAAGTCCTTCGAGGAAGCTCCATTAAAGGTCCATGATGTATCGCCAGAAGGGAAAGGATATGTGTAAGAGTTAAAGGATGGAGATAAGTCCAGGTGTCTTCCCTAATTGTTCTACAAGGTCATACTCAAGTTTGGTTGATGAGGAAGTGGTGTTTTTAGCTAGAGCACCTTGCAAAGTGAATTTACCTCGACGGGTTGTAACATTACATTCAGAGGTAGGTTCAAAAGAAGATCCAATGCCTTTTAGGACAATCTTGGGTCTTTGGGTAGAATTCTCAAGCGTTTTGTCCTTGATGATAATGGTAGAGACATAATTGTTTATTGAAATATCATTGACAATTGTATCAAAGTTATAGGATTCTCTTGTATAGTTGGTCTGCTCATCTATGGCTTTAGCTTTTCCCTTGTCATATTTTGGGAATGGTTCTTTAAACATTTCATGTTCTTGATTGGATGAGTTTCCTTCAATCTCAATGTCACCTCTATCAATAAGGTCTTGTATGATGTTCTTCAGTCAATGACAATTTCCTGTTTTATGACCTTTGCTCTTATGAAATTCACAATACTCATCATCATTCCACCAATTTGGTTTAACCTTTGGCTCATATGGAGGTAAATCTGGAATTTTTATAATTTTGTTTACCACTAGCTTCTTGAAAATTAATTCTAGTGGTTCTCCCAATGGGGTGTATTTCCTTCATGATTTTGAAGTTGTTTGAGTATTCACTTGATTGTTTGTAGAGCTTGATCTAGAAAAAATGATTTTCGGTCATACTGTATTGGCATAAACAACACCATCATTGACTGTGTTCTTTTTTTAATTCCAAAATCTTGGCTTTTCTTTTCCTTTAAAGTCCTCTTTGTTTTCTTTGAATATTTTGACGATGCGTTGCTCAATTAGGACCTTCTCTATCATTAAGCCTTTCTCAATGATGTCCTTGAAGATGGACAAATAAGATTTTCTTAGATCATAACCAATGTATTTGTTAACATTTTGGGTGAACATCTCTACCATTTGTTTCTATGGAATTTCACAAGAGCATCTGCTGGCTAGATTCCTCCATCTTTGTAAAAATGATGAAAAAGATTCTCCATCCTTTTGCTTGGTGTTGCACAAAGTAGTGAATAATTTGTCTATCTCTATGTTGTATAAGAAATGTTGGATAAATGCCTCTGCTAAGTCACCCCATGACTTAATTCCAGGTGGAAGTCGGGAGAACCATTCAATAGCTTGATCACCTAAGCTCGGTGGGAATAATCTCATCAAATATGTCTCTTCTGCTGCTACCTCAATGCAAGCTATGAAAAATTGTCTTATATGTTCCTTAGGATCCCCTTTTCCTCTGTACTTATCAAACTTAGGTGTCACAAAGTGTGTAGGAAATGGAGGCATTGGAATGCTTTTGTCAAATGGATAAGGACATATGTCTCTCATTGTGTAAGTTGGCTTCGGTGTATTTATGTCCTCCATTTTCTTTTGTAAGTCCTTGATTTGTTGTTCCAAATTGTTCTTAGGTGGAGATTGACTTCTTGGACCATACCCCATTCCTAAGGCATCTGGTGGAGGAGGAGCATGTTTCATATATGGATGATATTGATCATACACATGTTCATATGGAGGAGGTCTATAATGATGTTGCGTATATGGACCACTTGGTATAGAGTCATGGTGAGGAATTGAATATCTATTTTGTCCATCTATACCATACTCTACAGACATGTCATGAGTTTGTTCTGATGTGTTGCCCCCAAATTTGATGCAGGGTTTCCTTGTGTTGAAATTTTGATCATGCCTTTGGATATCCAATTGCTTTGGTGGTTGATCCTTAGCATTGGTATGTGATTGAGTATGATTTTTTGCATAAGACTTCCATAATGGTCTGCGAAGGTGAGTATCATATGCTTGACCATGTGTGTATGGGACCTCAAGTTTTTGAAACAAAGATGATGGTGACTTAGGCACAAGATGTGGTCCTCTATTGCCTCCACTATTAGGCCTCCTTTGATCCATGTTGAGGTGAGGTTGTTGCAAAGGTTGATTTTCCATTATTTGAGACATGTCAAAATCATGAGGGATCTTAGCTCCACTTTGTGCCATCACTTGTAAGAAATATTGTCTATCTCTTCTCATGATTTCCTCAACCAATCGATTGAAACGAGGATCCATAATGGAGTCTTCCACTTCTGCTGAATGTACAGAAAATTTGTCCATATTGTCATTGTGTGTATCATTATTGTTTGTAGTGTCCATGTTCTCAACATTTGGAATGTTTCTATAGGAATCCATGTCAGGTAATGTGGTATGATAAGAATTGAAAAAGATATCATTGTCATACTCACAGGCACTCATGTTTGCAGACTCTTGAGCCTCTTTAGCTTCTCTCCTAGATTTTTGGGAACGGGTTTCAACCATGAACTAGGTATTGACCAAGATGTGTGAGACTAGATGAAAATGGAAAGAGTATGGAATACCAAGAGCTAGATGGAATGTAAATGAATCTGAGGTGTACTTGCAATGTCCAAAGTGTAAGATGATGGGATGGTGTTAGGGATAGACTAGCCTAGTCTATGCTCTTGGATCCTTCCCTTGGATCACCTAGTGTTCTCTTCACACCCTAGGGTCTCTAGTAATTCCCTTGCTTAAGGAATACCCTGACCTTTCCCACTCCACCCACCAATGAGTTGCAATGCTCCTCCTAAGGTCTCACCTACTCATGACACTCAAAACCCCTTACTATGGCTAATAAGGGCTTGGCTTGTCCTACTACTTCCTAGGTCTTACCAAGGTTAGGTCATGTCTATTTCATGGTTTTTCCACCCATTCATGTTCCCCCAAGAGGTTTCAATATTCCAACCCCTTACCGATTTCACTATTTTGTGTTTTTACCTACAAAATAGGGCTACAAGGATTTTGACCAATTAGGCCTCCTACCCAGTCCTTTAGGGCTCCCTCTCACAAACGATGCACAAACTACCATAACTCCCAAAATGGAATACCATTCATTTGGAAAGGGCTCAAGGATTTCTCTTGTTTTGGGCCTCCAAGTGGCCGTATAGTGCCTTGGGCAAATTTTGGGGTTTTTAAAGGTTTTGTGAGGGTTTTATGGTCTACCTGGGTCACAGTGTATGTTTTGTGTTTTAGCCACCTTGTATGGATTGGTGGAGGCTCCTACTTCACACCAGTGGTGTTTCACACACTCCTCTACACCTCCTCCAATGGATGCACTCTCCTCTGACCAACCTTGCTCTCCAAGACCTTTGCAACTTAACCCTTCCTAGTCGGGCGTTGTCCAGTCTTGCCTAGGATTGGGTCTTTTGATGGCCTCCCTGCATTTTCAAGTGCCCTTCTTGCTTTTTAGTATAGTACAAGGTTTGAAATCTCATTCCCCACGGTTTCATGGTGGTTCCACAATGGGGAATGGAGTCATGATTCCATTTGCACAAACCAGTCCAAAACTAGACAGTGAGAGGACAACTTACAAAATATTCACTAGCACACCAAGCTTACAAACCAAAACCTAATCTAATTGCTAAAAATGAAAGTATTTATACCATAGAAGACACTCCACATAGTTTTTCATGTAAATCAATCCATTAACAATCTTCCTTTACTCCATTTGTGCCAACTGGCAACAAAATTGCAGTCTCAGTCAGGTCACTTTGCTTGGGCCATACAATGTCTGACATCCAAACGATTAACTTAGGGTTTTCAATTACTTATACCACCTTTACCTCAGTCTTTGTGCCTATATTAGGGTTTTCCATACTACATTAAGGATTTTGACCTCATGGTGGAAAAGTTGCTTGACAACTTTTAAAAGTTGTCATTCAACTTTTGCAACTTTTGAGCAACTTTCCCAATGTTGCTTTTCTTGACTCCTAGACCCACATTGGGATAACCTAAGGACACCACCATTCTATGAAGGACCCCTAAACACCTCAAAGACACACATACCCTCTATTTTCAAGAAAATCTCAATTTTTGACTCATGACTCTAAGACCTCAACTAGGACCCTAATTAGGACCAATGAGCACATGGCTCTTTATTTTATATACAATGGCTTAAAAAGTTGCATAACACCAACAAAAAAAAGGAGGAAGAGCTTGGAAGGGTTCTCCTGTACCATATTCCCCCTCTGCACACAACTAAGAAATGGAAGAAGAGATGAGAGCCGGGTCTATGCTAAGTGTCTTGAACCTGCTCTCTTCAACCCAGGTAGCTTCAGACTTAGGCTGACCTGCCCACTTCACCAAGTGTTCCATGTAGACCTGGTGTTTGGTGGACTTCTTTTCTCTAGATTCCAAGATCTCCTCTACTATAGGGTTCTCCATTTGTGGTAGGACATTAACATCTAGGTCCTGCAACACCTTGGCTTGGTTCTCCTTTTGCCCTACTATTTCACCCTTGTACATGATCAGGTCAGCTACATTAAAGACTGGTGATATAGCCAAATCTGAAGGTAGGTCAACCTTGTAAGAATTCTCCCCATAATTTGATAGAATTCTACAAGGTCCTCCCCTCTTCATTTGCAGTTTGGTAGGCTTACCACTTTGCATCCTATCTTTGCTCAAATGGACCATCACAAAGTCACCCACCTTGAACTGAACCTCTCTCCTTTTCTCATCCATTTTGGCCTTCAATTTTTGAGTGGATTCAAGGATGGCTTTCTTAACTTGCTCTTGGACTTCCTTGATGGTTTGAGTGAAGTCCTCTGCTTGCCCACTCTTTATTTCCAAGGTACCAAGGTCTCTCAACTCACATACTCCTCTTGGATTTCTACCATAGACAACCTTGAAAGGACTTCTACCAGTGGTCCTATTCACACTGTCATTATATGCATACTCTGCTTGAGGAATGACTAGGTCCCATGTCTGCCCATACTCCTTAGTTAAACACCTCAACAAGTTGCCTAACACCCTATTAATGACTTCAATCTGACCATCAGTTTCTGGATGGTAAGCTGAGCTAAATGAGAGATTAGTTCCAAGTCTCCTCCATATTGTTTGCCAAAAATGGCCCATGAACTTGTTGTCCCTGTCTGAAACAATTCTTAAAGGGAGTCCATGAATCCTAACAATCTCCTTAAAGAAGGGATGTGCAACATAGCTAGCATCATGTGTAGTTTTACATGGAATGAAATGGCTCATCTTGGAAAATCTATCTACTACCACATAGATGTTGTCCATACCTATCTTTGTCTTGGGAAGTCCTACTACAAAGTCCATGCTTATACATTCCCAAGGCCTATTTGGGACCAGCAATGGTTGATAGAGACCAACATTGCTTGATCCTCCTTTTGCTCTTTGGCACACACCACATTGTTCTACATATCTTTTCACATCTCTTCGCAACTTTAGCGAATAGTAGTACCTCTATACTAAATCCAAGGTTTTGTTGACTCCAAAGTGTCCACCTGAACTGCCATTGTATTTCTCTTGGATGAGGTTTTTCCTCATGGATCCTCTTGGTACACACAACTGATTACCTTTGAACAAGAGACCATTTTGGAGAGTGTACTCTGCATACTCACCATGGAAATGGTTCTCAAACTCCTTGCAAACCTTGTAAGCTGATGAGAAGTCTTCATCTTCTTCATAGAGGTCCTTGAAACTTTCTATTCCTATGCTATGCAACTGTAGTTCTTGAACTATCAACAACTTCCTGCTTAATGCATCTACCACCTTGTTGAGTTTCCCCTTCTTATGCTTGATGGTGAAGGTGAAGGATTGGAGGTATTCCATCCATTTCAAATGTCTATTGCTAAGCTTCTCTTGAGTGTTAATGTAACTCAATGTCTAGTTGTCTATGAACACCACAAATTCCTTTGGAAGTAGGTAATGCCTCCATTTCTTTGGAGACTGCACTAATGCATACAACTCTAGGTCATAGGCTAAGTACTTCTTCTTTGCTTCATTAAGTTTCTCACTAAAAAATTCCACAAGTCTTCCCTCTTGACTCAATACATCACCTACTGCAATTCCACTTGCATCACACTCCAATGTGAATAGCTTATCAAAAGTAGGTAGGAGAAGGATAGGTTTTGTGGCTACTTCTTGCTTCAATAATTGAAATGCTTTGTTAGCTTGCTCAGTCCATTTAAACTTAGTTTTAAGGCCTCCTTTTATGGTGTCAAGGACTGGTGCACATATGCCACTGAAGTTCCTCACAAAATTCCTATAGAATTGAGCTAAACCATGGAAACTCCTAACTTCAGTCCCTGTTCTAGGTGCAGGCCAATTCAAGATTGCCTCCACTTTTGTTGGATCCATCTTCAAGGTTCCTTTAGACACCAAAAATCCTAAGTAGACCAGCTCTTGCTTCAAAAAGTCACACTTCTCTAGGTTGATGGATAACTTCTCATGCAACCTCTCTAAGACTAACCTCAAATTCTCAAGGTGCTCCTCTTTGGTTCTGCTATATATGAGAATGTCATCTAAATACACCACCACAAACCTACTTGTGAAATCCTTTAACACCTCATTCATCAATCTCATGAAGGTGCTTGGGGCGTTGATGAGTCCAAATGGAATCAGAAGCCATTCATACAATCTCTCTATGGTCTTGAAAGAAGTCTTCCACTCATCACCCTCCTTGATTCTAATCTAGTGATAACCACTTTTAAGGTCCAACTTGGTAAAATACATAACACCTCCTAAACAGTCCATCGAATCCTCTATTCGAGGAATAGTAAACCTATACCTTATGGTGATCCTATTTATTACCCTTGAATCAGTGCAAAGTCTCCACTTGCCTCCCTTCTTTGATGCTAGCACTACCAGGACTGCACATGGGCTGATGCTCTTCTTAATCAATCCTTGTTCCAATAACTCCTGCAATTGCCTTGCTACCTCCTTGTTTTGGTCAGGTGTGAGTTTATATGCAGCTTTGTTAGGTAGGGATGCTCTAGGAACAAAGTCTATTTGATGGCTTATACACCTTCTTGGTGAGAGTGTTGTAGGTGGTCCATCACTCACTATGTCCTTATACTCTTGCAAAATTTGCTTCACCTCCTTGGGTACTTCTGCCTACAACTTGTCTTCTTCCTCCTTTGGTTTCACAAAGATGGCACACTTCACTATCTCCTCCTAATGTAGCAAGTTTAAGAACTCTTTACCAGTAGCCAATAAGACACTAGGTGTTCTTGAAGTTCCCTCTTCATTCTCTGTCAAGGACTGAATCTTGAAGGTCTTGCTATCCTTCTTGAATGATATGGAGTTCTCCTCTCCATCATAGATCACCTTCCTATCAAATTGCCAAGGTCTTCCTAGCAGCAGATGACAAGCATCCATAGGCAACACATCACAAAGGATCTTATCCTTGTATCCTCCAATAGAAAACTCTACCCAAGTCTATTCATTGACTAGCACACTCTGTCCTTTGTTCAACCAAGTGACGTTGTAAGGGCTAGTGTGGGGTATTCTTGTGAGTTTCAAATTCCTAACTGTCTCTTCTGATATGATGTTCTCAGTTGAGCCTGAATCAACTGTCACCTTGCACACTTTACCAAGAACTTTGCATCTCACCCTAAACAATGCTCTCCTATGTTTGGGTTCCTCCTTAATCAGCTATCTGATCAAAATCCTATTGAACATCAGATTCTCACCAATTTCTAATTCAATCTAGTCCACATCCGATGTCTTGCTGCTTGAAGAGTCTTCATGAGCATAAGCAACCCTCTTTCCACTATTTGATGATGTAGGCTTGGCATCTATATGCTGGGTGTCCCAATTGACCACAATTGTAACACTTCATAGTTGCAAAGTAGGAGTTACCTCTGCCAGTACCTCTACCCCTACTTGGACCACCTTGTGCACCTCTTCTTCTAGAATGGCCCCCTCTGAGATTGGTTTCACTACCATGTTCAGTCAACTTGGCTTCTCCTTGGTTCCTCTACTCATTTGACTTGCTTTGGTAGCCACCTTGGTGACTCATTTGTTCTCTACCTCTACCTCTACCCCTGTTATTGGAGTCTCCTTTCCTTTTGTTCCTCTCTTCCACCTTGACAGAAAGCTGATGACATTTTTGAACAGTAGTAGGAGCCCATAGGCTTATATCCTCTTGAATGTTCCACTTTAGACCACTTAGATACCTAGCCACCTTAATAGATTCATCTTCTTAGACTTTGGATCTAAGACAAAGTTTTTTAAATTCTTTAGTGTAGGAGGTCACATCAAGGTCTTTTTGCTTCAATCCCTGTCTCTTCTTATGAAGTTAGACTTCATAATCCTCTGGTAAGTAGTTCTCTTTCATCTTGCTCACCATGGCCTTCCAATTGGCAATAGGTAGCTTCCCCATGCTAACTCTCTCTTCTTGTAGGTACTTCCACCATGTTAAAGTTGTTCCCCTTAATCTTGATTTGGCAACCTTAACCTTTTGAGCCTCTGTCACTCCCTCACACTCAAAGTGGTTTTCCATGCCCTCAATCCATTCCATGACAGTGTCAATGTCCATCCTTCCACTGAAATGTGGCAATCCTTCAAAAGCTTTGGTGTTCAAAGCCTTAATAGCCTTCATAAAAGGTTCTTCATTAAACAAGGGATCTAGTTCAGGTATAATGTCATCTATATCAATGGTTTCCTTGCCTTTACCTTTGGTGTCTTCACCCCAAGGTCCTTGTGTCCTCTGATCTACCACTTCTTGCAACTTATCCCTTATCTCGGTCATAGCTTCTTCAAGGAGTCTATTCTTCTCCTTCTATTCTTCTACCTCCATAGCCAGCTCCACATTAATGACCATTGTGCTTTCCCCTACTAATTCACTAGAATACAGAGACATACACGGTCCACCAAATCTTTAACTTGCTCTGATAACAATCTGATGGGATGGTGTTAGGGATAGACTAGCCTAGTCTATGCTCTTGGATACTTCCCATGGATCACTTGGTGTTCTATTTACATCCTAGGGTCTCTAGGATTTCCCTTGCTTGGGGAATCCCCTAACCTTGCCCAGTCCACCCACCAATGAGTTGCAATGCTGCTCCTAAGGTCTCACCTACTCATGAGACTCAAAACCCCTTACTATGGCTAATAAGGGCTTGGCTTGTCCTACTATTTCCTAGGTCTTAGCAAGGTTAGGTCATGTCTATTTCATGGTTTTTCCACCCATTCATGTGCCCCCAAGAGGTTTCAAGATTCCAACCCCTTACCGATTTCACTTTTCTGTGTTTTTGCCTACAAAATAGGGCTACAAGGATTTTGACCAATTAGGCCTCCTACCCGGTCCTTTAGGGATCCCTCTCACAAACGATGCACAAACTACCCTAACTCCCCAAAAGGACTACCATTCATTTGGAAAGGGCTCAAAAATTTCTCTAGTTTTGGGCCTCCAAGTGGTTGTACAGTGCCTTGGGTGAATTTTGGAATTTTTAAGGGTTTTGTGAGGGTTTTATGGTCTGCCTGGGTCACAGTGTATGTTTTTTGTTTTAGCCACCTTGTCTGGATTGGTGGAGGCTCCTCCTTCACACTAGTGGTGCTTCATACACTCCTCTACACCTCCTCCAATGGATGCACTCTCCTCTGACCAACCTTGCTCTCCAAGACCTTTGCAACTTAACCCTTCCTAGTCGGGCGCTGTCCAGTCTTGCCTAGGATTGGGTCTTTTGATGGCCTCCCTGCATTTTCAAGTGCCCTTCTTGCTTTTTAGTATAGTACAAGGTTTGAAATCTCATTCCCCATGGTTTCATGGTGGTTTCACAATGGGGAATGGAGTCATGATTCCATTTGCACAAACCAGTCCAAAACTGGACAGTGAGAAGACAACTTACAAAATATTCACTAGCACACCAAACTTACAAAAAAAAACCTAATCTAATTGCTCAAAATGAAATTATTTACACCATCAAAGACACTCCACATAGTTTTTCACGTAAATCAATCCATTAACAATCTTCTTTTACTCCATTTGTGCCGACTGACAACAAAATTGCAGTCTCAGTCAGGTCACTTTGCTTGGGCCATACAATGTCTGACATCCAACCCTTTAACTTAGGGTTTGAAATTACTTATACTACCTTTTCCTTAGTCTATGTGTCCATATTAGGGTTTTCCATGCTACATTAAGGATTTTGACCTCATGGTGGAAAAGTTGCTTGACAACTTTTAAAAGTTGTCATGCAACTTTTGAGCAACTTTCCCAATGTCGCTTTTCTTGACTCCTAGACCCACATTGGGCTAACCTAAGGACACCACCATGCTATGAAGGACCCCTAAACACCTCAAAGACACACATACCCTCTATTTTCAAGAAAATCTCAATTTTTGACTCATGACCCTAAGACCTCTACTAGGACCCTAACTAGGACCAATGAGCACATGGCTCTTTATTTTATATACAATGGCTTCAAAAGAAGCATAACACCAACAAAACAAAGAAGGAGGAAGAGTTTGGAAGGGTGCTCTTGCACCATAAGACCAAGTATGTATGTAGTAGAGTAGGTGTTGATCTGAAAGAGATGATAGTTTCTCTTGATGAGGTAAGTCAACCTTGACTCTAAGTAAGACCAAATGAGACCCAAAGGTGATAGACCTTGATGAGGGACCACTTAGCAAAATGTTGTTGTATGTAATGTGTTAGCAAAGTATGATGAGGACAAGCAAGTGACCTTTTGACTCAAGTTTAGATAGATGTGACTGTAATGCAAGGTGTAAAGCAATGATGAACTTTGTGAGAGCCAAAGGTAGGTTGAATACTAGATAAAAATCTAGAGAAATAACTCAAGAAGCTCAAGAATTATGAAACTGATTGCTCTTGTTTGTTGGATTGTGTGTTTTTCCCAATACTTCACAAACATGGTTCTAAAGTCTAAGTGCAATTTTTCCAATTTGTGAAGTTGTTGTTGTGACCAAATCTGAATCTGTTTGACTATTTTTCGTGACAAGAGGATACAATGTTGATGAGGACTCAATGTTTGCAAGTGTTTAGACTCAAAATGACTCGAAAGAAAGTGTGTTTTTTGATGTAAAAAAATTTTGCATACACTTAAAGACACAAAAGACACAATGTTTTGAGGTTTGGTCTTGAATGTTGATTTGTTCAAAATAAGACAAGCATAATTCTTATGGTTGGCGAAGGCAATAGTTGTTGATCCCACGTAAGGTTGTATGCTATTCAGAGCGGATACTTAGATGCTTGACCCCACTGGCTCCACCCTCGTCACTCATTTCTTAGGGCAGCCAAGCATCAATCCCCATGAAAACTCACCGTGAAAAACTTTGTATCTCTACTAAGAATCGTATGTGTGTGGGCCGCTCCAGAGGTTTGACCTCCTGCCCCAACAACTAGAAGGATTTTGGCTTCTAAAACAAAAAGGTGCTAGTAAGGGCATCTGCTTGTGTGGCCATACATGCGACACTTTCAGCTCTGTAAATATAGAAGGCTCCCAACTAGTAGGGGTTACGCCCTACAACTGATCAAATAAATTTGATCAAATGAGTTTATGGGGAGACATAGTGTCGGCATGAACTAATCAGCACACGTTACCCATGGCTTTCACCATGGATACATTTTTTATAGTGGTTAAGAAGAGGATGGCTTTTCCTTGCTACCACTTGGATTGTTCTCTCCTCACTAGTAGTCCTAATGACCACATGGGGAGACAAGCCCTCTAAAGATGAAACAAAAAGAGCCTATTGGCCAAGACACAAAAGACACTGGTTCAATTTTAGTGCACCAATTGAAGTGTTTGCTAGTGTATGAAAATAAGGAACACAATAAATAAAAAATCTTTGTCAAGGTCCTACAACAAAGATCTGTTAGTAGTTTGGATTGTTTCAAATGATCACCCCTTCCTGCAAGCACACAAGTTAGGTCAATTTTAGATCCAAAAGACTTTGTGAAATAGGGATCTTTGACAAAATGATTTTTTTTGACCAATTCAAAGATTTGATTCATCATTAAAAAAAACCATCTGTAAAATTTCAATAAATTTCCAGAAATGTAAGAAAATCCAAAAAAATTGCTAATTTGCTCCAAAAATTATTTTTTTATGAAAAATCATAAAAAATTCATATAAAATGTAAAATTGATCCAAAAAATATGAAATTTTTACTGGAAACTCTTGATGGTCTTCCAAACCTGTATAAAAACATTTCTACAAAATTTCCAAGCATTTTGTGAGATATGAGCAAAATAATGTAAAACCCTAATTTTCAAAGATCCGATTTTTTAAGAATTATTTTGCATCAAATTTAAAATCGCAAAGAATAGATCCAGTGTATAATTCTGAAATATTTCCAAAAATGTAAGAAAATCTAAAAAATTTGCTAATTTTCTCTCAAAATTAATTTTTTATGAAAATACATAAAAAATTCATAGAAAATTTACATATGATCCAAAAACTCTGATTTTATGACTAAGCATTTCGAATACTATTATTGATCTACAAAAATAATTGTATGTCAAAATTCAAATCAATTTGTGAGATCTGATCAAAATAATGAAAAACCCTAATTTTTAAAAATATGATTTTTAACGAAATATTTTGCATAAAAATTAAAATCACAAATAACAGATCATGTCTATAAATTAGAGAGATTTCCTAAAATATAAGAAAATCTGAAACATTCCCTCATTTTCTCTCAAAATTAATTTTTTATGAAAACTCATAAAAAAATCATGGAAAATGCAAATATGCTCCAAAAATTTTGAATTTTGTATTGAGATCTCCTCATATTGTCTTAAACTCGCAAACAAAATTTGGTGCAAACATTCTTAGCCATTTGTGAGATCAGATCAAATCTCTCCAAGATCTTGATTTTGTATCCAAAACCCAAGCTGCACAATGTTATTCTCCAAATTGTTTTACAAAACAGCAATATAGGGTTAGAAAAACTTGCAAAAACCACAGATCTAACAAAAATCCATGTCCCACTGGGCATGCCAAAATGTTTATTGTGAAAATAGATAAAACAATATTGAAAGACTAAATAGATTCAACCACAAAACCCTAGCCTAACAATAACAAAGATCCACCATAACATATGAAGATTACCTAAGACAATGTAAATCAAATGAAATCACAAAGATTATACCATCACATGTCCAATAGGGTTTGGATCTCCATTCTTCCTATCTCCATTGATCTTGCTTGATATATTTGCTCTTAGATTTTATGTGTGCACAAGAGGTCAACAAAGAATGGAAATGTGGTTGCAAGTAGACTTGATCGCATATGAAAGTTAGAATGCTAGAGTAGTCGGGTGTCGAATCACTGATTAGAATGATTAGAATTGAATGATTAGCTGATTAGGATTGCTTAGAATGATTGAATAATTAGATTGATTAGTTGAATTGAAATAGGATTGATAATGACGTAAGCATCTCCTTATATAGAAGACACTATAAGAAATGAAGGGATAAGATTAAGAGTGTAAAAGATAAATGGTCGGCTAGGATTACAGGGTAGGTAAAGAAAATAATAAAATAATAAGTGGGTAGGTAGTGTAGGAATTAAGAGATGAATGACATGTGTCATGGGTAGAAAAGGTTAATGAATTAATTAAATAAATAAAGATTTAATTAATTAATAGAGGAAGTGGGATCAATTAAATAAATAAGATATTTATTTAATTTAGGAAAAGGATAATTTAAATAAATAAATGTATTTATTTAAATGAGAAATAAGGCTAGAAGAGGATAAATGAATTAATTAATTAAATAAAGATTCATTTAATTAATAGAAGAATTAGGCTAAAATAATTAAATAAATAAAATATTTATTTAATTAGACTAGACAATTTTAGGTGTCTACAAGATCAAATAAATATTTTATTTTTTAGAAGACCTTTCTTTGGAGGAAAAATCTTGAATCTGGTGGAGCTCCATCAAGCTACCTCATGACCCTCAGAAAGTTTGAGTTGAATTATTGAATTTTTTTATCCCAAACTCTCAAATCATAGACATAAAATTATTCAACAACAATCCATATTGAGCTCTACACATATAGACCTCCATCAAGTTGTCTATTGACCATAATAAGGTATAACCCTCAATCACAATCTTCTAAACTCTTTGGGAAATAATACTTATTGAGATCTACACCAAACCCTTTACTTGTCTCCAAAATTCAAATTTCACAGTACATTTATTTTTCAAATCCATCAATATCTACAAGAAAAACTATAATGAAAGCAATAAATTAAAATAATTTATGCTTCTCAATCAAAGCACCATCTCACCCAAGATCATGGAAATCATATGATATATCTGTATCATTGTGATTTCTTCATTCTAGCATTAAATATATAATCTTATTCATTTAATGTTGTGACTGACAAACATGAAAAATACCCCATGAGGATTGGTGGTAGGGAGTTGACACTTTGAGATGTGAGGCTATGATTATGAGATATTCATGAAAGAACATAATAGATTTAAATAGAAATAATAGAAATGCATAAACAAATTTTTTTATTGGCTCATTAATAAAACAAATTACAATGCCTCCCTTTTTATAGAGGATCTCGTAATAATAGGAAAGGCTAAGTATTGAAACAAAATTGGCAATGTTTACATACATGGGAGAAATCGCCTCCCATTAACTTAGGAAATGAAACTAATTGAAGTATATTAATACTAGTTGAATGTATGGAGCCGATCAAGGAGAAGATCTTTTAGTTGTGATAGCTACATCAAATTTGTAGTTTAGTTTTAATTGACTACTAACTAAATAAATGTAGGAGAAATTAGTTCTTCCAACATTCCTCCTTAATTTCAACTACAAACTCTAATTACATGTTGCATTCTTACTCTCTTTCACTCATGTTGTTGCATTGAAAATCTTCTAAATCTAGAGATCAAGCTTAGGAAATCTCGTTCTATTGTTGGGATACTCTTACCATGAGCTCTGGCCCTTTTGGCTACCAGTCCATTGTAGGTTCAGGTGTGATTCGCTTGTTTTATCAACACCTCCCTTAGAGGCACACTGCAGGTGCTCGGGGATCCTACTATCAATAGGCTCTACTGGCCTCAAACATTTCTTTCATATAGAAACAAAATGCTATTTTTCTGAGTCCTCCCTCTATGCGATAATCTCAACAATTACTCTTATGATTTTATTTTTCTATAGATTTGCCCGTCTTCAATACTTTTTATAGTGTCTTCAACTTTACCTTTGGTCGACTCTTCCACACAACTAAGAAAACAATTTTTTTGACCACAAATTGATTTCCTCTACCTTTCTCCACTCTTCAAACAACTACAAAAAATAAACAACAATCCTCTTTACCTTTGAAATTTTTGCCGGATGCAATCTCTGACCTCTATCATCTCCTTCCTCGGGCGAGTGATGAATCATGATCTTGGATTTTCTCATAGTAGAGGCTCTAAACACCTCAACAACTTTCAATGAAAGCAAACAATCTAGCTCTACCATGATCTCACAAACTTGGGGTCATACTCCCTCCCATGAGGGAGTATGGCCTAGGGCAAGTCTAATGATCCTAGCTCTAATAACAATCTGAAAGAACAAAATAAAGATAAATAGAAATAACAAAAAATCATAAACAAAAACTTTTTATTGATTCTTTGATAAAACAAATTACAATACCTCCCTTTTATAGAGGATCTTACAACAATAAGAAAGACTGAGAACTAAAACTGAACCGACAATGTTTACATATGCGAGAGAGATCACCTCCCATTAACTTAGGAAATGAAAAGTTAACTAATGAAAGTTTATTAATACTAGCATCATTTATGCAGTAGATTAAGGAGAAGATCTTTCAATTGCAATGAATTCATCAAATATGTAGTTTAGTTTTAATTGACTCCTAACTAACTAAATGTAGGAGAAATTACTTCTTCCAACATGATTAAACACAAAGAAGGGAATATATGATTAATATTAAATGGGAAGTATTAAAATTTATAATTGCTTTTTATAAAGATAAACAGGTTTTACAGGGACCTAAAACCCAGAGTATTACAAACCAAGGCCAACAACCAACCAGGCTAAAAAACAAAGCAGAACAGGGGACAAACCCCACACAAACCGAAATCTAAAAAACAAAAATAGCTGAACCAAAAAATAGGGCAAAGCACTCAGCTAAGAGAGTGCATCAAATCTGTATTTTTCTAAATTAGACTCCTATTAATTTTTCCAAATCCTCCATGATGGATCTGGAGGTTCCCTAGTCCTAGCTTTGGCTCCTGGTTCTAGTAAAAAGATGCGATCTAGTCTTCCCACCAGCAACACTCTATCCATCCTCTGATGCAATCTTTTTCTTCTTTTCCCCCAAGGGAGGGTTACTGGCGATGGTCCTAGTTCTATAATCAATCATCATATAATTAATTATTTCCAAGCCATCACCACTATTGTTAATCGCCTGCCTACTGATTTCCACCAGATTTTTTAGGTTTTCCTTGATCTCACTCACATCCTCTTCCAACTTCTCAATTCTATGCTCTTGGTCAACCTTCACAATTTCCACATCGTAAGAAATTTTCTGGATCATACTCATGATCTTTTCAGTTTTATTGGGCCTAGGGGATTTCTTGAAAGTGTTAACAATTCCTTTAATCCCATCTTTTAGGGATCCAATCTCCTTCTCCGCCCACTTCCAGCAATTTTCCTAACTTCTCGTAGACTCCAATAGCAGATTTCCCATCACCCTCTCCTCCTTTATCTCGCCTTTATTTTCCTTAATCACAAACCCCTGTTTCTCATCATCCACCTTGATAGGGATGTCCAACCTAATCTCATGGTCTAGGTCTTTGGACCGACTATATTTGGTTAGTTTCATTTTCTTTTTGGTGGGTTGCTCCAGGTCTTCTATTTTCCTATTGCTAGATTTGAACTTACTAGCCGCCCACCTTGGAGGATTGATTTTCCTACTACTATTAGTTCTCAGGGTCACCATAAGCTCCCCTTATTTCTTTGGTCTATAATTAGGGTCCTCCATATCCTTGATATCATGCCAATCCATGGCAGTACCACTTTCATCCTCATCCATCTCTGTATCAGAAATCAACTGCACATGAGGGTTAGAGGAGGAAATGTGGGTTTTATCCTTGGGGGAGGGTTTCACTTCATGAGCTTGGGCGTATTCCATAATCAACAAGATAAGCCCTTCATGAGACACAAGGTTATCCTAGTTTTCAAAATGTTTAACTAAACTATTCTCCAAGGATGAAACCAAATAAAAGGGAATGAAAATAAATCTACCATGCCTAAAATGTTTTAAGATAGTAAAATGAAGTGAGAAAATACTAGCATATCTACCATCTAGGGTGATGTACTTCATGATGAATTCAGCCATATCAGCCTAGAAGGAAATAAGCTCTTTCTTGTTATAGCCATTGTCCACCATTTTTTATAACCCTCAGTCTTTCCTTTTCCTTATCATAAAAGGAAGCAATAGCCTCCTCACCCGACTTCTTGTCTCTATAGAATTTTCGGCCTTTAATATCCAGACCAGTAACAATGGCAACAAAGTTTTTGTCAACTTGAAACTTCACACCAAAGGTAGTCAACACACCCTTATTCCAACTTTTAACTAAGTTTTTTGTAACAATGGCACAATGACCATGCAATCTCTCCAAAAAGGGCACCATCCCATCATCATAAATTTCCTTCCAAACCTCCTTATTCTTCTTCCACTTATCATAAGTTGTGAGTTCAAACCTATTCTTTTCACCTCCCATTCTGAAGCTCGAGCAAATCAGAGACTCCTGAAAAACTGGGAGGAAATCACACCAAAAATAGGGTAAACTGAAAGTTCTAAAACTTATCAAAGTTGTAATAATTTGATATACCACCCCAACAGCTCCCATCCCATCATAATATTTCATCATAAATTTAATTGGAAAGACCGTAGATCTTTGCATCATTTCTTGCTAGGTCGCAAAGGGTTTTCGGGAAAGTTGCCTCTCCTCTCCACCATTTAACTGCCATGTTACCCACTGCCAAGTTGGCCAAATGATCTATCATTTTGTTTCCTTCCTAGAAAACGTGCCACATCTTGAAATCCTCTAGGCTAGCTATCATTTCAATGCAATCCTTGATTAAGTTTGAAATAGTCCAGGTAGGCACCGTACATCCCCTAATGCATTTGACGATGTTGAACGAGTCACTCTCCAGCTAGACCCATTTGAATCCCTCCTTTCTTGCCATGTGTAGTCCTATGTGGGCAGTGCTAGCCTCTGCAAAATTTATAACTATTTTTTTAGATTAATAGCTTCCATTATTGACTCAGCTAATTCCTAAACTAACTCCTATAATAGTGGATCTTACAACACAACTGAGATATATTTCCTAGTCAACTATGACAAGTGGCCTAGTTTATTCATTATGTCTAACACTCCCCTTTAATAAATAAACTACACTAATTATCATCAAGATTACAATATATTGTCTTTCATCTACATACAATTGTTCTTGTTGTCATTGCACACTAGCAAAGGATCTATGCTAGTTGTAAATAAAATTGTACTTTAACTTGACAGCTAGTTCTTTGTTGACTGTCAATAATTTGTCAGAAGGGTCTCATTCCAAGTTGCATTTCTTTCAACACTATCTACCTCATATGTAGACTTCTACCATATGCAAACCATATTTTCAAATATGGGTGAGGTCATCTCATAACAACTCGGCTTCAGTCACCTCTCACATAGATTGGTGGCATGGCTCTTAACCATGGCGTATGTATTCCTTTCCTTAGCATTCATCACACTTTCCTATTCTCATCCTTGGCACTTCCATTAAGTCATTTGTAATTCCATGACATTTACAATGCAGTTATTAAACTGCTCACACAAATTCTTTCAAGAACCTCTTAGTACAATCCTTAGTAGCAATATTACAACTCACTATCAAACCTCTCTCACATAATAGATTATTCAATACATACAATGATGTAGTCCACACAACAAATAGTCAACTAAGAGACATTTCTTTAATACAACCATCCTTAATACTCCAAATTAGAAAAAAACATTAAATTCATAATACAGACTAAACAACCTAGAGATATGGAGGGCAAATCATGAAGAACGATCCATCAATTTATTAACACATGAGAAAAATTTTTATAGATGGCATAATAGAAGTTGCACTTTAGTTTCAATTGCTGGAAATGTAGAAAGATAATGCTATACATGAAGTTCAAGTTTAACTGACTGCAAGCATGGAGGAGATGAATTTGCATGAGAAGTGTTAGAGAAAAAGTTTAATTAGATTAACAGGATATAAACATGGAAGAAATTACTTCTTCTGACACTTCCCTTTAATATCTACCACTAACACTTCACACTTATTCACACTGTTGGTGCTTCGGGATCTTATCTTTAGTGGACTATGCTAGCCTCTTTTCAAACCATAATCAGATTTCATGCAATCTCTTTCTTTCTTTATGTTTCTTCTTTTTACAAATATTTCACTCTCTTAACTTTCAACTGCTGCAACAATTTTCTTTATTTTCTTTAAACACTTAACAACTAGTGGTCTTCAAACCATTTTCCCTCCTTGCATCAATGACTATGATTTGCAAGGTGACTGCATTACTATGCTTCCCTTCATTTCTTGAATCATTTTTCTAACAATATCTTCAACTTCTGACAATATGACTTATACTTTGGCAATTGTAGCTTTGACTACATTGGGTGACTTCTCTTCTTTGGTGATCTTGGGATTTGGTGGCTTATCCCTAACTAAAATAAATATGGAGTGGTTTTGACTTACCACGAACCACCACACTAAGTGGTTTCAGATGACCACAAAATTTGCACAAATCTCACATAGAAGTGGTTTTAGATTACCACAAAACTATCATGATGGAGAGACAAATTTACGATACAGACTTTCTAGAAAAAGAAAAAGAAACGTTTCATCACCAAAACCTTTCTCAAGATTTCCTGTTCTTTTCTATTGGTCTTTCTAGTAGCTACTACTATAGTAGTTTCCTCACATTACCCACAAACTGATTTGGTTCTTCTACTTCAACATAAAATTTCTCCTCATCTATAAGCTCTTCAGGCTCTTTGTCAATCTTTAATTTACTCTTTGATCTCTTTTGGTCCTCGTGCACATGCTAGCAATGTAGTTTCTGCTTCCTTAAGCTACAACTTCACCATGACCAATTTTGACTAGTTAAAACAATCTCCACATCTCTTGGCAGGTAGTAGGCTCCTTCTGACTTCTACAACAGTTAACACCCAAGTCTTTCTCTCATGGTTCTAGGCCCTCTTGTGAGGAAGTTGGGCCCAAAAGAGCTTTGATGACCCTTGCTATGATACCAATATGAAGAAAAAAGAGAAGAATAAAAATAACAAAAGCAAAGACAAATGAACATATGCTACAACATACAAGACTATTTTTTATTGATTGATTAAAACATATTACATGCCCTCTTTAGTTATAGAGGATTAAATTCATTCATCTCAAGTGAGATAAGGAGATGTAAATATAGTAGAAAAATCCTACAAATAGATAGAACAACTTAGAGATGTGGAGGGAAGATCATGGATAATATTCCATCAATTTATCAACACATGTGAGAAACAAAATTTATAGTTGGAATAATAGAAGTTTCACTTTAGTTTCAATTGTAGGAAACATAGAAAGACAATGGTATAAGTGTAGTTCAGGTTTAATTTATAGTATGCATGAAGTGTTGCCACTATGGATATGTGTGGCATTGATGTTTTGTCATTGATGTCAACACTAGCTGTTATCGGCAGACATATTTACACTGGCTGATATGGATGGTTACCGACAAATAGGTTACCGGTATAAAATTTAGTGTTACCAACAGAAGAGATTATCTGGTTGGCACTTCCAACATTTTTGGATCAGCAAAGTATATTGGATTTCATGTGTTATATGCTACATAAGAATGTTTTGGTCAGTTGGTATTGGCTTGATAATTGGATGTTATCATACACACTGGTAAACCCTTACCGACACTAGTTTAAGGCTTTACCAGTAGAGCTTTCATTGAGGAATCATGATAGGATTCACAATTGGAGTTTGTGCAGCTTCTTCGAGGATTTTAGGATGTTGAAGATGTTCATTGATCATGCTTCAATCATTTGAAGACATTATTTTGGCGTAGTGGACCTAGAATAGGTCCAGTACCTATCTAGGTTATGGACCGGTATCATGCTAGCATGTACTCTACATGTTACCTGGATTATTCAAGATGTTTAATGGATTTATTATTATTGTTTTGGTCTCAAGCCGACATGGTATATCATTTTAATAAATAATTATGTAATAATATTATTATAATATCTTTAGGTGGTTGACCTAATTGGTTTAGGCCTTAGGGTTTGTATAAATAAGAGGTAGAAACTCTTTGTAAAGTATCATGGTTATTGAAAAAGGTCATGGTCAAGGAATGTAATGTGTGAATATTGTAATATCATTCAGGAAGAGGAGTTGATCAATCATTGGTGATCGGATTGGTTTCAAAAGAAGATTTTGTCCTCCAGTATTGAGCTTAACCGGGATTGTAATCAAGCATAGTAGATGCTATCTCTTCCAGTTCACTCTATTGGATTGTTGTCCATTTATCTTGAGAAGGTTGTAGCCTCTCTATAGTCAGTGAGACTCTTTTGTAATGAGCAGTACGCTCTAAGCAGTGTGCCTTCCTATAAGTATAGGCCCCTCATTGTAACAATACTTTTTGCAGAAGTATCATCTGACTATGGGTAGGCTTCCCACTGTGGTTTTTCCCTTTCTGGGTTTTCCACGTAAAAATCATGGTGTTATGTGGTATGATTGCTTTGCATTGATTATTTGGTTAATTGTTAAGTTGTATTGTTAACTGGTATCTCTTCCTACCGACATCTATCTGTACTAGTACTTGATTAGTTTAAGGTTCCATTGTGGATTAAAAGTTATAATTTGCTAACAACTGATTCAACCCCCCCCCTCTCAGTTGTTCACTACTTATCCTAACAATTGGTATCAAAGATTTGGTCCTCTTTTGCAAAATTTTAACTGCTTGAGGTAGATCCTATGCTAGCTAACACTTTTAATCCACTGGTAGCTATTTTCAGAAGAGAAATCCCTAAGCTTGATTGAACAAATTATGGGATATGGAAAATTTGAATGGAGACTCATCTTAGATGTCTTGGCAAGGATATTTGGGAGATCATTGAGAAAGGATACACACCTTATGATCCAGCATCTAACAATCCTTCTCCTGCAGACATAGACAAGAATATTAAAAATGATTGCAGACCTAGAGAAGCCCTCTTGTGTGCAATTACTGATCAATAGATCATGGGATTGACTGACAAATCATCCACTAAGGTTATATGGGATAAATTGAAAACTTCAAATGAAGGTGGCCCCTACTATCAAAATTGCTAAACTTGATGGTTACCTGGTAAGGTATGAAAACTTGAAAATAGAAGAAAATAAAAGAATTGTTGTGTTTATGGAAAGAGTAAATGAGATTATTATGGGAATTCAATGTTGTGGATGTTTTCTAAGTGAAGATGAAATAGTTTCAAAATTATTGAGAGCCCTTTCACTGGCTTACAAGATGAAGGCAACTACAATTAATGAGTTAAGAACAATGACAAACACTTCAGTCAACAGAGAGATTATGATTGGGAAATTATCTTCTTTTGAGCTTGAAGAATTGGATCTTCTGGAGTTGTAAAATCTGAACTTGCTTTTCATGCATCATCATCAACATCTACCGATAAAAGTGATTAGAGAGCCTTATATGCAAAGGAATTGGAAGACATGAGGAAAGAAGATGAAGAGCTTGAGAAACTTGAAGCCTTATTTGCTAGAAGAGTACCTAAAGGTCCAACTAGAAGAAAGTATGAAGGAAAAGTACCTTTTAAATTCTTTGCATGTAATAAGATTGCTCATTTTTCATCTAGATGTCCTGAAAGGAATGCAAGGTTTGAGGAAAGAGTTAAGAAAAATTTTAAGCCTAACCCAAATAGATATAGAATCAAGAAAAACAAACATTGCTACATAGCAAATGAGGAAGGAGTAACTGATGACTCTGGAGATGAACCACTAGAAGATGCGGCTAGTGGATCTGGAAATGGAAAGGAATGGCTGTTCTATGCTTTGAAGGAAGATGAACCAGAATTGGCTATCAAAAATGAAGAGAAGGACCTGGCAGCAAAAGTTGAAGATAAGGATGAATGGGTAATTGATAGTGGATGCTTGTAATATCCCAATTATTATTTTTTTGATTTTCAAGGCCAATAATAATCATCAACAAGAAGTTAACCCATTAAGGTTAGAAATCATAAACTGAAACATGCTAGGAAAGTAACCCTTCCACTTTCTGATTTCCAAGTGTCCAATGTGGGAAGGTGAGAGCATACGGTGTTGAGGGGATCATTATCTTAATTAAATTAAAATAATGCAATGATTGGGCGGCAAGCCAACCCCTTCTGCTTATCTAGCAGGAAAGCAAGAAAACTTGGTGGTGAACCAACCAAGTGAGATACACAAAAATACAAATCACTCAATCAAAATATTTCAGTGGGAGGACTGCAATTACATAAAAACCTCAATTTGATCGCTTATGCAGTGGGAGAACCATTACACATAGATGTCACTCGACCACTTATGTAGTGGGAGGACTGAAATTATAATTTTGCTTGATAATAGGCGGCAAGTCAGCCTCTTCCACTTTTCAGTGGGATGAGAATTACAAAACATAACTGGTTAGTAGTACTACTACTTAACCTTACAAAAATAGAGATATGAGAAAGAGAGTAATACAGATTATCCCAATAAGAACATGAATTTCTGCTAATTAACCAATCTGTGGGCTGGAATTGCAAAACTAGTAGCGTAAGAAAACTCTAAAAATCTCACAACTCTCTCAATACACAACCAAATCACCCCAAATCAGTCCCAAACCAATGCTAGATTAACTACAATGACAACCAACCCAAACCATGATACCATACTCCCCTTATTGATTTTCCACGCATCCCAATGCAAAATAGAAAACCATGCCTAGCCTAAGAATTTTGATTTGGTCTAGGAAATTCAAAACTCAATTAAAAATGCCACAAAATTTTAAAGTATATCACCATTACTGGGAAGGATAAAAGAGCAAATACCCATAACGGTCAGTCGCTTTAGCAGAGAGGTGTGATCGAAAATGTACTTCAGCCACAAGAAAACTAGCAAGTCACCAAATCGTCCTAACACCAAAAATGACTATGACATGCTTTGAGAATGTAGAAGATAATAGAACACAACTAGGTACTATGTTTCAAGTACGAAACTGGGAAGCACTAGAGAGATGCACTCTGAAGCCTCAAGTTCTGTCACCAAACCGGCAGTATAACATTATAAATTTTCAAGATGCCCAGAATGGGAGCCCAAAGCTCTTATTTATAACTTTCACACCATCAAATTCAAATGCAAATTTGCTTCAAACACAACTCTCTTTATTTTCATTTCATTCCAACTCACGTGACCCCCCAAGAGTGGCACCATCCTACAAGTCAACCCTCATGCCCAAAAACATGGACCACGATTTTCACATGGCAACATTAGAGATAAAGAAATAAAATAATATCTCTTAATAATTTTGACGTCCCCTTTCGAGACTTAAATTTCACCAAGGATTTAGGAAATAATAGGCATTAATCCCAAATTCAATAAATCAGTAGCAATTAATCAGATTAATTAAATATTAAACCTTAGGATAAGAAAATAATATGTAATTGTGTCACATATGACTCCAGTATTGATTACTGTCAAAACCAGGATGAAACTGAGCCACGAAGACCACTAAAGTGTTGTAGGATTAGGACCCTTTCCACTACCAGAAATAGACTTATGCCATACTGCCACTTACTAAAAATAGTAAGTCATGAATTAATGCTCCAAAAAGCATGATCTTCACGCCCAGTGATAGAGCAATGAGAGCTCAGTAGGATAGTATCACCAAAATAGCCATTCCCTGACTTACTAAAAATAGTAAGTCCTTGCCTCATCAATGTTGGACCCTCATTCTTCATTTCACCTAGCCTACGGGTCTCAGGAATAGGCTAATGGACCACTGGAAGGTTATCAATGAGAAGGGGACATTACAATGCTCACATCATATGACTGGAGATAAAAGGAAATTTTTGTCCCTGCAAGAATACAATGGTGGTCAAGTCAAATTTGGAGATGACAAGGCATGTATGATCAAAGGTAGAGGTATTATTTCTTTGGATGGCAAGCATAACACTGATAATGTCTATTATGTAGAAGGTTTAAGGTATAATCTTTTGAGTGTTGGTCAATTAGTTGATAGGGGTTTTCAACTTTAGTTTAAAAATAGAAAATACAAAATCATTAACAAGACTGGTTTGGAGATTGCAACCAGTATTCAGACGGGAAGTAACATCTTTCACTTGAACACTAGTAATAAGACATGTTTGATTGCTCATATTGATGAGAGTTGGCTATAGAATAAGAGGTTGTGTCATGTTAATTTTGATTGTATTGTTAAGATCAGTTCATATACCTAAGATTATGAAGCCTCATAATCCGGTATGTAAGGAATGTAAAGTGGGTAAGCAAGTCAGAAGTTCTTTTAAAAGAATACATGATAAATCTAATGATGTACTTGATTTGATTCATACTGATGTATGTGGTCCAACAAGCACTAGAAGCTTTCAAGGTGATAGGTATTTCATGTTGATTATTGATGACTATTCTAGAATGATGTGGGTGACTTTTTTGAGGGAGAAGTCTGAAGCTTTTGAGAAATTCAAGATCTTTAAAGCGAAGGTTGAAATAGAAACTGGATTGAAAATTAAATGTCTAAGATCATATCATGGCGGTGAGTTCACTTCTCATGAATTTAACAATTATTGTGATACAAATGGAATCAGGAAACAACTATCTGCACCTAGGACTCCTCAACAAAATGGAGTAGTTGAAAGAAAGAACAAAACCATTTTGGATGCAGATAGATCTATGATGATGGAAGCCAAATTGCCTCATATCTACTAGAGATAAGTAGTGAGTACAACAATCTACACACTGAACAAAGTTCACATTAAAGGTGAAATCAGTAAGACCCCTTATGAACTATGGTTTGGACATACACCTATTGTTAAGTATTTCAAAAATTTTGGAAGTAAATGCTATATCAAAAGAGATGATTCCATTGGAAAGTTTGATCCTAGATGTGATGAAGGGACATTTCTTAGTTATTCAATTCAAAGCAAATCATATAGATGTTATAACAAAACATTGCAGAAAATTCTGGAAAGTGCTAATGTGAAAGTGGATGAACAGTACAAAAATTATTCTATATCATATGACAGGGAACCGATAGTAGAAATGATCATACCTAAACCAGCAATGCCTCAATTGGTATAGGAAGATGAAACAATTACACTGACATAATCAAAAAATTCAACTGTGACTGATGATCAGAGTGGTGAACATGAAGTTCAAAAGACTCCAAGGTATGTAAGATTAAATCATTCTAAAGATCAAATTATTGGAGATAGGAACAAGGGAGTAATGACAACAAGAAAACTAGCAAATGAAGAGGTATGTCTTATTTCTCAAGTTGAACCGGCAACTGTTATTGAAGCTTGTAAGGATAAACATTGGTTAAAGGCTATGGAAGATGAATTAGATCAAATAGAGAAGAATGGAACTTGGTCTTTAGTTTCTCAGCCTAAAAAAAAGAATGTTATTGGAACTAAATGGGTTTTTAGAAATAGACTGAATGAGGATGGTCGAGTTATAAGGAACAAGGCTAGATTGGTTTGTAAAGGATATTCTCAAATGGAAGGAATTGATTATGGTGAGACATTTGCACTTGTAGCTAGAATTGAAGCTATTAGACTTTTTCTTGCCTATGCAACATATAAGAACTATAAGGTTTATCAAATGGATGTCAAATGTGCATTTTTTGAATGGTGAGCTTGAGGAACAAGTTTACATTGAGCATCCTGATGGATTTACACTGATAGATGACAAAGACATGGTTTGCAGATTGAAGAAATCTTTATATGGTTTGAAACAGGCTCCTAGAGCTCGGCATGCAAGGTTGGATAAATATATTTTGAAGATTGTTTTTACTAAAGGCAGTGCTAATAGTAATCTATATTATAAGATTACTGATAATGATATTTTGATTATTGAAGTTTTTGTTGATGATATCATTTTTGGAAGAGAAGATAAACTGTGCACAGAATTTGCTAACAACATGAAAAATGAATTTGAAATGTCCATGATTGGTGAGATGAAATTTTTCTTAGGTTTGCTGATTACTCAAACTGACAAAGGCATTTTTATCTGTCAAACTAAATATCTAAGGGAATTGTTGAAAAAGTTTAGTATGGATAATTCCAAACTAGTAAGTACTCCTATGGCTACAAGTGAGAAATTATCTATCAAGGATACTTCTTCACTGGTAAATCCGACAAGGTATAAATCTATGATTAGTGGTTTGTTATATCTAACTCAAACTAGACCTGATATTATGAATGTAGTAAGTATTGTTTCAAGATATCAAAGTAATCCTAAAGAAAATCATGAATGTGCAGTAAAGAGGATATTCCAGTATTTGCAAGGAACAACATAATATGACTTATGATATTCCAGAAATGATGATTTCACTTTATGTGCATATACTGACTCGGATTGGGTAGGTGATACTAATGACAGGAAAATCACTTTTGGTGGAGCTTTCTTTCTTAGAAAGAAATTGGTTTCATTGATAAGCAAAAAATAGTCATGCATTTCTTTATATACTACAAAAGTTGAGTATGTTGCAGCAGTAACTAATTGCACTCAAGTTTTGTGGATGAAGCAAATGTTGAAGGATATCAGGGTAAATTGTAGTGAACTGATAGTTATCTACTGTGATAACTCTGCAGCTATTGACATGTCCAAGAATCTGATATTTCACTCTAAGACTAATCATATTTCAATAAAGTATAACTTTATGAAGGACAAGGTAGAAGCAAAGGAAGTCAAATTGGTTTATATGAAAACTAAAGAACAAATTGCAGACATATTCACTAAACCATTGTCTAAGGAATCATTTGAATACTTGAGAGACAGGTTAGGGGTTTTTGCCCCTCCAACAGAGACTTGATTGATTAAGTTTGTCATTAGTTTGGTATGCATTATCAGGAACATTATCAATTCCAACACTAATGAATGGTGCTACTACTCAGGGGGAGTAGTTAGCTTTGAGATTCGGAGGTGTATATCATTGCTTTGATATTTTTGTCAAGTTTCTGGCATTGATGTCAAAGGGGGAGAGATATTGATGTGAAAATAAAAGAAAAGTTGTATGCATTGGGGAGAGAGATTTGTTTAGATCCTTATAGAGATATCATTCATTGTGGGAGAGATATTGATTGTTGGTTGTCTTCCACAGGGGGAGACTTGTTTGGCATTTCTTGGTACTTAGATGTTTTTCACATCTAGTGTTGCCATCAATGCCAAAGGGGGAGGTTGTTGGCACTATGGATATGTGTGGAATTGATGTTTTGTCATTGATGTCAATGCTTGCTGTTATCAGTAGACAAATTTACACTAGCTGATATGGATGGTTACCGGCAGATAGGTTACTGGTATAAGATCTAGTGTTACAGGCAGAAGAGATTATCTGGTTGGCACTTCTGACATGTTTGGATCAGTAAAGTATATTGGATTTCATGTGTTATATGCTCCATAAGCATGTTTTGGTTAGTTGGTATTGGCTTGATAATTGGATGTTATCATACACACTAGTAAACCCTTACGGACACTAGTTTAAGGCTTTATCGATAGAGCTTTCATTGAGGAATCATGACAGGATGTACAATTGGTATTGGTGTAGCTTCTTCGAGGATTTTAGGATGCTGAAGATTTTCGTTGATCCTGCTTCAATTGCTTAAAGACATTGCTTTGGCATGGTGGACCCATAATAGGTCTGGTACCTACCTAGGTTATTGACCGATATCATGTTAGCGTGTACTCTAAATGTTACCTAGATGATTTGATATGTTTTATGGATTTGTTATTATTGTTTTGGTCTTAAACCGACATGGCATATCATTGTAATAAGGAATTATGTAATAATATTATTGTAATATCTTTAGGTGGCCAACCTAATTGATTTAGGCCTTAGGGTTTGTATAAATAAGAGGTAGAAACTCTTTGCAAAGTATCATGGTTATTGAAAAAGGTCATGGTGAAGGAATGTAATGTGTGAATATTGTAATATCATTCAGGAAGAGGAGTTGATCGATCATTGGTGATCAGATTGGTTTTAGAAGAGGATTTAGCCCTCCCGTATTGAGCTTAACTGAGACTATAATCAGGCATAGTAGATGTTATTTCCAACAGTTCACTCTATTGGATTATTGTCCATTTATCTTGAGAAGGTTGTAGCCTCTCTATAGTTAGTGAGACTCTTTTGTAATGAGTAGTACGCTCTAGGTAGTGTGCCTTCCTGCAAGTGCAGGCCCCTCATTGTAACACATACTTTCTACAGAAGTATCATCTGACTGTGGGTAGGCTTCCCACCATGGTTTTTCCCTTTTTGGGTTTTCCACGTACAAATCTATGTGTTATGTGGTATGATTGTTTTGCATTGATTATTTGTTGTATTGTTTACTAGTATCTGTTCCTACTGGCATTTGTTTGTACCACTACTTGATTAGTTTAAGATTGTATTATGGATTAAAATATATAATCTGTTAACAACTGATTCACCCCACCATCTCAGTTGTTCACTGGTTATCCTAACATGAAGGAGAGGAATTTGCAAAAGAAGTCTTAGATAAAGAATATTATCAGATTAACAAGTTGTAAACATGGGAGGAATTACTTCTTCCAACAATTTGCTCATAAGTATAGGTAGGTAGTCATAAATTCTATATTTACACTCAAAAGTACTAAATACCTATCTTAAGCAGTGTGTTGAGCATTGAATTTAAATAAATAGAATTTTGTGGTTTCAATTGAGGCTACAGAAGTTTTCTTGAGAAAAAATTAAATCAAGCATGCCCTCAAGAATTTTGATAGAACCCTTGGCACTTCCATCGACATCAAAATCCTAAATATTATCACCCAGTCTAACTGAAATGACTCTATCAAAGAAGCCTACCATTATCCTATCAATAAAGTGACTTATCGAACAAATCTTGGCCGCAATGGACCTCCAAAAGGATTCACCAAAAACATTAGTTCCATCAACATAAAGGACATCAAGGAAATTAGGAGTGGTCCCCACCAATTAAATGAAGAGTTTCGATGAAAATACAGTATCAATGAGATGTGTGAACAGCTGAACGAGGGAAGAAGTTTGGCCGAAAGAGTGATATCAAAGGAACCAATGGATATTTTATTAACGAAGCTATTTCAGGGAAAAGAGCATATCGAAGAGGCACAAAGGATGTTGACCAAAGATAGCTTTCTCAACAAAGGATAAAAGATCGATGAAATATGAGAAATTTCCATCGATGACTTGTTATCGGCTGAACATAAAGATTCGAACAAGAGGGTTTTTCTTTTACCGAAAGAGGAAATTTCATCGATGCTAGTACAAAGGCCGGATAATGAAGGACTATTTCGATGGAATTCTAACATCGATAAAATGGTGGAGGGACTTAGCGATAAAAGCATTTTCATCAAAAAGGAATATTTTGATGAGACCAAGAGAAGTGTCAGCGATGATGTCAATTCCACTGAAATAGAGAATGATGTCAATGGAATATGGTGTTTTAGGGAGACATAAGATAAATCCATTGAGACATATGATTTCATCAAAGTACAGCACAAGTGTAAGGTTGAATAAACATCGGTGAAAAAGTCAAAGCACTACTAGATAAATTATTACCCGTTGCCGCAAAGAACAAAACAAATCTCAGTGAAGTCACATTACCATAAATTCAAATGAATATTCGCCTGATCGTTGCTTAACTAGAATTTTTAACTGATTCTCAATGAATTAATGATGAAGGGACATGACTTCTCATGGAATAAGTGTTGCTCATTTATTTATATGAGCATATTTTGTAAAATGAAGCAATTATTAGAATATTAGAGATGGGACATATACTATAGCCTTCGGGCATACTATTGTACCATTTTGAAGCTTTAATAGACTTGGTCATTTTCTTCTGCATATGTGTTGTGGATTATCTCATTTTCTATAGCCAATTGTTTGTGATATTATCTAAGGGAGATAAGTTTATTTGTATTATTACAGTGAAGTTTATGTTTCTATATTATAAATTTGGATTAAAAAGATCTCCTCGTGGATTGTAATTGTTCCTTGTAGTTCTTCCTTGAATGGTCCCTTAAGGTTAGGGTTAAATTCCTTCAGGCAGTTTATAATATAAATATTTAGCAAATCTCATAAGAAATAGTAACTGACAAATTTACCAAAGGGGGTAGGTTTAAAAACTGTCTCACAAATCATACATTAAGTCCTAGAGAAATATAAGACTCTGTAGCCCAAACAACAAAGAAGGCACTGGTCATCCATAAACCATAATTATCATTATATGAACACACCTTTACATTAAAGAAATAGGGATTAGTTGAGTAAGAAGTATAGAGTTAGTTAGTAATAGTGTACATATATAGGAATTTCAAGCACAAAGATCAAATAGTTTCCATAAAAACAATCTTAAACTCATCTAAAAGACATCTATTCCAAGAACCTTTTCCATTTTGAGATAGGGGTCATTTAGATCAAAATAATCAATCTTCTATAAAAAGAATTAGTTATCAAAAGCCACTAGTGAATAGGTATACCTGCCTAGGTCTTGCAGAGCCTAAAGTGAGAGAGTTAGTAACCAAATAGGTTCACTCTATAAGTTGGCCAAGTCAAATTGGAGGGTTTGATCATAGGAGTTGGCATTTCCTTAGTACCTATCCAATCTATTGATTTGAGATTCAATAGAATGGAAAATCTACTAGGGACAGTATTCATTTAAAGAGACTTTGTTGTGGGAAAGAACTCATATAAAAAAGAAATTAATTTCCTCTTTAGGGAGAGGTGGTGACTCTGAAGAAAAGAGAAGAAGTTTTATGTACAAAAGGAGATCAATAACACAAGGCCATCCAATAGTACAATTGAACTTTGATCAGAAAAGAAACAAGAAAAAACCAAACAAAGAACCGACAAACAATCCAATGGAACACATGAATGATTTTATGAATGAGAGGTATAACCAGTATTGCTCTAAAAATAACTCATAGACAACTTGGAATAAATAGAACCATACAATTCCTCCATGCCTAAGAAATGAGGACTTGGTAGCCGTAGATAAAGCATGAAAAGGAAAATTCCCTCTTATTTTTGAAAATCATCGCCCAAACTCGAGAGAAAATACATCAAGTTCTTCAGGTTCAAGCAAGATGAATCCACTAGACCATTTTGCAAATTTGATGAAACAAATGTTAGATGTAGCTACTAAAATGAAAGATACTGGAAAAAAAGGGAGTGTGTGGAATTATGTGCTAGGATATGTATGAATATCAATGAAAATGATATTGATCATAACCTAAGGTGTATAAATAAAGATGTGAACATGTGACCCAAGGGTCGAACAAGGGAAGAAATCATAAAGATGAAACCAATGTAAAAAACAATACCTATAAGATAACTGGAAACCCCTTATATGATGATGGGAATGTAAACTATGCACACATCCATGTACCTCCTGAACATGAGTACAATCATTTTAACAACTTTGCATATCAAAGTCAATTCCAACCCTGAAACCAATTTCCCCATTATAATAACATGAGTCAGAACCATGGGAATTTCTTCCAAGGAGGATATGGATTGATGAATACAGAGCGTATCAGACTATTTGACTTTTCAGGAATGATGGCGTATCCTCATCCCATCCCAAATGAAACCATAACTACAATACCAAAATTCACTAGGAGTAATGCTATCACAGGCGAAGCACATTACAAATCTTTCGATACAGTAATGTAAGATTTCTACCTCCCATATGAAGATGTTAAAATGAAGTTATTCATGCAGTCTTTAATAGAACATGCATGAGACTGGTTCAAAACATTACCTGATGCTTCAATAAGTAGCCTTATAGAGTTTAAGATACTTTTTCTTGAGTAGTATGGAGATGAAAATAGCCCTGAGTTTTCACTACATGAAATCATAAGTATCAAGAAATAACCTAATGATATAGTAGTTGATTTCAATAAAAGATTCAACAGGGTTATAAATAAAATTCCTAATAGGATAAAACCAATCCCAGAAGTAAGCATCTTGTACTACATAAATGCCTTTGACAATAAGAAAAATTATGAACTCAGGACAAAAAACCCAACAACTCTTCAAGGGGTTATGAAAGCTGTCATAACTATAGAAAAGTTGTTGGAAGAATTGGGAAGAGAGAAGATACTAGGTTGTTCAATCCAAGAGCTCCCAAACAAACTAAAGATGACAAATTGGACAAAGTATTAAGTGTTCTAAAATATTTATCTGTGAAGGTAAATAAAACTGAGAAACAACAGTTCTTCTATCATGATAAACCCAGGCTACACGATATGCCTTACAATACTACTTGGAAGGATGGGAAACTAGTGGAGAAGAATCAGAAGGATTATATGCAGACGCCAGATCCTTTAAAAAGAACTGTGAATCAGGTATCAGATGATAAACTATGGTGCTTTTCCTATGACATGCCACATTCTCCTTACCAATGTATAGTAGCAAAGAAGCTACAAGAAGAAGAAGAAGAATGTGAAGGGTATGTAGATGACCACACCATAAATTTTCTATCATTCAAAGAATACAACTCGTTTGAGGAAGAAGGGGATAGTGATGTAAGTTCGAGACAAATCAATCAACAATATTGTATGCAACAAATATTCTTAGATGAGGAAGAAGAGATCAAACTCAGGGTCCACACTGAAGAAGAAAGGGAAAGAATCACGACGGCTGCAATGGAACAAGCCAAAAGAACCTATTCTCTCAAAAACAAAACCATAAACCTCGAGCAGGGAAAGCCCTCTACAATGTTCATGAAAGAAGTCAATAAAATATCTAACCAATAAATAGAATGAGTAATATCCAAGATAAGGACCCAGGCAAAACCAAAGAGAAAGAGGTTCAGCTAACAAAAATGCAAAAGGGAGAGAGGGAGAATATGACAGCTACTTCCCCAATACCCATTGCCACTTCATTTGACATTGCCAATGCTTTGACACAAATGAAGGTCTCTGTGCCATTTCTTGAGATGATGAAGTTCCCAGAATACAGAGAGAAGACTCTAAGGATAATTGCAGATGTCTCGGGAGATAAAGTGAAAGAACACAAGCAGGGTGGTCAAGACAATAATGGGGAACATGATCCATCTCCAGCCATTTATTTGGGGTCAACAATAACAAAAAATCCTTTCCAAGTAGATCCCTTTAACCTGACTCTAATGATCAATAATAAGATGATTAAAAATTGCATGATTGATTCAGGAGCAACAATAAATGTTATGCCTGTGAGAGTTATGCAAGAGCTTAGAATGGGGGTAAATAAAAAAGTTGGTAAGTGTTATGCTATGGATAATAGATCTGTTCCAGTGGTGGGTGTTATAAAAGATGTGGAGTTCAAGCTAGCAGCATGCCCTAAAGCATCTTACAAGACAAACATCATGACAGTGGATGTCCCTCCAAATAATGGAATGTTATTATCTAGATAGTGGTCAAACCTGATAGGGGGACATGTCCAATTAGATTTGTCATATGCAACCATACCAATGAATGAACATGAAGTGAGAATTAAAAGAGAGCCTCGCTCCTCATATATCATTGAGAATGTGGAAACTCCTAAGCCAATATGTTTTATTCAGTCAGACTTGGATAATTTTAAAGTATAATTGACAAAGCCAAAGACTAAGGATTTGTCTCCAATTGAGTCTTGCATCAAAGAAACAAATGATCAAGTGTGGCACATGTACTTTGATGGCTCATGTAGTAAGGAAGGAAGTGGAGCTGGGATTCTATTCATTTCGCCAAGTGGAGAAACATTTAAGTATTCTTTCAGGTTAATGTTTGAATGTACCAACAATATCACCGAGTATAAGGCTTTAATCATAGGACTGAACTTAACAGTTAAGCATGGAATTAAAATCCATAGTGTATTTAGGGACTTAGAATTGATAGCGTCCCAAATTAAAGAAATATATGCCTTTAAACATATCAGATTGAAGCAATACATAAATTCAATCTCGGACACCATTGAATTGTTTGATGCCTTTCAGATAAATTGGATTGATAGGTCAAAGAACATAATGGCTGACTTTTGAGTGATTATTGCACTAAAGGAAAGTGATGTAACATTAAATGGGATATCGGAAGTGGAGATAAAAGTCAGACCTTCTATCCCTGATAACTTGTACAACAGACAAATGTTTTAAGATGATGCTGACTTGCTAAACTTCTTGCAGTGTGTGGATCATTATCAAGCACAGGCTATTAACTTTAATGACTTTGTGGAAGAGACTGATGGGAAAGAAACCTTGTCTGGATAGTAGATCATATAGCTGAAATCTAACAAACTACCAAGAGGTTTGGTTGCATTAGAAAGAGCCTTCAATGCACATGACAAAATAGAAATTAAAGTGACTCCAGCTAGAGAAAGTGGTGTTGAACAAGTTAACTTGGGAAACGAGGAGTCACCAAGGCATGTGTTTGTTGGAAAGAAATTAACTCCTAAAATGAAGCAACAACTGATAAATTTTCTCAGCAAGTCTAGGCATGTTTTTGCATGGTCATATGATGACCTCAAAGCCTATAGAGAAGATCTTTTCCAGCATGAAATACCCCTTAAACTTGATGCCAAGCCATTGAGACAAAAATAGAGACCTATAAATCCAACCTTGCTACCTAAGATGAAAGAAGAAATAATAAAAATGAAACATGCAGGGATAATAAAACCTTGTTGGTATTCCACTTGGGTTTCAAACCTAGTGCCTACCAGAAAAAAGAATGGAGATATAAGACTCTGTATAGACTTCGGGAACCTGAATATATCATCTTTGAAAGATAACTAGCCATTACCAAATATGGATATCATGTTGTAAAAGGTAACTAGATGTGAACTATTATCTATGATGGATGGATTCTAGGGTTATAACCAAGTAAAAGTCAGGGAGGCTGAGCAATACAAGACAACCTTTGCAACACAATGGGATGCGTATGTGTATGCAAGGATGCCATTTGGCCTAACTAATGCTAGAGCAACTTTCCAAAGAGAAATGGATGTAGCATTTGCAGAGCTAATAGATGTGATAATGGTGGTATATCAGGATGATCTAACCACTTATTCAAAAAGGGCTAAAGACCACTGCAATCACCTTGAAAAGATATTCAGAAAAGCTTTAGAATATGGGATCTCTCTTAATCCAAAGAAATGTCATTTCGGAGTTGAGGAAGGAAAGCTCCTAGGACACATAGTATCTGAAGAGGGAGTAAGAATTGATCTTGAAAGAGTGGCTACAATCAATGAAGTCCCCATTCCAAAAACCATTAAAGCCATTCAGTCATTCCTGGGACAAATCAACTTTGTTAGGAGATTTATCCAAACTTTGCAAAAATTATAAAGCCTATAGTGAAAATGTTGAAGAAGGGAGTCAAGATAGATTGGGATTAGAAGCATTGGATTCCTTTATAGTAATTAAAAGGGCAATATCTAAGGCACTAGTACTAATATCACTAGATTATAGCAAACCATTTTTCATCTTCTCTTTTGCCTCTTGTGACACGATAGCAGGAGTATTACCACAGAAGAACCAAAATGGTTGTGAGCAACCCATCGCATAATTTATAAAATAATTGATCCCATATAAGATCCAATATGATATAAATGAGAAATAGGCCTACTCCCTGGTAAGAGCAATAAAACACTTCTGACCATACCTGCCAGGGGAAGAGATCACATCTTATGTTCCTAATGGAGTAGTGAAGGATATTTTTAGAGAAATAAAAGTAACAGGAAAAAGGTGCAAATGGATCAATCAAATCCAAGAGTTTAACATTGAGCTCAAGATTTCACGTCATTAAGGGTCAGGGATTAATAGCTAAACTCATGGTAGGAGCAGATTTTGAAGGATTTCAAATAAATGAAATGGCGCTTGAGGAAGCCAGTTTTAGTATTGAGCACTCAATATGGTACACAGATGTTATGTATTATATTAAACATATGAAGTGTCCAAACAATATGACTGATAATCAAAAGAGGACCTTGAATTTGAACTCATTAAAGTATGTGATCATTAATGGTGACTTGTATTGGAAAAAAAGAGATGGAATATTACTAGTGTTTTTGGATGAATGTCAGGTAGACAAAATCTTGCAAGAAATGCATGGTGAAGTGTGTGGTGGTCATTTTTCTGCTAGAACTACAACTCACAAGATATTAAGGGTAGGTTATTATTTGCCACATGTGTTTAATGATTCCTATCAGTATGTTAGAAAGTTTGAAGCATGCCAAAGATTCTAAGGAAAAATGAAATACCAAGGAGAACTCCCATTAAGACCAATGCAAGTTGAAGAACCATTTCAACAATGGTGATTGGATTTCATAGGGAAAATATGTGAAAAATCTAGTGGAGGACACAGATGGATCTTGGCAGCCACTGACTATCTAACTAAATGGGTGTAAGAAATCCCTACCAAATAGGTTACTAGTAAAGTAGCAATCAAATTCTTGATAGAAAATATCATTGTCAAATTTGGTGTCCCTGCAAGAATCATTACAGACAATGGTATGTGTTTTAGATCTGAATAATTCAACACTTTTTGCGGAGAATATGGCATCAAGATATCTCATTCATCTCCCTATCATCCCCAAGGTAATGGACATGCTGAGTCTAGTAATAAAAATATTCTCAAGATTATTAAAAGGATGTTAGGACATAATAAGAAAGAATGGGATTCTAAATTGAGTCTGGCAATCTGGGCAGATAGGATAACAATGAAGAATTATACAGGAAGATCTCCATTTGAGTTAGTTTATGGCAAGAAAGATAGACTTCCTCTGGATAACCTCTTACCTGTTCAGAAATTCATAGTATAGGAAGAGATTGATATAATTGATCCTATGCAAGAAAGACTTGTGCAATTAATAGAGTTGGATGAAATCAGGGCAGAGGCCCAGAGGTAGAATGTTAAGGCATAGAAACAAATGAAAAGGTTATATGACAAAAAGGCAACAAATAGGAAGTTTGAGATAGGTAACTGGGTCCTGATGTGGGATGCCAGAAACTAGGACAAAGGTAGGCATGGAAAGTTTGAGGCCCTTTGGCTTGGACCATATGTGATTATAGAGAAAGCAGGGGAGGATTCTTATTACATAAAAAGTGAAATAGGAGACAATCAGGAATTGCCAGTACATGGACAGTTCCTGAAGAGATTTTTCTCTTAAAATATTATTCCATGTATAGTAGGTTAGGGTTCATTTTCCATTGTATATACCGCTAGCCACCATTAGTAGGTCCCTATTCACTAGAGATTCTAGATTCTTGAAGGCATCCATAGCATACCTCCATCCCCAATCAGAGCCACTATTGAGAATTGAATTTAAATAAATAGAATTTCATGGTTTCAATTGAAGCTACACAAGTTTTCTTGAGAAAAAATGAAATCAAGCATGCCCTTAAGAATTTCGATAGAACCCTTGGTGCTTCCATCGACATCAAAATCCTAAAGATTATCTCTCAAACTAAGGCCATCAGATATACATGCTACACCTTCACTGAAATGCCCAGTCTGACCGAAATGTCTCTATCGAAGAAGCCTACCATTATCCTATCAATAAAGTGACTTATCAAACAAATCTTGGCCACAATGGACTTCCAAAAGGATTCACCAAAAACATTAGTTCTGTAAAGCAGAAAATCGAACCCTAGGTATTCCCCCCACTCCAAAGAGAGAAAAAGGAGGTCACTAGGATTGACGGTTTTCACTTAGGAGAGACTTTAGATTCAAAAGAGGGGTTGAAACTCACAAGATCCAATCCCACACAATGCAAGATTGAATTCTAAATGAGTTTCAAGGGTTAAGACAACAAGGATACCCTCTTTTGTAAAGAATGTAGATAGAAGGATTGAACTAGGAGTGTATGTGAAAGTAGGAAAGATTCTCTTGTAGACTGAGATAGAGACATGGGATGAAGCTATGGACCTGGAATTAGTAGTAAAATGTCGAGATGATGTTGTCCTGCAAGTTTGAGCAAAATTTGACGGGACGATGGCACCCGGAGTGCACACGGTCCTCTGAAAAATCCGCGAAACGAAGGGGGATCTGTTCGTCTCTGCACAAGGATTCCAGATCTTCAATTATAGATGCATACCTGCAACCTACACATAGAAAAGAGAGGATGATTGGGGGGTTAGGGATTAGGGGTTTGCCTTCAGGTCAAAACCCAGTTTTGGAATTAACCAAGAAATGAGAATGATGTAAATGTAAATGTCTGTAATGTAATCAAGTACTGATACCTTGTTGTAAGAATATTTGTATTCTTACATGCAAAGGTGTAATGATGTTGTATGTTGTATGTTGTAAGTGATCTCCTCTTCAATGGTTGAACCCTTGTCTTGAATGCAACACCTAGCCTTGAATGGAGACCTAGAATGCTCAATTGCTTGAAAGAATGCTTGAATGCTTGAATGTTTGAATGTTTGAATATCGCTTTTGCCTCTTGTACGCATATGTTTTTCCTCTTTTTCGTAAGGGGAAATGTAGTTTATATACTTGTCAATTAGGGTTAGGAGATTGATTTTTCCAACCTTAGGCTGACCTAGGAACATTATTTTCCAAATTGCAAACTTGAAGACCCGATGCCCAACAAGAGACCGGGCCCAAAATAGGGCTAGGGACCAAGGCGCTGGGCGCCATGGTCCTAAGGGACCAGGGCGCTAGGTGCCATGGTCTTGAAGGACCAGGGCGCTGGGCACCATGGTCACACCTCCCAGGACAGCAGGGTGCAAGGAGGATCGGGCCAAGGTGCAAAAAGATGCAGTTTTTGATGTCATAAACAGGTTTTGGGGTCTCCATTCAGGTTCAGTGTTGCGCCGCCATCATGAAGACCCAAATGTAGTCAAAATTGCAAGTGTCGCAATTTTACGATGCTACATGTAGCCCCCACTTTAGCGGGAGTATAAGCGTATGCCCATACTTCCGGTAAAGTACAAGGAAATAACAATATTGAAAGACTTTCACCACGTCAAGGAGGCAAGATACACCAAGCCCCCAGTGGATTAAGGATCTTACGAATTCGATTGACAAAGTAAAAGGAAAGATCATGAGGGAGAACCATGACTGACAGTAGTAAGGTTCCCTCACTATGAGTCATGCAAGAAAAATACCAATAATTTTCAAGGCAAAGCTAAGTTCGCCAAGAAATTTTCAAGTATCTTGAAGAGATATGGACAGAGTGTATGGCCCCTACGTTAAAGTGATCGCACATGCCTCATCAGGGGTGATTGCTTTAAGGTAGTGATACACATAAGAAATGAGAAGGGAAAGGAACATGTTATCACAAAGATCTAGCCCCCAAGTGTGAGATAAACCCAAGGATAATAGACACAAAACACAAATCACGAGATGACTTCACTTTCCTTGGGGTCAGTATGTTGTATGATAATTCATGTATATCATATGTATGTATGCATAATTGTTCTTCATTCCCCAATCAAGGAAGGTCACCTAGAAGAAGGGAACACATGTGTCTTTTGAGTCAACATGAGAGAGGCCAAAAGAGATCTCAATGCTTTGCATCGTCCTCAAGTAGACAACACTAAGGACAACAAATAGAAGAATGAGAATAACACATAGAAGAAGTAACAAAAGATATCAAGAGAGGAGGAGAGAGTCTGCTATGCTAATGAACTAGTCTAGCACGTCATCCACCCCCCGATCTTGCTGATCAATATTTCGGGAAGGTAGGAAACACGCTAGAGGAGGAACATCCAACACAGCAGATGGAGCTACCACAAGATCCAAACAAGGGCTATGCTCATGTTCCAAGCCACGTTGTTCTTGTCTAGGAGCTAGGATAAGTGCTTTAGAAAATTCGTTAGATAAATGGTTATCAACATCAACATATTCATATTCACTATCAGAAGCAAGAGAAGTAACATTTTCATCATGAATAACATTTTCATCTATATCATCATCAAGATTCATAAAAATAGGATCTTTAACTCGCATAGGATCAAAACCATCATGCATCTTATGCTTAGGAGATTTTGGCTCAATTTTTGGCTGAGGAGAAAATGGAATAATACCAGCTGAAGGTGTTTTTGGGGATTGTAAAGTTTGAGAAGCAGTTGCACGAGCTCTAAGATGATGCTTTTGTCGGCGTTTACGCGCAGAACGATTTTGTCTAGTCTTAGTAGGAAGTTGAGAAGATTGAGGAGGAGGAATGTTCTCATCCTTATCACTTGGGTGTTTAGGTTGTGGTCTCTTAGGCTGGGTAATAGGAGAAGAGGAAGGTCTCTTCTCTTTAGAAGAGGGAGGAGGAGGAACTGCTCCATATAAAGGAGGAATATTTGGTTTAGGAAGGAGACCAAGTCCATCATGACAAGGAGGTATAGGTCTACCTTTAGAAAGTTTATTAGACATAGACATAGTCACATCCATAGGAATGGGTTGGGAATATTCTTGAGGAAAGACATTAGTTTTATCTTTCAAAGGAAGAACTTCCTTCTCAAGAATGATAGGAATATCAAGTTTGGGTGTTCGAGGTTCACTTAGAGATAGGATCATATCTTTTTTCCACTTTTGATAAGATTTGAAAAGATGATCACTTCATGGTGGAAGAAATTGGAATTGTTTAGACCAAAAATAATCAATAGGAACGCTAGAAGTTCTTTCAGCTGGTTTAAAGAGACTATGATTGACAGTAACAACTTCACCATTATGGGGAAATTTCAAACACTTGTGAATAGGAGAAGCAATAGCTTTCATGGAAGATAACCAAGGATAGCCTAGCTTCACACGAAATTGTTCGGATGATGGAATAATAGAAAAGCTCACATCAAGGGATTTGTTATGGACCTCAATAGGTAATGTAATAGAACCAATTGCAGGAGAAGAAAATGCATCAAATAAGTTCACAACCACATCTGTTTTGTCATAGATCACTTGATTCAATTGCAAAGTGAAAAGAAATTATTCAGTAATAACATTAACCATGCAAGAAGGATCAATAAGCACTCCAGGACAAGGTGTATTCTTGACTTTTGCAACTATATATAAAGGACCATCAGGTGCCCTAATAGTTTCACTAGAATCAAATGTGATGGAAGGTTCTTTAGGGATTTTCTGCTGCTCTACAAAGTTAATCACATTCGAAGTCATAGACACAAGACCATCAGGTGAGAAAGAGGAATCATTAGTCTCAATCACATTAGAGGTATGAGAAGGTAATGGATCAGTAAAAATCTTAAGATTTTGGTTAGGAAGAGCTATAGATGTGTTGCCTTTATCATTCACACCTAAAAAAGAGATAGTATTATTATCAATCAAATCTTGAGTTTTACCCTTTAAAGAAAAACATTTTTCAGTATCATGCCCATGTTAACGATGAAATTGACAAAAAGATTTGTTATCAAAATAGGGTGAATTAGTCTTTGCAGGATCTATTTGCTTTATAGGAGGGAGAGTAAGCACATTTTGTTCCAATAACTTATTCATAATACTATGCAATGATTCATTCAAAGGAGTAAACTTTCTTTCTTTCTTGAAAAACTTAGAAATAGGAGGCACACCTGATGCTGCATTCACATTGTTGTTGATGATGTTTTCATTGAACTTAATGAACCCTCTGTTTGGTTTAAACTTCCCAAATGGTTGTTGACTACTATCACCCTTATCACTCGGAGCCATAGGATTTTCTTGTTCCATTTGACTCACAGTCATTTGATAATTGTGAAGAGTTGCACACAACTGTTGGAAAGAAGTAAACTCAGAAAACATAAGTTTTTCTCTAATATCTTTTTGTAAATTAGAATTAAAGATTCTTTGAATAGCATTGTCAGGTACAGGAAAAGAAATTTGAGCACACAAATGCTTATATCTACCAATGAAATCAGTCATTTTTTCTTTAACACCTTGTTTACAATGCATTAAATCAATCAAAGTAACTTTAGGACTTATATTGTTTTGAAATTGTTGAATAAAAGCATTTGCAAGTTGTTGGAAAGAAGTAATAGAATAGGAAGGCAACGAGCAATACCATTGTAGAGCCTTATCTCTTAATGTTCTAGTAAACAGTTTTGCAAGCAACCTTTGGTCATGAGCAAAATCGGTACATATTGTTTGAAAGGTCTTAACATGTGTTAGAGGATCACCTGTACCATTATAAAGCTCCAACTGTGGGATTTCAACATGCTTAGGGAGGATAGCTCAAACAATGTCAAGAGAAAGTGGGCTCGCAACATCAAATGTGGGCACACTAAACTTAGATTGATTCATAGAGGCAATTTGTTGCTGTAAAGAAGAGACAGTTTGCGCAAGATTGTTAATGGTCACTTTAGTCAAAGAGTTCATATTAGACATGTTATATTGTGATGGAGGTATTATGTTATTGAAAGAAGGTATTGATTGAGAGTAAGGTGGCGGGACACTATGATGGTTAGTCATAGGAGATGATTGGAAAAAAGGAGCACTACAAGGAGGAATGGAATGGTTGAATGAATTGCCCCCTTGCGTCATGTTCATTTGTGGGGATGTAATAGGGACACTCATTGAAGGAATGATTGAAGAAGTCGGATTGAATGAAGGAAGAGGGTTGATTGAAGAGGAAGGATTGCCCCCATGACTAGTGATCATGGGTGGAGTGTTTTGTATTGAAGTAGTCATTATGTTTGATGTAAAAGAAGGTATACTAGCAATAGAAGTTGTCAAAGGGGTAGAATGATTAACTTGAGTAGGAGGTTGTGTATAACCTAAAGTTTTGGCACAACTCTTCATAGGCATCACATTCAAATCCATGATGAGTGCAATACTATGCAAAATATCAATTCCATTCTTATCACTTTGAACCATACGTTTTAGACCCTCAATTAATGAAAGAGCTTGACTATCGGGGTATTCTCGAGACATCCATTGCTGAAAATCATCAAATTGGTTATCCAACTTCGAGAGTTGTTCTACAGAAACCTCATGGAGAGCTTCTTCATCATTAAGAGGATTAGAGGAATTACCCGTGTCCTTGTTAAAAAGGCCATTCAAATTAGGTTCCATCTCCTCGGTATTTAAACCTTGGAAAGACTTAATTCTAAGGCTTCGTCTAATGGGAATAGTGTAAGTAGGGCTTATTGTTGTAAAACTCATGCACTAGAGAAGATTTTGAATTTGGAAAATATATTTTTGAATTTAGAGGCAGCAAGTTTCAATAAAATCAGCCAATCTCCTAGATTTAAGCTGTTAAATGCAATCACGCGAATCTCCCAAAATTTTGGAAAAAATGTCAGAGACCATGGCGAACGGAGTGCACACGGTCCTCGCAACTTTTTTCAAAATTTTGAGGGATGAAAGTTATGATGATTTTAAAGCTAATCTGAAAAAATTGAGTGATTTTATGATTTGTAGATAAGCCAAATTAAAGTTGCAATCTCAAAATTGAATCCTACCAAGATTGTTGAAAAATGCAAAATTTGAATTTTGAAAAAGAGAGGGAAACTGAAATTTTGAATTTTATGATTTTAGAGGGAATACTAAAAGCAATGCAAGCTTTGAAATTTAAAAGTTGACTCAATTTCACGCAAAATTCAATTTTGAAAGCGGAAATCAAAGTTGTTGCAATTAAACACTTAATTTCAAAAGTCACAAATTGCAAAAATTTGAATAAAGCACTGAAACTTTGAATGAATACCAACACACTTTTCAGATTTAGGATAGTAAGAACACAATTTTGACACAAAATTTCAGTTTCAACAATTTTTGAATGATTAGAAGCCTTAATCCAAGCAATCACTAGACCAACTTTGACTTTAATTTTAAAAGTGTTAGAATTGATGAAATCAGCCAAGATTCTGGATTCTGGCAGAAAAATACAGTAAGATCTAGCTCCCGAAATTTCAAAAAAAATTTCGGGAACAATGGCGCTCGGGGTGCACACGGTCCTCGCAACTTTTTTCAAAATTTTCAGGGATGAAAGATATTATGATTTTGTTGTGGAATCCAAAGTTACAGCCGATTTGGAGGTGTTTTGATCAATGAAATCATCGGTCAAAGGTTGAATCAAGAGGGTTTTAGAAATTAGGGTTTTGATACTTAACCACTTAATTTTCAGAATTAAAGCACAAATATGAATTGACAATTTGCAATAGAAGGGTAGATCTGAAACAAGCATTAACAATTAAACATTTCACAAGCTCAATTACTAAAAGGAAAATTTAGGGTTTTTATGTAATTAACCTCTAAAATTTGCAAAAGATCAAACATGGAAATGTAATTAAGGAAGCAAAATTTTCAGATCTAACCATGAATAATCAAAATTAGGATGTTCACATCGGGTTCACCAAAATGTAAAGCGGAAAATCGAACCCTAGGTATTCCCCCCACTCCAAAGAGAGAAAAAGGAGGTCACTAGGATTGATGGTTTTCACTTAGGAGAGACTTTACATTCAAAAGAGGGGTTGAAACTCACAAGATCCAATCCCACACAATGCAAGATTGAATTCTAAATGAGTTTCAAGGGTTAAGACAGCAAGGATACCCTCTTTTGTAAAGAATGTAGATAGAAGGATTGAACTAGGAGTGTATGTGAAAGTAGGAAAGATTCGCTTGTAGATGGAGATAGAGACACGGGATGAAGCTACAGACCTAGAATTAGTAGTAAAACGTTGAGACGATGCTGTCCTGCAAGTTTGAGTGAAAGTTGAGGGGAAGATGGTGCCCAGAGTGCACACGGTCCTCCGAAAAATCTGCAAAATGAAGGGGGATCTGTTCGTCTCTGCACAAGGATTCCAGATCTTCAATTACAGCCGCGTACCTGCAACCTACACACAAAAAAGAGAGGACGATTGGGGGGTTAGGGATTAGGGGTTTGCCTTCAGGTCAAACCCCAGTTTTGGAATTAACCAAGAAATGAGAATGCTGTAAATGTAAATGTCTGTAATGTAATCAAGTACTGATACCTTGTGGTAAGAATTTTTGTATTCTTACATGCAAAGGTGTAATGATGTTGTATGTTGTATGTTGTAAGTGATCTCCTCTTCAATGGTTGAATCCTTGTCTTGAATGCAACACCTAGCCTTGAATGGAGACCTAGAATGCTCAATTGCTTGAAAGAATGCTTGAATGCTTGAATGTTTGAATGTTTGAATATCGCTTTCTCCTCTTGTACGCATATGTTTTTCCTCTTTTTTGTAAGGGGAAATGTAGTTTATATACTTGTCAATTAGGGTTAGGAGACTGATTTTTCCAACCTTAGGCCGACCTAGGAACATTATTTTCCAAATTGCAAACTTGAAGACCCGATGCCCAACAAGAGACTGGGCCTAAAATAGGGCCAGGGACCAGGGCGCTGGGCGCCATGGTCCCACCTCCTGGGACAGCAGGGTGCAAGGAGGATCAGGCCAAGGTGCAAAAAGATGCAGTTTTTGATGTCGTAAACAGGTTTCGGGGTCTCCATTCAGGTTCAGTGTTGCGCCGCCATCATGAAGACCCAAATGCAGTCAAAATTGCAAGTGTCACAATTTTATGACGCTACAAGTTCCATCTATATAAAGTACATTGAGGAAATTAGGAGTGGTGTCCACCGATGAAATAAAGAGTTTCAATGAAACTACAGTATTGATGAGATGTGTGAACAACTTGCTGAGGGAATAAGTTTGGCCGAAAGAGTGATATCGAAGGAACCAATGGATATTTTATCGATAAAGCTATTTAGGGGAAAAGAGTGTATCAAAGATGCACAAAGGATGTTGACCAAAGATAGCTTTCTCATCAAAGGATAAAAGATCGATGAAACATGAGAAATTTCCATCGATGACTTGTTATCGGTCGAACATAAAGAGTCGAAGGAGAGTATTTTTCTTTTACCGAAAGAGGAAATTTCATCGATGCTAGTATAAAGGCCGGATAATGAAGGACTGTTTTGATGGAATTCTAACATCAATAAAATGGTGGAGTTACTTAGCGATAAAAGCATTTTCATTGAAAAGGAAGATTTTGATGAATTGATAAAACATTATACCAACATAAACACTTATAGCGAGGCTTCAATGAAATAAATATATTGATGAGACCAAGAGAAGTGTCGGCGATGATGTCAATTCCACTAAAATAGAGAATGATGTTGATGGAATATGGTGTTTCGGGGAGACATAAGATAAAGCCATCGAGACATATGATTTCATCGAAGTACAACATAGGTGTAAGTTCGAATAAACATCAGTGAATAATTCAAAGCACTGCTAGACAAATGATTACCCGTTGATGCGAAGAACAAAACAAATCTCACTGAAGTCACATTACCATAAACTCAAATGAATATCTATGCGACCGTTGCTTAACTGGAATTATTAACTGATACTCAATGAATTAATGATGAAGGGACATGACTTCTCATAGAATAGGTGTTGCTCGTTTATTTATATGAGAATATTTTGTAAAATGAAGCAATTATTAGAGATGGGACAGATACTAGAGCCTTGGGGCATACTATTTTACTATTTTGGAGCTTTAATAGAATCAATCATTTTCTTCTGCATGTGTGTTGTGGATTATCTCATTTTCTATAGGCAGTTGTTTGTGATATTAGCTAAGAAAGATAAGGTTATTCATATTCTTACAGTGAAGTTTATGTTTCTATGTTATAAATTTGGATTAAAAAGATATACTCAAGGATTGTAATTGTTCCGTGTAGTTCTTCCTTGAATGGTCCCTTAAGGTTAGAGTTAAATTCATTTAGGCAGTTTATAATATAAACATTTAGCATATCTCATAAGAAACAATAACAGATAGATTTACCAAAGGGGGTAGGTTTAAAATTGTCTCACAAATCATACATTAAGTCCTAGAGAAATATAACTTTGTAGCCCAAATAGAAAAGAAGGCACTGGTCATCCATAAACCATAATTATCATTATATGAATGCACCTTTACATTAAATCAATAGAGATTAGTTGATTAAGAAGTATAGAGTTAGTTAGTAATAGTGTGCATATATAGGAATTTCAAGCACAAAGATCGAATAGTTTCCATAAAAATAATTTTAAACTCATCTAAAAGACATCTATTCCAAGAAGCTTTGTCATTATAAGATAGGAGTCATTTAGATCAAAATAATCGATCTTCTATAAAAAGCATTAGTTATCAAAATCCACTAGTGAATAGGTATACCCGCCTAGGTCTTGCAGAGCCTAAAGTGAGAGAGTTAGTAACCAAATAGGTTCACTCTATAAGTAGGTCAAGTCAAATTGGAGGGTTTGATCATAGGAGTTGGCATTTCCTTAGAACCTTTCAAGAGATCATAGTTTGTATTTCTTAATCTTCATTTTCTTTCCATTTTATCAATTGTCTCATCTATGTGTTTGTTTATTATTTATACTATTTTAAAACCACATTTATTGGTGGCTATCATGGTGATCAACCCCTTTGATCTTTAACAAGTGTTCTTGTAGGAAATTTCATTAGCATAGTTGAATAACATTTTGGAAGCATATATTGGCTCTTTCGAACTAAAGATTCACATTTTTGGTCTCCATTTAGTGTCCCATCACCTCAAATGGTGTTTGCATGATTCCCGACAACTGAACATAAAAGATTTGGTTCTGTTTTTTTCTTATTCCCTATGTTTAGCATTTTTCAGTCTATCTTTTAGTATTTTTATTCTGTCTTTCAGCATTTTCAATCCATCTTTCAACGTTTCTGGTTCCCAAAACAACATTTTTGGTTCCCAAAATAGCATTTCTGGTACACAGAATAGTGTTTCTAGTTGACAAAGTAGTGTTTTTAGAAGTTATTTCAGAGTTTTGGGTTTTTAATTATGCTTTTCAATATTTTATTTTGGATTTTTCAATTTTTCTTTTGAACTGTCATTTTCTCAAATCTTATTTGCAGTTTGTTAATTTTCAAGTACCTATTTTGTTGTCAAAGACCAGAGTTATAAACCATTTCACCATCAAAGAATGCAAGATAAACTACTAACTCTTAGTGTAGCCATGGGGTTTTGCATTTACTTTTGATAAATTAGGCACATAGACTAATTACAAAGGAAATATCAAACATGTCTTATGTATATTTGATGATAGGAAAGTATGTTCTTACCTTTCTTAGGTGATTAGAAAGCTAAACTCATCTTTTATTTTCAATAGTGTATTTCCTTAGAGGGCCTACCTCTCGAGTAGCCTATAAGGTCAGGTTAGAGGGAGTGACCTAAGTGGCTAATGACTATTTCGAAGCAATCTGAGTCACTATAATCAAAAGTGTTTGTCACGAAAGTCATAGGCTACAAGTGTTATATGTTGTCATAACAATGTGTTTCTCTTAGTACCTTTATAGTATGTAAAAACCTGTAGAGCATAAGCTCTATAGGCTGGGAAGCCTCCTTTAGGGAAGTGGAAAATGCTACTAATTATGACCACTCAAACAATGTCCTTACTAATACCACTTTTTAACTAGAAGTTACCCAGTTCACCTCCGAACATTATTATTCTTTCAGTGCAGAGAGGGGGAAGAATCTCTCTTCGAGACACTCACCATATGTCCCTCTTGAGCATATGTACGAACTCCCCATTTGAGTGCTTATTGTGAGGCTCATAATGGGACTCCACTAGCTCTCACAAAGGCAAAAATAATGGTCTCCCTTTAGGAGGTGACAAGGCTAAGTGAGCTGACAAGGTACCAAGCTGTGTGCTAAGAAATAATAATGAAGCCAATTTCCTTTGGATAGAACTGATTGGTGTGTTTTTCATGTTATATACCCGTGAAAACTTGAGCTTTATTTAAGGCCTTGAATATACACTTTATGTTGTCCATTGACACCGAGACAATGTGTTTTCTATGTTTTGAATTAAGTGTTGGCATTATATCAGACAAGAAGAAGGTTGGCATTCCAATTACAATGAGAGATTGTTGGCATTTCAATAAGGATATTGAGAAGGTTGTTGATGACTATGGATATAACTGATTAAGGATGATTACTATCTTAATATTATTATTTTGTCATTGATGTCAAGAAATTGATTTTCTAATTCAGTATGATGTCGCCATATCTTAAGAAGTATGATTTGATGAGTATAAAGATGTCGGTAAAAGACATAGAAAGAATATGATGAATAAGGGGATAAGTTATTCAATGGGCAACTATTACTGAGTTAGACAATGATGAGATCATGATGTTTAGATTGTTTTGATATCCTACTTATGCTATTGTTTGAAAGGTTAATACTATACTATGTTACCAAGCAAAGAACCTAGTCGGTAAACCCTAAGGTTATCGCTATCGGTTAATGAAGGCAGAATGTCTACTGAGTGAAGTTTAGTATTTACCGAGTTACAACCGAGCTATAATAGAATGCATTAAATGTTTGCATGTGATATTTAATGAAGGAAGCTGATGAGCTAGAGTGAATTAAATGATTGGTAAGTTGTGTATGAAGATTGTTAAAGAATCTATGGTAAAGAAAGATCGACAGGAAGATCTACAGCTCAGATTGAACTGCAATACCCTAACACAAGTTCCAAGGTGGGGTAAAAAATTTTCAAATCGAAGGATACATTGAACCTGGACAAGATTGAAGATCTGATGGCTATGATTGATCATGGGAAATGTGATCAAGAAGATTAAGCGGTTGGAAGATTGTTTATAAATAGGAAACTGTTGATAAACAATGTATGCGGGCAAGTGTACGCACAGGGATGCTACATAGTGATTACCGAGCATAGAAGCTTGAAGATCTATTTTGATAATAGAGTATAGAGCCCAGCAGAGGGACAAGATAAGTCCTATGAATTAATTGTATTGAGAAAATAAGAATCTGCTTTAGCATTTTTAGATGTGAAGTTGCAAACATATTTTTATTACTGTTATTTTGAGAAGTAGTAGGAAATCTCTTAACTGAGTGGACTTAACAGTTTTATTTGTAAACTCCTCTAACAAGGTGACATTCTGATTGAGTGTTTGAAATCCTTTAACAAGGTCACTTCTAACAAAGTGAAGATCCCAACAGATCTGAGGGAAATCCCTTAACCGGGTCACATCTAGAAATGTGTTTGTAATCTTTAACAAGATTTCCTTTTAACTGAGCATACTCTAGAAGAGTATATTTCTTAGTGGGTCCAAAATCCCACAGTGGTTTTTCCCTATTTGGGTTTCCATGTTAAATATGGTGTTATGATGTTTATATTGTTCATATGCTTTTGAGTTTGCATGTTTGACAGTTTTGGTTATATGACTGATATATATGTTACTGAGGTTGAATCTGATGTTTTTATGGATGATTAAGTTTGTATGATTCACCCCCCCCCCCCTCTCATCTTGTTGGATATTAGATCTGTACTTATATTAAGTATCAGAACTATCAATTGGTATCAGAGCTTTGGAATCCGAAAGAAAATTTTAAAGGCACTTGAGTTAAAGATCCAAAGATGTCTAAGAGGGATGTACTGAAGCTGAATAAGTCAAGTTTCTCTACATGGTAGAAAAGGATGAAGCTACATCTATCAGGAATTGGAGAATATGTTGTATGCTATCTGGAGAATGATTTTTTTGCACTGAGCACCTATCCATTGAATATGGAAGAGACAAGGGAAAAGCAAGAACATATTCAAGCAATGATTGAAATAACATCTGCATTGACTGACTCAGCGTTTAATGATCTAGAAGGCTGCAATGATGCAAAGGCAATGTGGACTAAGCTCATATCTGTATATGGAGGAGATGGACATGTTCAAAGAGAAAAAGCAGATAGTTTAAGAGGACAACCTGAATCTATGAGGATGAATGAAGGTGAGAACATAACTTAGTACAATACAAGACTAAAGGAGATTGTTAATCAAATCAAAGGAGCAAGAGGAACTATTGAAGAAAAGGATGTAACAAGTAAGTTATTAAGAACCCTTCTACCTGCCTATACAATCCGAGTCTCTGCAATCAATGAATTAAGGTCTGTACCCAATATGCCAGTTTCTTTAGATGCTACTATTGGTAAGCTACATGCATTTGAGTTAAGTAACTTTGATAACAGTGGGTCATTGGTAAATAAAGTTGAATCTGCAACCAGTTCTTTTCATATTGATGAAATTGATGATTACAATGATAGAAAGTATAAGTACTCTGAAGGGAATCACAGTGGAGCAAGTGAAAGATTTCACAAAAACATGGAGGAGGTACACAAACTGTATGAGGAAATCAGAAAGTAAGAAGAGTTTGAAGCACTATTAGCCAGAAGGTTATCGAGAGGAAAAGGTAAGTATAAAGGAAAGCTACCTTTAAAATGTTTCAATTGTGATAAGATAGGACATATGGCTCCTAACTGTCCTAACAAAGAATCTAGTGGAAAGAGAGATTACCGAGATGAAAGATAGAAAGATAATCATTACAGAGGACACTGAGACTTCAAGAGAAGAGATAAAAGGACATGCCTAATAGCTGATGAGGAATCTAATGATGATAAATCAAATGAAACTGATACAGAGGAAGTTGTTTATGTGGCTATTAAAGATGGATCAGATGAAGAAAGGTATGAAGAAAAATATTTAATATCTCATATAAATACTAATGATTCTCGGATCATAGATAGTGGTTGCTCACATCACATGACAGGTGATAAACATAAGTTTATTAAATTAGATGATTATGATGGAGGCTATGTAAGATTTGGTAATGATGCACCATGTCCAATAAGAGGTAAAGGATCCATAACACTTCTTGACAATGCTAAATGTTATGATGTTTATTGGGTTGAAGGTTTGAAATACAATTTGTTGAGTGTAGCACAACTAAACAACACAGGTTACCAAATAGAGTTTGAAAAAGGAATTATCAAAGTTCATGACAAGCATGGAAAGTTAGCTGCTACCGGGACACAAACAAGAGGTAATACATTTCATCTTGACTCAACTTAGAATAAATGTCTATATGCAAGAATAGATTATACTTGGTTATGGCATAAAAGGTTTTGTCATGTTAATTTTGATAATCTGATCAAAATAAGTAAGAAGCACCGAGTAAGAGGTCTATCGAGTCTTGAAAAACCTGAGAATGCTATGTGCCGAGGATGCCAGATGGGTAAGATGACAAGATCAAGCTTTACAATTAAGTCCTACACTTCTAAGGGAATTTTAGATCTTGTGCATACTGATCTTTGTGGTCCTATGAAAGTTAAGAGTTATTTTGGTGATAAATATTTCATATTATTTGTGGATGATTACTCAAGGATGATGACATCAGTAATGTTTTTAAAAGAAAAATTAGAAGCTTTTCAAATGTTTAAATGGTACAAGGCTAGAGTTGAAAATAAAATAGGAAGACAACTGAAATGTCTCGGATCAGATAGAGGAGGAGAGTTTACATCTAATGAGTTCAACTTATTTTGCAATGGTCATGGTATAAAAAGACAAGTCTCTGCACTGAGAACTCCACAACAAAATGGGATAGCTGAGAGAAGGAACAGATCTATTATGGATTGTGCTAGAACCTTGATGATTGAAAAGAAAGTTCCACAAACATTTTGGAGAGAAGCAATAAGCACAACTGTTTACACCTTGAACCGAGTTCAATTGAAGAAAGGTACTTTGAAGACACCTTATGAAATCTGGTATGACAAGAAACCTAATGTAAGTTATTTTAAAATCTTTGGGAGTAGATGCTATGTTCATAAAGATGATAGAAATGGTAAGTTTGATTAGAAAAGTGAAGAAGGAATGTTTCTAGGTTATTCTTCTAGAAGCAAAGCATTTAAATGTCTGGTCAAATCATCTAACAAAATAGTAGAAAGTGCAAATGTGAAAATTGATGAATTTGCAGAAAGAAATGATGAAGGAAACTCCAAAGAACCAGAAGATTATGAAGGATTTGTCTATGTGCAACCGAGAAGTCCTACCGAGATAACTGTTGAAGAAAATGAAGAAAATATCCAGTTACCAAGTGATGAAGAAGATCATACAGAGCCTATCGAGACTGTATTAGCCAAGTATGTCAGAAGACATCATGCACCAAGTCAAATTATAGGAGATAAGGATGAACTAGTGATGACAAGGAACAAACTGAGATAGAACACATGTTTGATATCTGAATTTGAACTGAGAATAGTGAAAGAGGCATTTAACAGTGAAGATTGGATAAATGCTATGATAGAAGAGATTGATCAAATTAAGAAGAATGGGACATGGACACTGGTCCCAAGACTGAGGGACAAACATGTAATCAGTACAAAGTGGATCTTTAGAAACAAGCTAAATGAAAAAGGTGAGGTCATTCAGAATAAAGCAAGACTAGTTTGCAAAGGTTATGCCCAAGAAGAAGGAATTGATTATGGTGAGACTTTTGCACCTGTGGCAAGACTTGAAGGAGTAAGAACATTGTTGGCATATGCTGCTTACAAGAATTTCAAGGTATATCAAATGGATGTCAAATCTGCATTTCTAAATGGTATATTAGAAGAAGAAGTTTTCATTGAACAACCTGAAGGATTTGTTGAAGGAGAAAATAATGATCAGGTATGTAAATTGAACAAAGCTTTATATGGTCTAAAACAAGCACCTAGAGCATGGTATGAGAGATTGCACTCATATTTGATCAAAATTGGTTTTATAAGAACAAGTGAAAATAGCAATATGTACATGAAGAATGATGAAAATGGAATATTGATCTCAGCCATATTTGTTGATGATATTATATTTAGTGGAAATGACTCTCTATGCAAGAACTTTGGAAATGAGATGAGTAAATAATTTGAGATGTCATTAATCGGTGAGATAAAATATTTTATAGGTCTGCAGATACTGCAAATGAAAGATGAGATTTTCATTACCCAATCCAAGTACATAAAGGAAATCTTAAAGAAATTTGGAATGGAGGATTCAAAAACAGTAAGTACTCCTATGACTACCAACTATAAACTATCAAAGAATGATGAATCTGCATCTATTGATGAGACACTTTACCAATCTATGATTGGAAAGTTGCAATATGTTGTTCACAGCAGGCCAAATATAGCACATGCATTAGGTATTGTTGCAAGATTTTCTGCAGATCCTAAGGAAACACACATGACGGCAATCAAAAGAATTTTTAGATACTTAAAAGGCACTGAAGATTATGGCTTAGTATATCGAAAAGGAAATGAGTTTGATTTAAAAGTTTATACTGATTCTAATTGGGCAGGCAACATTGATGACAGGAAAAGCACAAGTGGAGAAGCTTTCTTTTTAGGAGAAAGACTAGTGAGTTGGCTTAGCAAGAAACAAGGATGTGTTTCTCAGTCAACAACAAAAGCTGAATATGTTGCTGCAACACTGAATTGCACCAATATAGCATGGATCAAACAACTATTGGAAGGTATAAATGAGCAAGCTACCGAGCCAGTAACTATATTCTGTGATAACATTAGTGCCATTAACATTTCAAAGAATCTTGTTATGCACTCTATGACAAAGCACATCTCTATCAAATATCATTATCTTAGAGAAGAAGTTCAAGAGAAGAAAGTGGTGTTGGAATATGTTAGTACAAAGGAGAAAATAGCAGATATCTTCACCAAGCCACTGCCAAAGGACACTTTTGAATATCTCAGAAGTCAGTTAGGGGTCCTACCCCTATCTTCCATTCACTGACCGAGTTCGGTGAAAGCATCAATTCGATGACTCTATAGAATATCTTTTAGGAGTTGATTCTGATTTACACACTTTAGGAGGTTTTTCTAAAGGTGTGCAGGAAACAATAAATAGGGAATAGGAATTGAAGACAAATGCTCTAACCGAGACTTAGTTTATACACAACAGCAGGAAATAACTTCTTACAGAAAGCAACTATGTTTTAGTTCATTTCTTTTTGGCATTGTTGTCAAAGGGGGAGAAGACCAATATAAGGGAGAAGACCTATCGGACCAATATAGGGTAGAAGACCTATCAGGGGAGAAGACTAAGAGAAAACTAAGCAGACTACAAATTGGAAAGACGATTGAATGAGAAGAAGTCTAATGTATGGGGGAGAGCATTTCAGCATTTCAAAATTTCACAGCAATCTGAATCCGAGTCAAATAAAGTCAAATCAATTGGTTTTGCCATCAATGCCAAAGGGGGAGATTGTTGGCATTATATCAGACAAGAAGAAGGTTGGCATTCCAATTACAATAAGAGGTCATTGGCATTTCAATAAGGATATTGAGAAGGTTGTTGATGACTATGGATATAATTGATTAAGGATGATTACTATCTTAATATTATTAATTTGTCATTGATGTCAAGAAATTGATTTTCTAATTCAGTATGATGTTGTCATATCTTAAGAAGTATGATTTGATGAGTATAAAGATGTCGGTAAAAGACACAGAAAGAATATGATGATTAAGGGGATAAGTTATTCAATGGGCAACTATTATTGAGTTAGACAATGATGAGATCATGATGTTTAGATTGTTTTGATATCCTACATATGCTATTGTTTGAAAGGTTAATAATATACTATGTTACCGAGCAAAGAACCTAGTTGGTAAACCCTAAGGTTATCGCTATCAGTTAATGAAGGTAGAATGTCTACTGAGTGAAGTTTAGTATTTACCAAGTTACAACCGAGCTATAACAGAATGCATTAAATGTTTACATGTGATATTTAATGAAGGAAGCTGATGAGATGGAGTGAATTAAATGATTAGTAAGCCGTGTATGAAGATTGTTAAAGAATCTATGGTATAGAAAGATTGGCAGGAAGATCTACAGCTCAGATTGAACTGCAATACCCTAGCACAAGTTCCAAGGTGAAAATGCAAGTTCCAAGGTGGGGTAAAACATTTTCAGATCGAAGGATACATTGAACCTAGACAAGATTGAAGATCTGATGGCTATGATTGATCATGGGAAATGTGATCAAGAAGATTAAGCGGTTGGAAGATTGTTTATAAATAGGAAACTATTGATAAACAATGTATGCGGGCAAGTGTATGTATAGGGATGCTACATAGTGATTACCGAGCATAGAAGCTTGAAGATCTGTTTTGATAATAGAGTATAGAGCCCAACAGAGGGACAAGATAAGTCCTATGAATTAATTATATTGAGCAAATAAGAATCTGCTTTAGCATTTTTAGATGTGAAGTTGCAGAGATATTTTTAGTACTGTTATTTTGAGAAGTAGCAAAAAATCTCTTAACCAAGTGGACTTAACAGTCTTATTTGTAAAATCCTCTAACAAGGTGACATTCTAATTGAGTGTTTGAAATCCTTTAACAAGGTCACTTCTAACAAAGTGAAGATCCCAATAGATCTAAGGAAAATCCCTTAATCAGGTCACATCTAGCAATGTGTTTGTAATCTTTAACAGGATTTGCTTTTAACCGAGCATACTCTGGAAGAGTATATTTCTTAGTGGGTCCATAATCCCATAGTGGTTTTTCCCTATTTGGGTTTCCATGTTAAATCTGGTGTTATGAGGTTTATATTGTTCATATGCTTTTGAGTTTGCATGTTTGACAGTTTTGGTTATATGACTGATATATATGTTACTGAGGTTGAATCTAATATTTTTATGGATGATTAAGTTTGTATGATTCACCCCCCCCCTCTCATCTTGTTGGCTATTGGATCTATACTTATATTAAGTAGCAGAACTATCATTAAGTCAAGATATCATCCATTAAAAAATTCAACAAAAACTATAAACTTAAATTTCAAAACTATTGGATTTACACTTTTCACACAAGATTGGCACTTTCACTCCAAACTTTAGATTTCTTGGTCTAAACTTTAGAGTTCTTGGTATAAAATTTAGAGTTCTTGGATAAACATGAGAGTTCATGGTTTAAAAATCAGAGTTCTTGGTCTAAACTTTAGAGTTCCTAATTTAAACATCAGAGTTTGTGGTCCAAACTTTAGAGTTCCTGGTCAAAACTAGAGTTCTTGGTCTAAACATTAGAGTTCTTGGTTTAAACATCAAATTTATTGGCCTAAACATCAGAGTTTTGGTCTTTACATTAGAGTTCCTGGTTTCAAAAATAGAGTTCATCATCTTAACATCGCATCTTTTGTTCTTAACATCAGTGTTTTTGGTCCTAGAAACAACTTTCTTGGTCTAAAAATCAGCATTTTTAGTCAATAGAGTAGAGTTTTTAGCCTTGAAATCAGTGTTCCTGGTCAGTAGATCAGTTTTTCTAGTCATTCTTTCACCATTTTGGGTAAAGTGCATGAAATAAAAAAACTAAAACACCCCTTTTCAAGAAGTGAAACATAGTCTTAGGTCATCTCTTGGAGATTTTCATCAAGTTATCTTCTGCAAAGCAAATATGAAATTAGAAAAACTAAGGTTTTCAAGTATTAATCTCCAACAAGTTTAAGATCCAACATCTCAAAGTGCATAATCACATTTTCTTTGATAAATTGATCTCTCAAACATAGTTTATCATTAGGATCTATCATCCTTTATCACAAAACTACAACTCTTGATCAGACTAACCTCATTCTCTATATAGGATATATAGTTCCTATTAAACTTGGTCATATAAAAATCACAAAAAATTGTACTCCAACTAAGATCAAAAACTTGCAAATTCTCAAACACTTGTATGGCCATTTCATTGGTAGACACTTCAAATAACCAAAAGACAACTAAGAGGGGGGGGAGTGTGAATTAGTTGTCACCAGATTACCAGAATCTTAAGCAGTTTAAACTTTAATACTAGAACCAAAAAGATCAATACCGAAATGCATAAACCAAATACCGAAATAGAAGATAAACCAATTAAGCATAAGCAATTATCAAAGAATAAATACCATCCACATGACACCAATATTTATACGTGGAAAAACCATGATGGGAAGCCTACCCATAGTCAGATAATACTTTTGTAGTAATTATGTGAATTACATTTGAGGTGTCTGCACTTGTAGGAAGGCCAACAACCTAGAGCGCACTGCTCATCACAAAAGGAGTCTCACTAGCTTCATAGAAATATAGAATACAATCTGGAGAAATGAATGAACTGCAAAGATAGCTTCTCCTATGCCTAAATATAGTTCTGGTTAAGCTCAATACCAAAGGACTAAATCCTCTTACATAAATCTAACTTGATCACCAATGATCAACCAAATACTCTACCTGAATGAATATTAAATTATTTGCTCTTTACGTATCCATATTCCATACCATGATGTTCTACAATGAGATATTACATCATATATACAAACCCTTGACCATAAACAATCAGGTTGGCCACCAGACAATAAAACAATTACATAATTACAAAACATGTCAGCCTAAGACAAAAAAAAGTAATAGCCAACCGATAAGACATCCCGAAAACACATCGAGAGGTCCAATCCACACGTTACATTAACTTCGTCCATAACCTAGATACACCAGGACCCATTTTAGGTCCACATGCTAAAGCAATGATCTCAATCTGCCAAGTCTCGAACATGATCACCATCAGCATCCTGAAACTCCACCAGAAGTTGCACCAACACCATTTATGTATATCATTAAAGATCTTCATCAAATCTCTATCGATGAAACCCTCACCAGAATAACAAACCAAACTTCCAAGAAAATAGGATAACATCTGATCACCAGAACAAAACCAATTGACTGAACATGAACTAGAGTAGAATGTATAAGCTAATTCCATAACCCAAATATATTGGAGCATATCGAATCATGATGATCCAATCCAATCTAGAAACCAAACATCCTACCAAGACCAGAAGGGTGTTGGTAAAGAATCCCAAATAGCTAGTGTTAACATCAATGACAAAACATCAATGCAACACATAATCAATTCCTCCAAATGGCCAATAATCTCCCCCTTTGGCATTGATGACAACACTAGATGTGAAAAACACCCAAGTGCCAAGAAATGAAAAACAAGTCTCCCTAAATGGAAGACAACCAACAATCTCCCACTCAAAGATATAGCAATGAAGTTTTGAAACAAAGACCAAACTCCCCCTATGAATGATCTCTCTATAAAGCTCTTTTCTTCACATATATCTCTCCCCCTTTGACATAAATCCTATAAATCTAACAAAAATATCAAAGAAAAAACAAAAACCACTTAAACACAAGGCTAACTACTCCCCCAGGAGTAGTAGCATCCCCACATGAATGTCAGAATGAATAATATCTCAGATAATTCATACCAGACTGATCTCAAATAACATCAATCAGTTCTCTATCCGAGGGGCAAAAACCCTTAATCTATCTCTCAGGTGCTCAAATGACTCCTTAGGCAAAGGTTTAGAGAAAATATGTGCAATCTACTCTTTAGTGTTCACATAAACCAGACTAACTTTATTTTCTTCCACCTTCTCCTTCAAAAAGCTATACTTGATAGATATGTGCTTTGTCTTAGAGTAAAATACCAAATTCTTTGATACGTCAATAGCAGTAGAGTTATCACAGTGAATAACTACTAGTCCAATGCAATGCACTTTAATATCCTTCAACATTTGCTTCATCCATAAAACCTGTATACAGTTAGTAGCAGCAACAACATACTCAGCTTCAATAGTAGATAAAAAAGTACATGATTGTTTCTTCTTGATCCATGAAACCAACTTATTTCCAAGAAAGAAAGCTCCACCGGAAGTACTTTTCTGGTCATCAACATCACCAGCCCACTCTACATCTATATATGCACATAAAGTAAAGTCATCTTCTTTAGGGTACCACACCATATTTAGATGTACCTTAGAAGTATTCTAAAATTATTTTCACCGCACTCTCATGGTTTTCTCTAGGATCACTCTAAAATCTAGATGCAATACATGACATTCATTATGTTAGGCCTAGTCTGAGTCAAATAAAGCAGACATCCAATCATAGATTTGTATCTTGTAGGATTTATTGGTGCAGAAACATCTTTCCTTGTCAATTTATCACTTGTAACCATAGGAGTACTTACCGGTTTAGAGTCTCCCATATCAAATCTCTTCAACAATTTCCTATCATACTTAGTTTGACAGATGAAAATACCTTTATCAGTCTGAGTAATCTACAAACCTAAGAAAAATTTCATTTCTCCAATCATAGACATTTCAAATTCTTTCTCCATATTATTAGAAAATTCTATGCACAATTTATCTTCACCTCCAAAAATGATGTCATCAACAAATACTTCAATAATCAGTATATCATCATTAATGACCATATAATATAGATTACTATCAACATTACCTTTAGTGAATCCAAGCTTCAAAACATATTTTTCTAACCTTGCATACCAAGTTGTAGGTGCCTGTTTTAATCTATATAAGGCATTTCTTAACCTGCAAACCATGTTTGTATCATCTAAAAGTGAAAACCCATCAAGTTTCTCAATATAAACTTCCTCAAAAAGACCCCCATTCAAAAATTCACACTTGACATCCATCTGATAAACCTTGTTGTTTTTATGTGCAACATAGGCAAGAAATAATCTTATAGCTTCAATCCTAGCTACAGGTGCAAAAGTTTCACCATAATCAATTCCTTCCTTATGAGAATATCCTTTACAAACCAATCTAGTTTTATTCCTTGCAACTTGTCCATCTTCATTCAATTTATTCCTAAAAACCCATTCAGTCCCAATAACATTCTTATTTTTAGGCTAAGGAACTAAAGTCCATGTGTTATTCTTCACAATCTAATCTAATTCTTCTTCCATAGATTTCATCCAACATTCATCTTTACATGCTTCAATTACTAATACCGTTTCAACTTGAGAAATTAAACATACCTCATTAGTTTCCAATCTCCTTCTTGTCATCACTCCATTGTTCTTATCCCCAATGATGTGAACTTCTAAATGATTCAATCTCACATACCTAGGAGTCTTCTGACTCTCTATTCCTATTCGCGGTTCTTCAGTTAATGTTGAATTTTATTATACTGTCAGAGTAACTAGCTCAACATTTTGTTCTAGTAAAGGTTCTACTAGTTCAAATATAATCATTTCCACTACCGGTTCTTTCTCATAAACTTTGATTTGACTTCTATTCACCTCATCCACCTTGACATTAGCACTCTCCACAATTCTCTATAATCTCTTGTTATAACATCTATATGCTTTGCTTTCATTAGAATAACCAAGAAAAATTCATTCATCACATCTAGGATTAAATTTGCCAATGATATCATCTCTCCTGATATAACATTTACTACCAAAAATTCTGAAATACTTAACTATAGATGTATTGCCAAACCATAATTCATAAGGTGTCTTACCAGTTTCTCCTTTGATATGTACTCTGTTGAAAGTATAAACCATTGTGCTCACTGCTTCTCTCTAGTATATATGAGGTAGACTAGCTTCCATCACCATTGTTCTAGCAACATCCAAGATAGTTTTGTTCTTCCTTTCCACAAATACATTTTGCTGAGGTGTCCAAGGAGCAAAAGAATGTCTCCTTATACCATGATTTTCACAAAAGTTATTAAACTCACCAGATGTGAATTCTCCACCATGATCTCACCTTAAACATTTAATCTTCAATCCTTTCTCTATTTCAACTTTAGCTTTAATGATTTTAAAATTTTCAAAAGCCTCAAATTTCTCCCTTATAAAAGTAACCCACATCATTCTAGATTAATCATCAATGATTAGCATAAAATATCTATCACCTTGAAAAGTTTTAACTCTAGCAGGGCCACACAAATTAGTATGAATAAGATCAAGAACATCATTGGATTTATCTTGTATACTCTTAGAAGAGGTTTTGACCTTTTTAAACCCATTTGACATTCTTTACATACTAGATTATAGGGCTTCACAATTTTAGGTATATCTCTAACTGTCTTAGTTGAGTTGATCTTTACAATGCAATCAAAATTCACATGACATAGCCTTTTATGTCATAGCCAACTCTCATCAATTTGTGCAATCAAACATGTCTTCTCACTGGAATTCAAATGAAATATATTACCTTTTGTCTATTTACTCGTTGCAATCTCCAAACTAGATCTATTAATGATTTTGCATTTTCCATCCTTGAACTGTAATTGAAATCCCTTATCTACCAATTGTCCTACATTTAAAATATTATGCCATAAACCTTTAACATAATAAACATTATCAGTATTGTGCTTACCATCCAATTGTTGGCATTTGGCATTATAACAGACAATGGGAGATTGTTGGCATTTCAATAAGGATATTGAGAAGGTTGTTGATGATTATGGATATAACTGACTAAGGATGTTTACTGTCTTAATATTATTATTTTGTCATTGATGTCAAAAAATTGCTTTTCTAATTCAGTATGATGTTGCCATATCTTGAGAAGTATGATTTGATGAGTATAAAGATGTCGGTAAAAGACACAGAAAGAATATGATGAATAAGGGGAGAAATAAGTTATTCAATGGGCAACTATTACCGAGTTAGACAATGATGAGATCATGATGTTTAGATTGTTTTGATATAATACATATGTTATTGATTGAAAGGTTAATACTATACTATGTTACCGAGCAAAGAACCTAGTCGGTAAACCCTAAGGTTATCACTATCGGTTAATGAAGGCAGAATGTCTACCGAGTGAAGTTTAGTATTCACCAAGTTGTAACCGAGTTGTAACCGAGCTGTAACAGAATACATTAAATGATTACACGCATTATTTAATGAAGGAAGCTGATGAGTTGGCTATGATTAAATGATTGGTATGCCATGAATGAAGTTTGTTAAAGAATCTATGGCAAAGGAAAATCAGCAAGAAGATCTACAGCTTAGATTGAACCGCAATACCCTAGCAGAAGTTCCAAGAAATGTATGCAAGTTCCAAGTCAGGGTAAAACATTTTTTAGATCAAAGGATACATTGAACCTGGACAAAGTTTGAAGATCTGATGGCTATGATTGATCATGGGAAATGTAATCAAGGAGATTAAGCGGTTGGTGAATTGTTTATAAATAGGGAACTATTGATTACATTTCCCATGATCAATCATAGGTCTTCAAGCTTATGTGCTCGGTAATCTTGTCCATCTGCTGGGCTCTATACTCTATTATTCAAAACAGGTCTTCAAGCTTATGTGTTCAGATTACATAAGCTTGAAGACCTGTTTTGAATAATAGAGTATAGAGCCCAGCAGATGGACAAGATTAGTTCTATGTCTATATTGTGTTGAGTAAATAAGAATCTAATTTAGCATTTTAGATGTGAAGTTGCAGATATATTTTTTATACTGTTATTTGTGAAAGTGATAGAAAATCTCTTAACCAAGTGGACTTAACAGTCTTATTTGTAAAACCCTCTAGCAAGGTGACATTCTAATTGAGTGTTTGAAATCCTTTAACAAGGTCACTTCTAACAAGGTGAAGATCCTAACAGATCTGAGGGAAATCCCTTAACCGGGTCACATCTAGCAATGTGTTTGTAATCTTTAACAGGATTTGCTTTTAACCGAGCATACTCTAGAAGAGTATATTTCTTAGTGGGTCCAAAATCCCATAGTGGTTTTTCCCTATTTTGGTTTCCATGTTAAATCTTGTGTTATGAGTGTTATGATGTTTATATGCTTTTGAGTTTGCATGTTTAGCAGTTTTGGTTATATTAGTAAAGTATATGTTACTGAGGTTGAATCTGATGTCATTATGAAAGATTAAGTTTGTATGATTCACCCCCCCATCTCATCTTATTAGCTAGGCATCTCTACTTATCTTTAAGTATCAGAACTATCAATTGGTATCAGAGCTTTGGACTCTGGAAGGAAAAGTTTAAAGGTACTTGAGGAAAAGATCCAAAGATGTATAAGAGGGATGCACTGAAGCTGAACAAGTCAAGTTTCTCTACATGGCAGAAAAGGATGAAGCTGCACTTATCAGGAGTTGGAGAATATGCTGTATATTATCTGGAGAATGATTTCATCACATCGAGCACCTATCCATTGACAATGGAAGAGATAAAAGCAAAGCAAGAACATATCCAAGCAAAGATTGAAATAACATCTGCATTGACCGATTCAGAGTTTAAGGATCTAGAAGGTTGCAATGATGCAAAGGCAATGTGGGACAAGCTCATATCTATGTATGGAGGAGATGAACATGTTCAAAGAGAAAAAGTGGATAGTCTAAGAGGACAAATTGAATCTATGAGGATGAATAAAGGTGAGAACATAACCTAGTATAGTACAAGACTAAAGTAGATTGTCAATCAAATCAAAGGAGCAGGTGGAACTATCGAAGAAAAGGATATAACAAGTAAGTTGTTAAGAACCCTTCTACCGACTTATGCAATCTGAGTCTCTGAAATCAATGAATTGAGGTCTGTACCTAATATGCTAGTTTCTTTAGATGCTACTATTGGTAAGCTACATGCATTTGAGTTAAGTAACTTTGATAATAGTGGGTCATCGGTAAATAAAGTTGAATCTACATTTAGTTCTTTTCATATTCATGAATCTGATGATTATAATGATATAATGAGTAAGTACACTAAAGGGGATCATAGTGGAGCAAGTGAAATATTTCACAAGAACATGGAGGAAGTACACAAACTATATGAGGAAATCAGAAAGCAAGAAGAGTTTGAAGCACTATTAGCCAGAAGGTAACGGAGAGGCAAAGGTAAGTATAAAGGAAAACTACCTTTGAAATGTTTCAATTGTGATAAGATAGGACATATGGCTTCTAACTGTCCTCACAAAGATTCTACTGAAAAGAGAGATTACCAAGATGATGGACAGAAAGATAATCATTACAGAGGACACCAAGACTTCAGAAGAAGAGATAGAAAGTCATGCTTAATAGTCGATCAAGAATCCAATGATGATAAATCAGATGAAACTGATACAGAGGAAGTAGTTTATGTGGCTATCAAAGATGGATCAGATGAAGAAAGGTATGAAGAAAAAACCCTTATATCTCACATAAATACTAATGATTCTTGGATCATAGATAGTGGATGCTCACATCACATGACAGGTGATAAACACAAGTTTGTTATGTTAGAAGACTATGATGGAGGCTATGTAAGATTTGGTAATGATGCACCATGTTTGGTAAGAGGTAAAGGATTCATAACACTTCTTGACAATGCAAGATGTAATGATGTTTATTGGGTTGAAGGTTTGAAATACAATTTGTTGAGTGTATCATAGCTAAACAATACAGGATACCAAATAGAATTTCAAAAAGGAATTGTCAAAGTTCATGACAAGTATGGAAAGTTAGCTGCTATCGAGACACAAACAAAAGGTAACACATTTCACCTTGACTCAACTCGGAATAAATGTTTGTATGCAAAGATAGATGATACTTGGTTATGACATAAAAGGTTTTGTCATGTCAATTTTAATAATCTGATCAAAATAAGCAAGAAGCACCGAGTAAGAGGTCTACCGAGTTTGGAAAAACCTGAGAATGTTATGTGCCGAGGATGCCAGATGGGTAAAATGACAAGATCAATCTTTACAAGTAATTCTTACACTTCTAAGGGAATTTTAGATCTTGTGCACATTGATCTTTGTGGTCCTATGAAAGTTCAAAGTTATCATGGTGATAAATAATTTATATTATTTGTGGATGATTACTCAAGGATAATGTCAGTAATGTTTTTAAAAGAAAAATCAGAAGCTTTTCAAATGTTTAAATGGTACAAGGCAAGAGTTGAAAATGAAATAGGAAGAGAACTAAAATGTCTTAGATCAGATAGAGGAGGAGAGTTCACATCTGATGAGTTCAACTTATTCTGCAATGATCATGGTATTAATAGACAAGTCTCTACACCGTGAACTCCACAACAAAATGGAATTAATGAGAGAAAAAATAGATCTATTGTGGATTGTGCCAGAACCCTGATGATTGAAAAGAAAGTGCCACAAACATTTTGGAGAGAAGCAATAAGCACTACAGTTTACACCTTGAATCGAGTACAATTGAAGAAAGGTACTTTGAAGACACCATATGAAATTTGGTATGACAAGAAACCTAATGTAAGTTATTTTAAAATCTTTTGAAGTAGATGCTATGTACACAAGGATGATAGAAATGGCAAGTTTGATCAAAAAAGTGAAAAAGGAACATTTCTTGGTTATTCTTCTAGAAGTAAAGCATTTAAATGTTTGATCAAATCATCTAACAAAATAGTAGAAAGTGCAAATGTGAAAATTGATGAATTTTCAGAAAGAAATGATGAAGGAAATTCTAAGGAACCAAAAGATTATGATAAATTTGTCTATGTTCAACTGACAAGTCCTACCGAGAAACCTGCAGAAGAAAATGAAGAAAATATCTAGTTACCAAGTGATGAAGAAGAACATACAGAGTCTATCGAGCCTGTATTAGCCAAATATGTTAGAATACATCATGCACCAAGTCAGATTATAGGAGATAAGGATGATCTAGTGATGACAAGGAACAAACTGAGACAGAACACATGTCTGATATCTGAATTTGAACTAAGAATAGTGAAAGAGGCATTTTACAGTGAATATTGGATAAATGCTATGATAGAAGAGATTGATCAAATCAAGAAGAATGACACATAGACATTGGTCCCAAGACTGAAGGACAAAAATGTAATTGGTACAAAATGGATTTTCAAAAACAAGCTGAATGAAAAAGGAGAGGTCATTCGAAATAAAGAAAGACTAGTTTACAAAGGTTATGCCTGTTGGCATATGGACACTCCAATGAGACATTGTGTGTGATTGAAGGTTTTGTCATTGATGGCAACCTTGCAGACCTATGGTACCGACAAGACATTATACTGGCTAAGCATTACACAGGCAACCTTGCAATCCTATGGCATCGGCAAGACATTATATCGGCAAAGCATTATTCAAACAAGACAGTGCACCGACATCAATAAGATCAATCTACACCGGCACGAGCACAGAAGATGTACACCGGCACAGAAGGAAATATGTATACCGGCACAGAGGCCGACAGGATTTTTGATATGTAATATTTTGTTTATTATTGTAAGCCGACTTGGCAAATTGTAAAATGACTCTTGTATATAAAAGAGATCATTGTAGACATTTATAGGATATGGATAAGAAGCATAAAAAAATTATAAGGCAGACCTAATGTGCGAATTGTAGGTCAAGGGTATATGTAAAGAACAGAGCAAGAACCGGTACTGAATCTGGCATTGGTAAAGAACAGAGCAAGAACCGGTACTGAATCTGGCATTGAAGATGCTATTGTAAAGCAGTATAGATCATTGGATTTGCATAATCCTCATTGTAAGTCAGTGTGACTTCTTATTGAGCAGTGAGCTCTAGGCAGTTGGCCTTCCTACATGTGCAGGCCCCTATTGTAAGTAATATTCTCTTATTGGCCGATAAGTGAATATTGTGGGTCACAAATCCCACCGAGGTTTTTCCCACACTGGGTTTCGTCGATAAACATCTTGTGTTATGGTGTTCTTTTCATGTGGATTTTTTTTATTCTTTTATTAAAATTAATTCTTGCATACCAGTATAATGTTACTTTATGTTTTACATATTTAGTTTTAAGAATATTACATTACTGGTCAGGTACTGATTCACCCCCCTCCTCTCAGTATACGTGGGAACCCTAACAATTGGTTTCAGAGCCTGGTCCTCTATTTTCAGAATCCTAACAACTTGAGGAAGATCTTGACACTGGTAAAGATGGAAAATCTGATGAAGCAACTTGAAGGAGCTCTTACTGACTATGATGCAGAGAAGTTGAAAAATATCAAATTAGAAGATGACTTAAAAGCAGCTCAGGACATTATTTAGGCACTTCAAGAAAATCTTACTATTACAAGAAATAAGAGAAGAGAACTTTGTGAAAAAATGCAAAATGAGAATGATGAAAAGGAATCACTAAATGATATGATAAACAAATTGAAACAAGAGATCATGACAACAAAAAATGAAATGCAAGATATGACTATGAGATTTTGCAAAGAGATTGAGGATAGAAAGAAGAATGAAGAAGAATTGACTAGAAGACTAAGTGATGCAGCAAATGAGAACACAAGACTTAGCTATGAAAATGACATGTTGAAGACAGATCTGATGCATACTCAGAATGACTCAAATGAACTAATGAGACAAAAAGAAATCTTGGAAAGGGAATTGGAAACTGCAAATCAACACAAAGAAAAATTCAAGAAAAGCTCAGAAGAACTTGGTACCTTATTGAAGAATCAAAAACCCAAAGGTGACACTTCTGGAATTGGATTTGAAGTTGGAGAAAGCTCCGGTACTGCAAATACCCAAGATCACAGCAAACCGGTAAGACCTTCTAATACTTACAAATTCAATGGAAAATGCTTTAACTGTAATAAATATGGTCATAGGGAAAATGAATGTAGATCTAGGAATTATCAGAACATCAATCCTCCCACCGTTCAATGCTCCAAATGCAACAAAATTGGTCATAACTTTGAAAATTGCAGAATGAATGTAAGATGTTATGTTTGTGGAAGATTTGGTCATTTATCAAATAAATGCAGAACACAAACCGGCATAGGTTATGGGAAAGCTATTCAGAAAAATAATGTAACTTGTTATGCATGTAACAAGATTGGTCATATTGCTAAATTTTGTAGAAGTAAAGGTACACCAGTAGATAACAAAAGCACTAGTTTGAAAGGTAAAGAAAAGGTTGAAGAAGTTAAGCAAAAAATTTCAAAGCAATGGATTAGAAAAGGTAATCTAAATATTGGGGATACTCCTCCACTGGTAGAACCAACAAATGCTCCACCAGCAGGATGTTCTTCATCAAATTGAAGAAAATTATCTTGAGGGTTTGGCAATCTAATGACACATGTGCTATTATTCCCTCGGTTAGAGAAAAGAAGTTGAAAATCATTCATTACTGGCAAATAAAGTTGAGCTAATACATTACCGGCAAGAAATTAATGTGGTAGGTAGCAGAAAAGACTTTATAAAATAAGGTTTTTGGCTCCATTTCATTTCACTGTGAATTCAAAATTTCAGAGAGCATGAAGATTTCCGAGCTGAGGCATTCTGAGCAAAGAGGCAAAGCACTTCAGCAATCAATCCATCCAAAGGCAGAAAAAGGTATTTATCATTATGGCATCTTCCTCTGCACCTGAATTCATAGCAAACCCTACAGTAGTCGAAGTTACAAAATGACCTAGGCCCGTGTTTCAGCTAGTTCCTGAGGTAGCTAAGAAAGATGACAACACAAGTGCTTTTTCAAAAATTCCAAAAGGTGTTGTTTATGCAAAAGACCCTAGAATGTATATTCATTGCAACATAGAGGAATTAGGTGATGAAGAAATCAAAAACATGTATAAATCTGTTATATGTGACAACTTCGGGAATGTGAAACCTGAACATAAAATTGTTGAAACCCTAGGATTCACTGAAATCCTCTGCATTCCTTAATTTCCCATGGAAGTGGTTAGGATAGTTTTATGCAGGGTACATGATTCATTCTTTTGGCTTGACTCAGTGCATAAAATTACAAAGGAAGTTGTGAAAGTAGTAACAGGGTTACCTTCCACCGGTAACAGACCTGACAAAACCAAGAAGGTCTCCAATGACTTAGTAACAAACTTAACTGGTGCAACATCCGACAAGAGATCATTAAGGGTTAATGATGTGACCAATACAAATGTTAGATTTGTTAGCATGATTTTAGGTTGCAAAGCAACTCATGCTAATAGGCTTAACTCAGTTTCTAGTTTATGCATAAAGAGTGCTTATGACATGGTTAAGGACAATGTGAAAATTGATATCTGTGAATGGTTAAAGGATGAGTTAATTGAGAATTTAGAAAAAATCAAGAAGGATAAGAAAGGAACCTTTAGATTTGGAAATTTACTTGTATGCTTAATGCTACATATAACCAAATAGGCTCCCGGTATAGGCAACAAGGATTTTGGATTTGACATACCGATAGGAAAACAATTGTTTGACTTATTCAACAATATGGGTGAAAACAGAGAAAAGAATATCAATGAGTATTTTCAAGCACTAAAGGTTAGAATGAATAAAAGAATCAGACAATCACAGGAAATTGTCAACAAATACAAGGATGGGGTATGAAACAGATGACCACATAGTGGAAACTTATGCCAAAGCACTTCTGGAAGCCCCCAATGAACCAAAGGAAGAAGTATTTGGTAGCGCTGAGACCATTGAAAGTCAAATTCAATCTTAAAAGAGAGTGAAAAAGGTTGAGGCATTTGTGAGAAAAGGAACTAGACAAGCAAAAGCCATAAAAGAAGATGTATTAAAGAAAACCGGCATAACTAAAGATGAGTTGGTAGCACAACAACCTGAAACTCATCTATCACCGGTATGTACTTCCTTAGAAGGTGATATGCCAGCAACTTTCAAAAGAGTTGTTAGGAAAAGAGACCCCTCACTGGTAACCACTCCTTCACCTAGAAGGACAAGACAAAAGCAACAAGCCGTAAGATCTCTGGTTAGGAAAGTCACACCTAAGAAGAAGCTGACCCCCAAAAAGAAGAAGAAGACAAACACTGACTTGGCCCCTCTTGACATATTACTGAATGAGATCATAGAGGAAGGTAAATTGAAAAACATAGGGAAAATCTATGACACCCTATCAGATGATGAGAAAGGACAAGTTGAAGAGAGTGTCATATTACACATGGACATGTATAAAAAGTTTTTGTTGCAAGTCTTAAATGAAATTCCTGATGAACTATATAAAAGACTTGAGGCTAGAAGGCAAGGAATAATTGAGTTGGATAAGAAAATAAAAATAGAAATAGAAAAATTACTTGCAGTATACCCAATCAACTCTCCTAAGGAAAATGATGATCTGATATCTCAGGCCAATCGGACAGTTTTTTCCACTACACACCAGCAAATTTCACTAATGGCAAGTAGAGTTACAGAAGTTTCAGAGGAAATAGAAAATGGTTGGGATATATTCTTGGTTGAAAAAGAAAAACAAGAAGAATATAGGAATCCCAAGCCCATTCTAGTATATCAAAAGGACAAAGGGAAAGGTAAAGTTGGTGGACCACCAAGTATCAAGATTAGAGACAACTTACCCCCACCGGTAAAAACAACAACTACAGAAGATCAATCGGTAGCTGAGAGTATGGACACAGAGGATAATAATCCTAATCCTGAAGTCCTATATACTGTAAATGTTTATACTCAAAAAATAAACATAGTGGTAGATAAGGATACAAAAGATAAATCAGGAAACAAAGAGCAACCAGCAATAGATTCAAAGAAAAAGATGGAATCTGGAACACAAACAGAGCTAAAGGCTCCATAATAGATGCCACTAGTAAGAAATGATGCAGGAAAACTAGTACTTAAAGAGATGGAGACACAAACAGACCTACCAGAGGTCAATACTAGCATGGTCACTTCCACCGGCACTCAGTTTGTTGGATCACCATCAAATGTAACAGAGGTATTGCTTGAATCTATCAAGAAAATAACTGATTATAGCTCACAAGCTTATAAAGCGATAGATGATTCAATTCCAGTTTTGAAATCAATAGCTCCCAATTGTAATATAGCCAACAAAGATTCTTTAGGCTAGTTGGATATGCTTTGTAAATATATTTCTAGAAATTTTGAGCAAACAAAGGTAGAATCTATAAATCTGTAAAGGAAAGTGTAGAAAAAGAGAAACAAAAATTCTTTGAGGAAGGAATAAAGAAGTGTAATAGGGAATTTGACACACTTCTACCAGAACTGTGCAATTTATTGAAAGAGCACAAAACTCTGTACAAAGACACCTGTAAGATAAACTTTTTGACCATAGATGTAGACAAAAAGATGAGCAAGGTACAAGAAGAGATAAATAAACTTGCAAACAATTTTGTTAACTCACCTGATGCATTATCACTTTTTGAGGAAAAGATAACAAATTTTGAGGAAGAATTGCTCAAATTAGAAAGAGAGAAAGAGAAAATAATAAACAAGGCAAAATTCTTGAGATCTAAACTAAGTCCAAGATTGGACTATTTAGCATCTCTGCAAAAGGAAATCTCAGAGGCACTAACACAAGGAAGCAAAACACTAACAGAGCACTTGCAACATCTCACCGGTATAGTATACAGAACTGAGATAGCAATAAAAGATAGCAAGAAGTTTATGGATGGTATAAACTTAATTTTGGGAGATATTATTTAGATAATAACTACCCAACTACAAGGTTGAGGTTATGGATTGGTACAACTACAAAATCTACTAACCTTTGTCATTGATGCCAAAGGGGGAGTAGTAGGATGAGAAAATTCAAAGAAAAGGGATCACATGCTCAGGGGGAGCTCTCACATTTTTGGTAACATTTTTGGTCTATACATTTTTGGATATCTTTTTGAAATTTCTCATGAGTGTTGCCATCAATGCCAAAGGGGGAGATTGTTGGCATATGGACACTCCAATGAGACATTGTGTGTGATTGAAGGTTTTGTCATTGATGGCAACCTTGCAATCCTATGGCACCGACAAGACATTATACCGGCTAAGCATTACACAAGCAACCTTGCAATCCTATGGCACCAGCAAGACATTATACCGGCAAAGCATTATTCAAAGAAGATAGTGCACCGACATTAGCAAGATTAATCTACACCGGCACCAGCATAGAAGATGTACACCGACACAGAAGGAAATATGTATACCGGCACAAAGGCTGACAGGATTTTTGATATGTAATATTTTGTTTATTATTGTAAGCCGACTTGGAAAATTGTAAAATGACTCTTGTATATAAAAGAGATCATTGTAGACATTTATAGGATATGGATAGGAAGCATAAAAAAATTATAAGGTAGACCTAATGTGCGAATTGTAGGTCAAGGGTATATGTAAAGAACAGAGCAAGAACCGGTACTGAATCTGGCATTGAAGATGCTATTGTAAAGTAGTATAGATCATTGGATTTGCATAATCCTCATTGTAAGTCAGTGTGACTTCTTATTGAGCAGTGAGCTCTAGGCAGTTGGCCTTCCTGCATGTGCAGGCCCCTATTGTAAGTAATATTCTCTTATTGGCCAGTAAGTGAATATTGTGGGTCACAAATCCCACCGAGGTTTTTCCCACACCGGGTTTCCTTGATAAACATCTTGTGTTATGGTGTTCTTTTCATGTGGATGTTTTTGATTCTGTTATTTACATTAATTCTTGCATACCGGTATACTATTACTTTATGTTCTACATATTCAGTTTTAAGAAAATTACATTACCGGTCAGATACTGATTCACCCCCCCCTCTTAGTATCTATGGGAACCCTAACAATGCCCAAGAAGAAGGAATTGATTATGGTGAGACTTTTGCACCTGTGGCTAGACTTGAAGGAGTAAGAACATTGTTGGCATATGCTGCTTACAATAATTTCAAGGTATATCAAATGGATGTCAAATCTGCATTTCTGAATGGTATATTAGAAGAAGAAGTTTTTATTGAACAACCTGAAGGATTCACTGAAGACAATAATAAAGATCAGGTATGTAAATTGAACAAAGCTTTATATGGTCTGAAACAAGCACTTAGAGCGTGGTATGAAAGATTGCACTCTTATTTGATTAAGATTGGTTTTATAAGGACAAGTGAAAACAACAATATTTACATGAAGAATGATGAAAATGGAATACTGATCTCAGCCATGTTTGTTGATGATATTATATTTTGTGGGAATAAATCTCTATGTAAGAACTTTGGATATGAAATGAGCAAAAAATTCGAGATGTCATTAATTGGTGAGATAAAGTATTTTATAGGTTTACAGATACTACAAATGAAAGATGAGATTTTCATTACTCAATCCAAGTACATAAAGGAAATCTTAAAGAAATTTGGAATGGAGGATTCAAAACCAGTAAGTACTCCTATGACTACCAACTGTAAACTATCAAAGAATGATGAATCTGCATCTGTTGATGAGACACTTTACCGATCTATGATTGGAAAGTTGTAATATGTTGTTCACAGCAGGCCAGACATAGCACATGCAGTAGGTATAGTTGCAAGATTCTTTGCAGATCCTAAGGAAACACACATGACATTAATCAAGAGAATTTTTAGATACTTGAAAGGCACTGAAGATTATGGCTTAGTATATCAGAAAAGAAATGATTTTGATTTAAAAGTTTATACTGATGCTGATTGGGCAGGCAACATTGATGACAGAAAAAGTACAAGTGGAGGAGATTTCTTTTTAGGAGAAAGACTAGTGAGTTGGCTTAGCAAGAAACAAGGATGTGTTTCATAGTCAACAATAGAAGTTGAATACGTTGTAGTAGCATTAAATTGTACCAACATAGCATGGATCAAACAACTGCTAGAAGGTATAAATGAGAAAGTTATCGAGCCAGTAACTATATTTTGTCACAATAGTAGTGCCATTAACATTTCAAAGAATCCTGTTATGCACTCTAAGACAAATCACATCTCTATCAAATATCATTATCTTAGAGAAGAAGCTCAAGAGAAGAAAGTGGTGTTGGAGTATGTTAGCACAAAGGAACAAATAGCAAATATCTTCACCAAGCCACTACCAAGGGACACTTTTGAGTATCTCAGAAGTAAGTTAGGGGTCCTACACCTATCTTCTACTCATTGACCAAGTTCGGTGAAAGCATCAATTCGATGACTCTACATAATATCTTTTAGGAGTTGATGCTAATCTACACACTTTAGGATGTTTTCTAAAGGTGTACAGGAAATAATACAGGGAACAAGAATTGAAGATATAAATGCTCTGATCGAGACTAAAGTTGACACATATTAGTAGGAAATCACTTCATATAGGAAGAAATTATGTTTTAGTTCTTTACTTTTTGGCATTGTTGTCAAAGGGGGAGAAGACTGGAGAAGAAGACTAGAGAAGACTGGAGAAGACTGGAGAAAAGCAGAAAAGGAAGAGGAGAAGGCTAATGTATGGGGGAGAATTTTGATGATAGAAGGAGAGCATTTCAGCATAGCAATCTGAATCAATAAGGTCAAATCAATTGGTTTTGCCATCAATGCCAAAGGGGGAGATTGTTGGCATTTGGCATTATAACAGACAATGGGAGATTGTTGGCATTTCAATAAGGATATTGAGAGGGTTGTTGATGATTATGGATATAATTGACTAAGGATGTTTACTGTCTTAATATTATTTTTTTGTCATTGATGTCAAGAAATTGATTTTCTAATTCAGTATGATGTTGCCATATCTTGAGAAGTATGATTTGATGAGTATAAAGATGTCAGTAAAAGACACAAAAAGAATATGATGAATAAGGGGAGAAATAAGTTATTCAATGGGCAACTATTATCGAGTTAGACAATGATGAGATCATGATGTTTAGATACTTTTGATATCATACATATGTTATTGATTGAAAGGTTAATACTATACTATGTTACCGAGCAAAGAACCTAGTTGGTAAACCCTAAAGAACCTAGTTGGTAAACCCTAAGGTTATCACTATTGGTTAATGAAGGCAGAATGTCTACCGAGTGAAGTTTAGTATTCACCGAGTTGTAACCGAGTTGTAACCGAGCTGTAACAGAATACATTAAATGATTACATGCATTATTTAATGAAGGAAGCTGATGAGCTGGCTATGATTAAATGATTGGTATGTCATGAATGAAGTTTGTTAAAGAATCTATGGCAAAGGAAAATTGCTAGGAAGATCTACAGCTTAGATTGAACCGCAATATCCTAGCACAAGTTCCAAGAAATGTATGCAAGTTCCAAGGTAGGGTAAAACATTTTTCAGATCGAAGGATACATTGAACCTGGACAAAGTTTGAAGATCTGATGGCTATGATTGATCATGGGAAATTTAATCAAGGAGATTAAACGGTTGGCAAATTGTTTATAAATAGGGAACTATTGATGAAAAAAGTATGTGGGCAAGTGTATGCACGAGGATGCTACATAGTGATTACCAAGCACAGAAGCTTGAAGACCTATTTTGAATAATAGAGTATAGAGCCCAGCAGATGGACAAGATTAGTTCTATGTCTATATTGTATTGAGAAAATAAGAATCTACTTTAGCATTTTAGATGTGAAGTTGCAGATAGATTTTTATTACTGTTATTTGTGCAAGTGACAGAAAATATATTAACCGTGTGGACTTAACAGTCTTATTTGTAAAACCCTCTAGCAAGGTGACATTCTGATTGAGTGTTTGAAATCATTTAACAAGGTCACTTCTAACAAGGTGAAGATCCTAATAGATCTGAGGGAAATCCCTTAATCGGGTCACATCTAGCAATGTGTTTGTAATCTTTAACAGGATTTGATTTTAACCGAGCATACTCTAGAAGTGTATATTTCTTAGTGGGTCCAAAATCCCATAGTGGTTTTTCCCTATTTGGGTTTCCACGTTAAATCTGGTGTTATGAGTTTTATGATGTTTATATGCTTTTGAGTTTGCATGTTTAGCAGTTTTGGTTATATTACTGAAGTATATATTACTGAGGTTGAATCTGATATCATTATGAAAGATTAAGTTTGTATGATTCACCCCCCCTCTCATCTTATTAGCTAGGCATCTGTACTTATCTTTAAGTATCAAAACTATCACCAATGATATAGTTTCTTTTCCCTTGATCATACATGCTTTGTCATCTCTAAATCTAACAAGACTACCATCAAATTCTTGCAAAGATAGAAACTTCCTTTTATCTCTAGTCATATGATGTGAACATCCACTATCAATTACCCATTCATCCTTATCTTCAATTTTAGTAGAAAGTGCCTTCTCTTCAGGTACATTCTCTTCCAGTGCCAAAACATGTTCCTTGATAGTTAGGAACACTCATTCCTTTCTATTGTTCGAACTAGTAGCAGAGTCTTCTACCGGTTTATCATCAGAATCAGTCACACTTTCCTTATCTTCTATGTAGCATGATTTATCTATTTTTTTCTTGTACTTATACTTGTTCTGATATCTAGGGTTAGGCTTAAAATATCTTCTAGCTCTTTCTTCAAACCTTGAATTTTTGTCAAGACATCTAGATGCAAAATGACCAATCTTATTAGGTGCAAAACATTTAAAAGGTTCTTTTCCTTCATACTTACTTCCTACCGGTCCTTTAGGTACTCTTATAGCAAATAGGGCTTCAAGTTGCTCAACTTCTTCATCTTCTCTCTTCATATCATCCAATTCCTTCACATTAAAAGGTTTTCCAATCTTGCTTGCTGGTTGATGATGCAGATGCATGAAAAGCAGGTTCAAACTTCACAACTCCACATGGTCCAAATTATTCAAGCTCAAAAGAAGATAATTTCCAAGCCAAGGTATCTCTATTGACAGAAGTATTATCCATTCTTCTCAATTCATTAATTGTAGTAGCCTTCATCTTGTAAGCTTGTGGTAAAGATCTCAGAACTTTAGAAACTATTTCATCTTCACTCAGAATTCCACCACAACATTGAATTTCCATTACAATATTATTTACCCTTTCTATGAATGCAGTAATCCTTTGATCTTCTTCCATTTTTAGGTTTTCATATCTCACTTGGTAACCATCAAGTTTAGAAATTTTCACAGTAGGTTCACCCTTATTAAGAGTCTCCAACTTGTACCATATAGCCTTTGCAGAAGATTTGTCAGTTAATCCCATTATTTGTTGATCAGAAAGTGCACACAAGAGGGCTTCTCTTGCTCTGCAATCATTCTCAAACTCCTTATCCAATTTTTCCAGAGGAGGATTGTCAGATGTTGGATTTTGAGGTGTAACACCATTCTATGTGATCTCCCAAATCTCCTTACTGAGATATCCTAGATGAGTGTCCATCCGAATTTTCCATACTGTGTAATTTGTTCCATCAAGCCTAGGAATATTTCTCTGAAAGATAGCTCCAGATGAACGTGAACTGTTAGTCTTCATAGGATCTTCCTCAAGTGGTTAAGCTTTCTACAAAGAGGACCGGAGATATGATACCAATTTCTAGACAGTTCAAATAACTAGAAGACAACTGAGAGGGGGGGTGAATCAGTTGTCATCGGATTACTGAAACCTTAAGCAATTTAAACTTTAATACCGGAACCCAAAAGATCAATACCGGAACCCAAAAGATCAATACCGGAATGCATAAACCAAATACTGAAATAGAAGATAAAACAATTAAGCATAAGCAATAATCAAAGAATAAATACTATCCACATGACACCAATATTTTTACGTGGAAAACATGATAAAGAGAAAAACCATGATGGGAAGCCTACCCACAGTCATATAATACTTCTACAGTAAGCATGTGAATTACAATTGAGGGGCCTACACTTGCAAAAAGGCCAACAACCTAGAGTACACTACTCATCACAAAAGGAGTCTCACTGAATCCATAGAAATCCAGACTACAATATGGAGAAATGAATGAACTGCAAAGATAGCATCTCCTATGCTTGAATATAGTTTCAGTTAAGCTCAATACTAGAGGACTAAATCCTCTTACATCACTAGTATATTCAAGACTAAATTCCGATGACTGATTGTCAGAATTGTGACTAATTTTTGTCAGATTGCTGACAAAAGTAGCCATCAAAAACTCGTCATCAAACTTATCGATGATGCCTTTGACCATTAGAAATATGACAATCCCATGGACTCTGCCAACGGTGGGCATGATCGCTCTTCCGGTCAAAAAAGTCATCGGGCATGCAGCATCCTCGTCTAATGCTTGTGTAGAATTCATCAGAAAGTCGATGGAAGTTTGGAACTTTGCATTGACGGTGATGATGTTTGTCTGATGGTTGTGTCATTGATCCATTAATATGCAGCGACGACCATCCAACTATGAAGTGTCGCCACATGTACAACATCCTCGTTGGATGTTTGTATAGTTTGAGTCGAAAGTGAGATGACTCCATAACCTTTGCATTGACAAGAACATTGTAAGTCTGACGATTTCATCGTCGGTGGAAAGGTTGGTATCCATCGTAATTCTGACAATAACAATATTTTTTTCAAAAAAAAATATTATTATCCAGTCATTGATATGTACAACAAATGATATTCTATCCCCACCAGCTACCAATAGGGGGCATAGGTTTGAGGCTAATATGAGGTGCACTGGTTCCAAGCTAATATGATCAGGCGTACCATGGTTGAGATGGTCCAACTCCTAAGAGGACTATATGAACCACTGAGTACTAGTAAACCTACTAAAAATGGTGTTGATAGGGAATTAGCTAGCCCAAATATAAGAGCATTTAAAGCCAATCAGGGAGATGAAATGACTTTATCTACCTTATCTAAGTTTTTCATGGGACCTACCAAAACTTATCTACTATATATATACATGAAATGAATTCATCTATTATATATGCACATATTTCTTAAAAGTATTTCCCAAATTGATAATCTCATATAAAGTGTCATCCTATGTCAATACATGACCTATTATTGGTATTTTTTATGTTTATGTTGTGATTGTCATTGATGGACATACACTTCCTTTGAGATCACTTTTTATATATGAGTTATGCTCAACCGGTATTTGTTCCAAACCGGTATTGCATTATAGTCTTTAGGCTATCGGTTTTTTATAAAAAGTGTTTCCGATCTCAAGCAGTATGAAGACCTCAAGCGGTTCGGGGATCTCAAGCGGAGTGAAGAAAGCAGCAGTTATCATTTTCCCAATCTTCATTTTTTACAACCGGTAATCGGTAAAGTTGTATGAACCGGTAATAGTCTATGATAAGTTACCAACTAGTATTTTTATGATGAGTTACCATCCACCGACACTTTGATGATGATTTTGTCCGGTGTTATCAAATGTGTCTAGATGCAATGAACCTAGGAACTTGCAATGTAATCCTATTGGATCAACATGAAATTAGATTCCTTTTTAAGGACATCATGTCTAGGGTTTTAGGTGTGGTAGCTGCTAGGGTTTTTGGTGGTTGATGAGTATTTGTATGTGCGATCTTAGGAGAGAAGATTGAATCTGTGTGCTATAACAGAGTGTGGATTTACTAAAGACTAAAGTAATGCTGAATTGCACTAGCAATGACCTATCATGGATCTAACCAAGCCGACTATGCTATTTGCTAGATCATTCACTTGTTGATTACTCACATCTTCGACAAGTCTAAAACCCTTAACTGGGTAGGCTTGGTAAAGCCTTTGTAAATCCTCTAACAAGGTGGTTCACAACTATGGATTTGAAATCCTCTCACAAGGTAGTCTTTAATCAGACTTATCTCCTAACAAAGATTGAGATTCCTAACAAGATCTGTTCTGGTAAAGAACATTGTATGACCTTAATCGGTCTGGTTACTATTCTGCAGATAGTTACTTGTGAGTTTCATCTCACTGTGGTTTTTCCCATTTGGGTTTCCATGTCAAAATATCTTGTGTTATGGTGATTGTGCTTCTGTGGGTGAATGCCTTATTTGTTGTTTGGTTTGCATTTGTGTTGACCAGTTTGTTAGTAAAATTGTTATACCAATTTACTACTAAATTGTTTAAGTATTTGAGTTCGGTATTTTTTGGTATACTAATTCACCCCCCCCTCTTAGTATTCATCAATTGGTATCAAAGCCAACCTTTCTATAAGTTTAACCACTTGGAAAGAGATGTGGGGGAATACACTGTGAGGGAACGTACTCATCATCTCACTTAGACTAAGAAAGCCTATGATGAACTCAAAGTCAAATATAAGCTCTCTCTGGCAAAAAGAAGAGAGCATGCTGAAAAACTGATGGAACTAACTGAAAATAGTTCCTCTGATGAAGCGGACATGGAAGCCCTAGTTGAAGAAGTTGAAAAACTGAATGAGTCTAATGCCAACCTAAGAAGGGAATTGGAAGGACTAACTATCATGATGTGTCAAGAGCTTGAGAACTGAAGAAAAATTGAAGATATGGTAAAAGACAAAGATCATGAGATCTTCAAGCTGAAGCGAGAAATCAGTGCGCTTACCACTCATCTCCAAGAGAGAAAAGTGAAAAAAGAAGATATGCAAGGTGAACTAAACTTGGCTATTTCTAAGAATGCAACCTTGAAGGAGTCCAATGCTTCTATCACCAAAGAACTCACTGAGTCAAAGGAAATACTTGCCAAATTCAATAAGAGCACTGTTAAGCTAGACCAAAAGCTTGAATCAGCAAAACTGGTGAAGAATACCACTAGACTTGGTTTTTCTGGTTATGAGGAAGGTGAGACCTCTGGAACAAAAGATGGAGCATGAAAGAAGGAACCGACACCAAAGGATAAAGGTAAGAAAAAGTTCAAACCTGTTTGCTTTAATTGTCTCAAGGAAGGACATACCGCTAATGTATGTAAAAACAAGGCTTACAATAACTTTCCTTACTTTTTAAACAATAAGCCTAGATCCAATAGATTCAATGGAAATTGTTATGCATGCAACAAGTTTGGGCATAGAGAATTTGAATGTAGGTCTATCATGCACAATACCGGAAGATATCCTCAAAGGAGTCAAGGAGTCTTTCCTGAATCCTCTAGGAACTGGAATACAAACCGGTTTAATACCTATAATCATCAGTCAGGTAGCGGTGGCTACCAAGAGGCAACCGAATGAAGAGAAACCTATTTGATCTATCATGGAAATGGTCACACTACTGTAACATGCAAAAGGAAGAATGGAAACATGAATAATGGACCTTAGAGAGAACTTGGAATAGTTTGCTATCATTGCAACAAACTGGGTCATACAACAAGATTTTGCAGGATGAGAAAGAATATATTGGATGATATACTAGTCACTTCGGAAGGAAAGATTGATGTTGAAACTATTCAAGCGGATATGAAGAAAATCTAGAAAAAGAAGCCAAAAGAAGTGTCTCTAGAAGAATAGGTTTTTGCACCTAGTGTGGAAATCTCTGAATCGGCAAACTAAGCTACTAGAGAGCTTAGGGGGAAACAAATCGATAAAATATTTTGAACCCCCAGTATTATATCGATAAATGACCTTAACCAGTATATGACACCTGTCAATTGGTGGAAGATTGGAAATGGTAAAAGGAAAATTAGGGTTTACACCCTAATGGTGGAGCATTTATTATGGTAGGTGGAGAATTCATTTAAAAGGGATTTTCAAGTCATTTTCACTAATCAATTTTTGAGCAAAGAAGTTTTCAAGTGTAGAGCAACAAAAGGCGATTTGTCTTGCAAATCAAAGAGATTTCAAAACCTTGAAGAAGAATCTGAAGATAACTTCAATCGGTCAAGTGTAGAACTCAAAGTGGTAATTCAGCAACTGAAGTAGCGAGTGGCAAAACAGAATTTACAAGCCCTAAATCTTGACTTTCGAAGTTATTTTTTGAGTTTCTTTCTTTATCATGGCTTCAACATCACACACTAGTTCAAGTACACCCATTGATTCAATTGATTTCATACAACGAAAGGTAAAATATAATGCACTATCCCAAGTACCCACTGGTGTTATAGTAGAGGAAGGTATTTCAGATTACATTGACTGTAGAATTGAAGACCTAGGATCTCTAGTGATCCATTCGTAGTTGAGTTTGTTCTGCGGGAAGGACAAGAAGATCAAACTAGAATTTAGCATATTGGAAAAGAAGAATCTTCATAATGCGGCCTATTTCCTTGAAGAATTCACAAATGATCACATTCACATCATTCGAAGAAAAATGCAGAGGGACAAAATGTATTTAGATCAGACTCATGACATCACACTGGAAGCAATTCATGTTGTCACTGATTTCTGTAACATTGGGGAAGTGTCAGCCCTAAGGAAGATCAACAAGACTAAAATGACCAAGCTCACTGGTTCTGTGAGCGACCAACGGGGAATGACCATCAATACTATCAAAGATGATCTAGTCAAATATGCCTACATGGTGATAGGCTACTGGACATTCTATGCTAGCAGGATCAACTCTGTCTCTGTTGTAGTGGTAAATGTTGGGTACAAGATGATTATGGAAGTTGCCTCGTTTGATTTATGCACATGTATGCAAAGGCAACTTCTGGTGAACCTGAAGTCAATAAAATAGGACAATGCCTTGAGATTTAAATTTAGAAAACTATTGGTTGGTTTGTTCTTCTACTTCCAAGGCTACTTTCCAGGAGTCGGTGATATTTAGTGGTCTGCTGACCAACTGGTTACAAAGCAAATCAAGGAAGTCTACAAGCAGTTGGAACCAGTTATCTTGACGTACTAAACAAATACTTTAATGAGTTCAGACGCAAGATGAGCCAAAGGATGAGAATATCTAGTGATATTGTCAAGAAGTATGAACAAGATATCTAATTTATCATCAAAGTAGATGAGTGCATAATGGAGGTTGTTGAGCCTAGAAAGAAAGAAGTGGAGCCTATGGGTTATGAGGTGATGTATGACATACTAGACGGGTATGCCTCTACCCTACTTGCCTCACCGCTTGATCCTAAGAAGAAAAGAATCAACACCTATCTGGAAAGGGTTACACCGACTGAAGAGCCCTCAGTGAAGAAAGGAAAGGCAGTGCCATCTGTATCGGCACCAGTTACTTCAGCGAGTCCTAAAATGACCAAGCGGTCACCGGCAAAGAATAAACTAGAAGTTGCTCCTGCCAAAGTCTTTGAGAGAAAGTGGAAGACAAAGGGAAACACACCAATCTCAAAGGATACTGAATCTGAAGAACTGCCTAAGAAGACTAGGCAAACAAGAAAGAAGACTAAGACAACCAGCACTGAATTGGCATCATCAACACCAATAAATATTGATATCTCCTCTTACAAACCTTTGACACATTGTCAAAGAATTATTAAGAACATTAGGAGAAAAGTGCTGAGTGATTTGATAGATTATTTTGATGATTTCAATGATAATGAGGAGGAAGTAGAACAGGAAGTCATTCAATATTTATGCATTAATGATTGGTTGCCATTAGAAATTAAATCTGTGACACCAGATTCTTTATATAATTCTCTGGACAACAAATGGTGCATTGCCATAGAAAAAGAACAAGAAATAAGAGAGGAAATATTTTTACAATATTTTCCTGATGTTTCCAATTGTAAACTCTATGAAGTTATGGAAGAATATAAAGGCCTCTTCTTTATGTGAAGAAGGAGACTCTTGTTGCTAGAAGGGAAAGTCCCTTAGGTGGTAAAAGATACCCACTCTCATGCTCAAGCTGCTCTGAAGTTGCATCAAGTGTTTGAAGCCAGCAAGAAGGCTGAACAAGAGCTAGAAATTGCAAAACCGGATGAGGTGTATAACAGTGAGGGAGAACAGGTCATTGAGCAAATGGACCCCATTGATGTTGATGCCTTGAACGGTGAAGATGTTACCCCTTATACACCAACAAAAATGATAGGATGGGAGAAATAGGATGAAGAGAAGAGAAAAGAGGAAGAGAAGAGAAAAGAGGAAGAGAAGAGAAATGAAGAGGAGAAGAGAAAAGAGAAAGAGAAGAGAAATGAAGAGGAGAAGAGAAAATAGGAAGAAGAGAAGAAGAAGAAGGAAGAGGAGAGGAAAGAAGAAGAGAAGTGGAAAGAAGAAGAAAGGAAGAAGGAAGAAGAGAAAAGAAAGAAAGAAGCTGAGGAGCAAAAGAAGGCAGAAGAAAATAAGCAAAAAGCCAAGGAAAAGGAGGAAGTGGCAAAGACCCCAAAGGCAACTGGTGATAAAGCCAAATCGACTAACATCACCAGTCCAATTGACCTCTACTATACAAATGAAATGGAGCTATTGCAAAGTATTAAGCTTTCTCAAGAGCAATTGGATGCACTAAGGAGGAAAAACAATGAAGATGTGATTCAAACTGTGGTGGAAACTCTTACCATTTTGATTCTTGGTACCAATCTCTCAAGTACCGATTCCTCTCTAGCTCAATTGAAGCTCTTATGCATGGTTGTAGAGGACCAAGTGCAATGTCTAGAAGATGTTGCCAAAGCCAATACAAAAAAGAAGCATCAAAAGGCTTTGAACACTGCCTTGGTGAAGAAGTTAAATGAGCTCCGGTCTGATCTGCAAAAGGCACAGAAGGACATTAAAGATGTTCTAGATGAGGGGAATCTACTACTCAGCAAGATATGTCAACCCCATCTATTCTGTGATGATGTGCTTGCTCAGAAAGATAAACTGCAAACTAATTTGCAGACATTTATAAGCACCTTCAAGATGCCTTATGATTCCTTTATCGCTTATGGGCTTCACCGATTTCAACTTCAGGCTGCAAGAATTGAGTTAGAGATCAACAACCGGACCAGAGATTTGTAGGAACTACAACTGGTTCTACTACCAAGACTACAAATACTTCAGAAATGCTATCCAATCTGGATGCCTTAACGGTTACTCAAGAGATGAGTACCTTGGAAGCCATGGAGGAACAGGTACCCCAGATGCAAATGGAGAGTGAGGTTGCTACCTCATTGCTTGAATCATGGTATGTATCCATGAAGACATTTATTCAAGACTTTAAATTAGTTTTTGACAAGCTTCACTCTTTATTGTCATAAACTCTTATGATTTTAATGATAATGGAAACAGGGGTTATTCAGTTGTACTTTGTCATTGTTGGCAAAGGGGGAGTAGTATTATGTATTTAAAATTTTGATGCATGTTATGTAGACTTTCATGTTTATCTCTATAAGGGAGTAGTATATTGTATTTTCTACAAAAAGGGTAGTGTATATGCTTAGGGGGAGTAATTTTGATTATGGCATATTTTTTGTTGTAAAACACTTAGATGTCAAAAATTTTCCTAAGTGTTGCCATCAATGCCAAAGGGGGAGATTGTTGGCATTTTTGATGTTTATGTTGTTATTGTCATTGATGGACACACACATGCTTTGAGATTACTTTTTATATATGAGTTATGCTCAACCAATATTTGTTCCAAACCGATATTGCATTATAGTCTTTAAGCTATCGGTGTTTTGCAAAAAGTGTTTACCAATATCAAGTGGTATGAAGACCTCAAGCAGTTCGAGGATCTCAAGCGGAGTGAAGAAAGTGACACTTATCATTTTCCTAGTCTTCATTTTTGACAACCAGTAATTGGTAAAGTTGTATGAATCGGTATTACTCTTTGATGAGTTACCAACCGGTAATCAGTAAAGTTATATGAACCAGTAATACTCTGTGATAAGTTACCAACCAGTATTTTTATGATGAGTTACCATCCACCAACACTTTGACGATGGTTTTGTCCTGTGTTATCAAATGTGTCTAGATGCAATGAACCTAGGAACTTGCAATGTAATCCTATTGGACCGACATGAAATCAGATTCATTTTTAAGGACATCATGTCTAGGGTTTTTGGTGGTTGATGAGTTTTTGTGTGTGTGATCTTAGGAGAGAAGATCGAATTTGTGTGCTGTAATAGAGTGTGGATTTACTAAAGACTGAAGTAATGCTGAATTGCATTAACAATGAGCTATCACGGATCTAACCAAGTAGACTGTGCTATTTGCTAGATCATTCACTTGTTGATTACTCACATCTTCGACAAGTTTGAAACCCTTAACCGGGTAGGCTTGGCAAAGCCTTTGTAAATCCTATAACAAGGTGGTTCACAACTATGGATCTGAAATCCTCTCACGAGGTAGTCTTTAATCAGACTTATCTCCTAATAGAGATTGAGATTCCTAATAGGATCTGTTCTAGTAAAGAACATTGTATGACCTTAACCGATCTGAACTTAATCGGTCTGGTTACTATTGTTGGCAAACACACACTCCAATGAGAAATTGTAGGTGACTGAAGGTTTTTTCATTGATGCCAACCTTGCAATCATATGATATCGGCAAGACAATATACTAGCACCGGCAATGATAAACTCTACACCGACACACAGAACACTGACAAAGGAAGGATACTGGCACCCTGGCTGACACGAATTTTGTTTATAATGTATTTTATAATTAATTGTAAAATCATTGTAAGCCGACATGGCGAGTTGTAATATGACTCATATATGTATGAGATCATTGTAGAACATTTTTGAAATAATGTGATAGGCAAAATAAGGCAGACCTAATATGCGAATTATAGGTTAAGGGTTTATGTATGAAGCAGAGCTAAAACCGGTACTGAATCTGGCATAGTAGATGCTAATTTGAAGCAGTACAAGACATTGGATTTGCATAATCCATTTTGTAAGTCAGTGTGACTTCTTATTTTTTTATTGAGTAGTGAGCTCTAAGCACTTAGCCTTCCTGCATGTGCAAGCCCCTATTGTAAGAGTAATATTCACTTATTGGCCAGTAAGCGAATATTGTGGTAATAGCTTGAGGAAGATCTTGAAACTGGTAGAGATGGATAACTTGAAGAAACAATTGGAAACAACTCTTTCAGACTATGATGCAGAAAAATTTAAAAATATCAAACTTGAAGATGATCTAAAAGCTATTTAGGATATTATTCAAGCACTTCAAGAAAATCTTACCATTGCAAGAAATAAGAGAAGAGAACTTTGTGAAAAGCTGCAGAATGAGAATGATGAAAAGGAAACTCTTAATGATCTGGTAAACAAACTAAGACAAGAAAGTAGTACTACAATGAATGAAATGCAGGATATGACTATGAGATTTTGCAAAGAAATTGAAGATAGGAAGAAAAATGAAGAAGATCTAACTAGAAGACTGAATGATGCTGCAAATGAAAACATAAGACTTAGTTATGAAAATGATATGTTGAAGACATATCTGATTCATACACAAAATGACTCAAATGAACTTATGAGACAGAAAGGAATCTTGGAAAGAGAACTAGCTACTGCAAATCAACACAAAGAAAAATTCAAGAAAATCTTAGAAGAACTTGGTGACATGCTGAAGAATCAGAAACCTAATGGTGACACTAATGGCCTTGGCTTTGAAGTTGGTGAAAGCTCCAGTACTACAAACACACATGATCATAGAAAACTGGTAAGGCAACCAAATGCTTATAAATTTAATGGCAAATGCTTTAACTATAACAAGTATGGTCATAGAGAAAATCAATGTAGATCTAGAAATTATTAGAACACTAATACACCCATCGATCAATATTCTAAATGCAACAAAGTTGGTCATAATTCAGAGAATTGCAGAATGCATGTAAGATGTAATGTTTGTGGGAGATTTGGACACTTATCTAATCAATGCAGAACACAGACCGGTGTAGGATATGGGAAAGCTATTTAGAAAAATAATGTGACTTGTTAACAAGATTGGACATATTGCAAAATTCTATAGAAGTAAGGCACCACCGGCAAATAATAATGGTGCTAGTTTGAAAGGTAAAGAAAAGGTTGAAGAGGTAAAACAAGAATTCTCAAAACAATGGATCAAAAAGTTAGAACATAATGTTGATGGGAATACTCCTCCATTGGCAGAACAGAGTAACACTCCACCGGCAGGAGACTCTTCAACTAACTGAAGAAAATTCCTTTGAGGGTTTAGCAACTAAATGAAAAACATGCTATTATTCCCTCGGTTGATGGTGAGAAGTTGAGATTACTTCTTTACTGGAAGATAAGTTAAGTTGTGACTTAACCAGCAAGCGTTAAATATGGTAGGTGAAGAAAATAAAATTATAAAACAAGTGTTTTGGCATTTCACCGAGCATTCAAATCTTTGAGAGCACGAAAATCCTAAGCAAAGGCATTCCAAGCAAAGAAGTGAAGCAATCTATCAAATCTTTCATCCCTAAGGCAGATTAAGGTATTTATAACTATGGCATCTTCATCTACTCCTGAATTTATTGCAAACCCTACTATTGTTGAAGTTATTAAATGCCCTAGACCCATATTCCAACTAGTTCCCAAAATTGCGAAGAAAGATGATAGCTTAGGTGCATTTTCTCAAATACCTAAAGGGTTAGTATATGCTGAAGACCCTACAATGTATATACATTGTCATATTGATGAACTAGGTGATGAGGAAATTAAGAATATGTATGAATCTGTGATTTGTGATGAATCGGGAAATGTCAAACCTGAACATAAGATAATAGAAACCCTAGGTTTCACTGAAATTCTCAGTATCCTAGATTTTCCCAAGGATATCATAAGGATAGTATTAAGCAGAGTACATGGTGAATTTTTCTGGTTGGACTCAGTTCATAAAATCATAAAAGAAGTAGTAAAGGTTGTGATAGGGTTACCCTCCACTGACAACAGACCTGACAAAACTAAGAAGATCTCAAATGATCTAGTGACAAACCTAACTAGTGCAACATTTGATAAGAGATCACTAAGGGTAAACGATGTGAAGGATACAAATATCAGATTTATCAGTATGATCTTAGGTTACAAGACTACACATGCAAATAGGTTAAGCTCAGTTTCTAGCCTATGTATTAAGAGTGCCTATGATATGGTAAATGATAATGCAAGGATGGACATATGTAAATGGCTTAAAGATGAACTAATAGACAATTTAGCAAAAATCAAAAGGGAAAAGAAAGGAACATTCAAATTTGGAAACCTACTTGTTTGTATGATGCTATATAGAACCAAACAAGTACCCAGTATTGGCACCAAAGATTTTAGATATGATATACCAGTAGGAAAACAACTATCAAAATTGCTAAACAATATGGGAGAGAACAGGGAGAAAACCATAAATGAGCACTTTCAAGCACTAAAAGCTTGAATGAAAACAAGAGTAAGGTTATCACAAGATATTGTGGATAAGTACCAAAATGAAATCTATTTTGTAATAAAGAAAGATGAAATTTGGATGGAGGTAGTTGTTCCTCAAACCATCTGCATTACTGAAATGGGGTATGATACTAATGACAACATAATTGAAACCTATGCAAAAGCCCTCCTAGAAGCTCCTAAGGAACCTATAGAAGAAGTATTTGGTAATGCTGAAACTATAGAAAGTCAAATTCAATCAAGGAAAAGAGTTAAAAGGGTTGAGGAATTTGTTAGAAAAGGAACCCAACAGGCAAAAGATATTAAAGAAGATGTGCTAAAGAAAACCGGTATAATTGAAAGTGAGTTGGAAGCACTCCAATCAGAAACACACCTTTCACCGATTGGAACTTCTTCAGAAAGTGACATACTTGCAGTATTCAACAGAGTTGAGAGGAAAAGAAAACCTTCACTAGCACCTTCTCCTACACCAAAAAGATAGAAGCAACAGGCAATAAGGCCCCCAAAAAAGAAATTAACTCCAAAGAAAAAGAAGTTGATTCCTAAGAAGAAGTCAAAACAAACTATAGCTCCCATTGATAAATTACTAAATGAAATTACTGAGGATGGCAAGTTGAAGAATATCAGCAAACTGTATAACATACTATCCGCTGATGACAAAGAAAGAGTAGAGAATAGTGTAATGTTACACTTAGATATTTTCAAGAAATTTTTGATGCAAGTTGTTGATGAAATACCAACAGATCTATATAATAAACTAGAAGGTAGAAGAGTAGCTATTATTGAGCTAGATAAGAAAATAAAGATTGAAAAACTACTTGCAGTGCACCCTGTTAACTCACCTGATGAAATAGATCAATTAATCTCTGAAGCTAATCGGTCAGTATTCTCAACTACTCACTAGCATGTAGCACTGATGGTAGGAAGAGTGAATCAAATAACAGAGGAAAAAACAGATGCATGGGATATATTCCTAGTAGAAAAGGAGAAATAGGAAGAGTATCAAAAACCTAAAACCTTCAAGGTATATCAAAAGGATAGGGACAAAGGAAAAGGCAAGGTTGGTGGACCTCCCTGTATAAAGATAACAGACAACTTACCCCCACTGCCTTTAGATACTCCACCAGTAGACACTACTGAAAATCAACCGGCAATAAAGAGTATGAAGACAACAGATGAGAACACAAATCCTAATTCTAAGGTGTTGTACACAATGAATATCAATACTTAGGAAGTCAACATTATGGTTGATAAGGAAACAAGTGAGAAAAGAGATGTGGCAACTGAGCCACCGGTAGAAGACACAATAGTTGAGACAAATGTTGAAGATACAGTTGGAAACATTGAAATTTGGAGTGAGCAACAAACTGAATAGACAACGGATACAGGAAAAGTTGATAGGACTGGTGTACATAATGTATCTTTTGAGCAATTGACAACTAATAACAATGAAAAATCTATTGAGATGCCAACTATAGACATTTCAGGAGAAAGCACAGAGAAACCAGTAGAACATACAGAGTCACAAATAGAAAAACCGATAGTGGATACCACTGAAAAATCATCAGAGGCACCATCAAAGAAACCATCAGTAGAGAGTACAAAGAAACAGGTAGAACAAGAGGTTCATTCACAAGTACATTCAGAGACAATGCCACTAGCTACAACTGAAAGACCTAAACCTTTGGTAGTTGAAATACAGACACAAACTGACCCTCCAGTGAAAGAGGAAAACAATGCTATTATCACCACTGATGGATTACAAATTGTGAAGACAGTTCGATAGACATCCGAAACCTCCATGTCTAAATTCAGACCAACAAATGTGATAGAGATATTGCTAGATTCAATTAAGAAAATAATAGATTGTAATGCACTAGCATATAAGGCTATTGATGACACCATACCAATTTTGAAGATGATTGCACCCAAATATAAAATAGAGAATAAAGATTCTTTAGAACAATTAGACACATTGTCTAAATTCATCACTGGTAACCTAATCATCATTGATCAAATAAATGAGGATGCTTTTAAGGAAAGGATGATAAAAGAAAAAGAGAAATTCTTTATGAAAATTGTGAATAAGAACAAAGAGGAGATGGATACTCTTTTACCAAAACTCAATGAAATGATTTTTGACTTCAAAAAATTGTACAGGGATACATGTAAAATGGATGTATTAATAGAATATCTTGACAATGAAATCAGAAAGACACAGGATAAGATTAACAATATTGCTGACAATCTGATTGGAACATCAAATTCATTTTTGGAATTAGAGAAGAAAATTGTAGAGCACGAAGAGAAAATCGGGAAACTGGAAAATGAAAAACAAAGAATAAAGGACAAAGCAAAGGATTTAAAATGAAAACTTGGTCCAAGACTAGAGTATCTTATTTCTTTGAGAAAAGAAATATCTAAGGCTCTAGTTCCTAGACTAAAGACACTAGAAGAGAAAATGCACATACTCACCGGTACAGTGCAGAGAACCCATGAGGCTATAAAAGACAGTAAAACATTCAACAACGACATAAATTTAATTTTGACAAATAGTTTTCAGAGTGTAACCCACCAGTTACAAGAAACTAGGCGAGACTCCACTGATAGCGAATGACAACCTTTGTCATTGATGTCAAAGGAGGAGTAGAGGCTATGAGAAAAATGATCAACAAATGGCTCATCAGCTCAGGGGGAGCTCATAAATTTTTTGGTAAGACAATTCTGGCAGACTCATTTTTGGATGACACTTTTTGGATTTTTCTCATGAGTGTTGCCATCAATGCCAAAGGGGGAGATTGTTGGCAAATGCACACTCCAATGAGAAATTGTAGGTGATTGAAGGTTTTGTCATTGATGGAAACCTTGCAATCATATGATACTGGCTAGACAATATACCAACACCAGCAACAAAAAACTCTACACCGACACACAGAACACTGGCAAAGGAAGGATACCGACACCCTAGCCGACAAGAATTTTGTTTATAATGTATTTTGAAATTAATTGTAAAATCATTGTAAGACAACATGGCGAGTTGTAATATGACTCATATATGTATGAGATCATTGTAGAGAATTTTTGAAATAATGTGATAGGCAAAATAAGGTAGACCTAATATGCGAATTATAGGTTAAGGGTTTATGTATGAAGCAGAGCTAAAATCGGTACCAGATCTGGCATAGTAGATGCTAATTTAAAGCAATACAAGACATCAGATTTGTATAATCCATTTCGTAAGTTAGTGTAACTTCTTATTTTGTAATTGAGCAGTGAGCTCTAGGCACTTGGCCTTCCTGCATGTGCAAGCCCCTATTGTAAGAGTAATATTCATTTATTGGTCAGTAAGCGAATATTGTGGGTCACAAATGCCACTAGGGTTTTTCCCACACCGGGTTTCCTCATTAAACTATTGTGTTATGGTGTGCTTTTCATGTGGTTGTTGTTATTCTTGTTTACTACATTATTCTTGGTTTACCGGTATACAGTATTGATAATCTTTACATGTTTTAAATCAAGTAAATTCAATAACTGGTTAGATACTAATTCACCCCCCCTCTCACAGTATCTTTGGGAATCCTAACAACTATTCTACAGATAGTTACTTGTGAGTTTCATCTCACCGTTGTTTTTCCCATTTGGGTTTCCACATCAAAATCTCTTGTGTTATGGTGATTGTGTTTCTGTGGGTGAATGCCTTATTTATTGTTTGGTTTGCATTTGTGTTAACTGGTTTGTTAGTAAAACTGTTATACCTATTTACTGCTCAAATGTTTAAGTATTTGAGTTCAGTATTTTCTAGTATACTAATTCACCCCCCCACCCTCTTAGTATTCATCATATATACCTATTGAATGACATTTATATATCTCATACTAAGTAGTCACTCATTATTATAGATTCAACATATATTCAAAGATGGTAATCATACATTTCAGACTACATGAATATCCTCTTTAATAAAATAAATCACATGTACAAGGTTATTGGGTTGATCCAAGTCCAATAGAAAAGTACAATAGGTAAAGATAATGTATATATATCTCATACTACGTAGTCACTCGTTATTATATATTCAACATATATTCAAAGATGGTAATCATGCATTTTGGACTACATGAATATTCTCTTTAATAAAATAAATCACATGTACAAGGTTATTGGGTTGATCAAGTCCAATAGAAAAGTACAATAGGTAGAGATAGTACTCAAAATAATGTTACTAGCATCTTAAAAGAAAACATAAATGCATTATGACCACCCACAAAATACTTGATATAAAATATTTCCAAACTTTCTTTTGTTTAAGTCCACCCAACCACATGGAACCCTTAGGTCCACCCCATCGTACTTGTGGAGATAGTTCCAAATAGTCAATCAAAGTATACAAGGGGGATGATAGGCTCACACATGCTATACACGATCCATACATGACATAAGTAATGGAACAATACAATGCAACATCAATAGAGAAGGATGATACCAAGTCATGAATCCACATAGGGTCACTACTTTAAAACTACACAAGGCATTAGATTCTAGAGTGTAGTGGAGGAAGTGTCATCATATGTCTCTTCACACAAGTCCCAACACCACATGTGCGGGCTTGCCTTTCATTGTATGTGCTCATGGGGATGCACCATATAGAACCAAGCATTCTCTCATATAGACAAGAATGACAATCACACAATCCCTATGCTACATGAGTGGGTATTTCTCTTTGCACAAGTCCCAATGCTCCATGTGCAGGCATGCCTTTCATCGTATGTGCTACATGGGGACGGACCATATGGAACCAAGCATTCTCTCATGTGAACAAGAAAAATGATCACATAATACTTGTGTGAGTGGGCATGCCTCTTCACACAATTCCCAACACTCCATGTGCGAGCATGCCTTCCCAAAATACCCTTGGTGTTGTGATAGCCCTCAAGGCATGCTCAAGGAATCAATTTTCTTGTTATTTGTTTTAATTCCCAAGTCTATTGTTATGTTATCACTTGATTACAAAACTCCCCAAACATGAATGCCAAGCATATCAAGTACGCTAATGGATGAGGGACAGGAGTGGGAGCCACTCCCTAGTCTCACTCTAGGACTAAGCTCATGCCATATCTAAATGAAAGAAATCTCAAATACATCAATGGTGGAAAGCTACAAAATGCAATTTTCATACATAAGCAAGACATACTCAATTGGGCACAATCACCAAGAGAACGGTAAAAAGTATGTTTGAGATCATTGTCCTAATTGTGGTGTGGTCATGAAAAGATCACCATAAATTTGTCAACCTTTCCTTCATTTAAACCAAGTAAACCTTTATGTATATGTATATGCATATGCATATGCATATGTATATGTATAAGTATATGTCTATTCATATGTATATAGTTTTATGTATTCATTAAAGATTTTCATTTAATTTTGAGCATTTTGTGGATGGTATAATCAATAAACATATCATCACCCTCACCAATTATGCTCAACTGATTTAAGTACGACCATTTGATTGTTAATAAATTTTAAATTAAGGGAGTACTTTTCAAAATAGAATTGTTGAATTATTAATTTTTTATATATATAATAGTATAAGCCTTTTATGGATGGTATAATAAAGAAACACACCATCACCTACACCAATTATGCTTGATTGTTTGAACTACAACCCTTTGGTTGTTAATAATATTTAAAGGAATGAATTAATTCTCAAAATAAAATTGTTGGATTATTGAATTAGTATATATAATAGCAAGCTTTCTATATTCATAAAATATTTTCATTTAATTTTGAGTCTTCTGTGGATGGTATAATCAAGAAACATACCATCACCCTCACCAATTGTGCTCAACCAATTGACCTACAACCCTTTGGTTGTAAGTATTTTTCAAAATATAGAAGTACTTGTCAAAATAGAATTGTTTAACTAACATGAATTAGTATACATGGCAATATGTTTTGTATATTTATAATAAATGTATAAATCATATCCCTACTAGTGAAAAGTCACCCCATTGGATGGGAACATGTATATTGGTATTATCTTTCATGTTTTCATGCTTTGTAGGTCTCCAAGATTCATTGGCACATGCAAATGGTGACTGTTGGTATGATATTGGTCATGTATTAGACCTAGTGCAGCATCGAGGGAAGATTTGAAGTTGTAAGTGAAAGATAGACCCCCTTGGTGTTTGGAGGAAGGTAGTGAGGGGTGTAGAGGGTTAGTGCAGACCCTTTACAAGCTATCGTGGCCCTTGGGTAGGGAAAATCATCAAGAACCTTATGACTGTCCCTAGATAGTGTGTGGTTGTCCTAGTGAACAAATGAAGATTGAGATTTGGGGAGTATGATGAAATGAATAATATATTATTATGTGGTGGACATCTAAGATAGGGTTGTAGTGATCCTTGGCAACTTTTAAAGGGGTTTGGAGGCCCTAATAAGTGGAAACAAATCATATCTTGTCGATCGTCCTAAGTGGCTTGGCTGTCACAATCATTGTTGTCAATCATCTGTATGTTGCAAATGGGGTTCACATAAAAGTCTTGTATTATTTAGAGACCAATATAAAGGGTGTGTCAACCTTGTGAAATTTTCTCCTAACAAAGCCTAAGGATTTTAGGGATTTAGGAAATATTTTGTGGTGTCTTTTGTCCGTCAAATGGGCAGTATAGTTTTCTAGGGATTGATTTGTGTCAAGTAAGAGCAAGTGAGAACTTTGGGATTAAAAAGTTGATTTTGTGGCATTGTCTCATGTCCTCCAAATAATGTAATCAACATGTCCAAGGTGATATCCAAGGTCCAAGGGATTTCCAAACCTATGTGTGAGGGCTCAAACTTGTAGCAGTTTAGGATGGTGACTAGTAAGTATGCCCTAGTGAGTTGTTGTGTATGTTGAGTTTGCCATTGTGACTTACCCCCTACCTCTGCATCATGCTATCATGGTTATGCTAGTTTAAAGAGCAACCCACATTTCAAGCATTTAAGAAAACATCAAGAAACAATTAAAAAATCTACAGTCTTTTCTATGGTATTAATTTTTATCATTTGATTTTATGTGTACGTCTTAGGCTTTATTGGACGAGTGTGAATGTGAATTTGGAACTTGCATTGCATTTTTTCCACTTTATTTAGATTCACATCTTCATCCTTCACAATTATGAAGACAAGTATGATTAATTGTACCTAGCTTTGAAATCAGTTTTCAATGGTAGAATTTTAACACTAACAACCATGAGCTTATCTATCCTTAACAACAAATTTGTCCCCCTTTTACATGCACTTAGGGATCCTCATTGTTCCTTTATGGGTATGTCATATTTTATGACTGTCATGAGTCTAGGGTTTCAAGAAATAAAAGAAAACCCTTTCTAAACTTTGTAATACACTAATACCCAAAAATTCTACCCCAAGCATGTTCAATATCTTCATAAACTTATTAGAGGTTTCATGCTTTGTAGGTCTCTAAGATTCATTGGCACATGCAAATATTGACTGTTGGTATGATGTTGGTCACGTATTAGACCTAATGCAGCATCGAGGGTAGATTTGAAGTTGTAAGTGCAAGATAGACCCCTTGGTGTCTGGAGGAAGGTAGTGAGGGGTGCAGAGGCTTAGTGTAGACCCTTTACAAGCTATTGTGGCCCTTGGGTAGGGAAAATCATCAATAACTTTATGACTATCCCTAGATAGTGTGTGGTTGTCCTAGTGAACAAATGAAGACTGAGTTTTTGGGAGTATGATGAAATGAATAATATTATTATGTGGTGGACATCTGAGATATTGTTGTAGTGATCCTTGGAAACTTTTAAAGGGCTTTGGAGGCCCTAATAAGTGGAAACAAATCATATCTTTCTGATTGTCCTTAGTGACTTGGTTGTCATAGTCATTTTTGTCAATCATCTATCAATTCTCCCATCACTAATATACAACCTTCATGCACTACCATACATTCTCAAAATAATGTTACACAACCTTCACTAGAATTTTTCACTTGAGAAGTTCTCTCACCAATGAATTTAGTGATTCTTGGACTATTAAGGTTTAACAAATTTTTGATAGTTTTTGAAAGCAATTCCTACAATACTTTGTGTAGAAACAACAACGTTCTATATGTCCATGCATCAATGAGAGAGGTTTAGGATTTTCATTTAGCAACATGATTGATAGAGATACCAAGAATGAAATTGCAAGGAAGATTTAATATTTATGAATGAAATTGCAAATCAATCTAAGTTACTTGTTTGATATCTTACTTATATCATGGCAACATAAAATGTATATATGCACTCAACATACCTCTTTGCTTGTATATTTGAGAATGTTGCTAGGAATTAATAGGTGAATGATACATTGATCTACACATGAATCACTTGTACTTTCCGGATACTTTCATCCCTTGGTCAAGGCCACATACCCCCTTACACTTGAATAGTGTTTCCACCCTCGTTATGACTTGAAGTCCATTCTCAAATCACACTAAATGACAATAGCTGTACAAAATAGTGACCATAGCCAAGGAAGCCCAAATTTACTCATACTCAACATAATAAGAAATAACTAAATCATCTAAACCATTATTCATAACATAACCTCTTTTTCACATCATGGAAGGCCAGAATTAAAAGGTTCATGCTTCTTCAAAGGAGCCATTGTTCAGAGCCACCAAACTATCAACAAGAGTAGAAGCTATTAGGCTCATACAATTTTAGGACATATAAAGAGTTGAATCAGAAGCGAGATCATGAAGCATACAATAGAGAGGTATTCATGGAATAGACATCTGAAAACATCTCATTCATGAAGTAACAAAATGCTAAAGAAAATGACAAGTAATAAAAAAACTTACAAGGATGAGGCATATTCATAAATTTTGTAGTCCCACCTTGGATATCAATACTAGAAGCAACTCATATTGTTCGTGTACATACAAGACAGTATGGGAGTTCATTATACCTAACAACTTGTGGTGTTGTTGTTCGTGTTGGCTCTGTTGGACCCTGCAATTAAGATTCAATATACATTATTCAATAAGATTAACTATGCAACATAATGAAATATTGAAAAGTGTGTTATCTTGTTGAGCTTCGCTTGGTTTCAAGAATAGTTTAATATTCTCTACTTAATAGGGCCAACCACGTGAAGGTGGAAGCTCATTTGGCCCCTCCCCCCCCTAACATCACTCTAGATTCCTCATTAACATCTTATAACATTCATTCATTCATTCTTTCTACCATTAATAAAATACAACATTCATTAATTAATATCACATAATGTTCATTAACACATAACATTGATTAACATTAATGAGCACACAACATTCATCAATATTAATTAACACATATCATCCATAACCATTAATTAGTACATAATTACATTCACTAACACATAAAAATTAGTCATTACCAAATAAGTTAGATTACAATCATTTCTTTTTTTGTTTTTTCTTTGAAGCTATGAAAAGACTAAGTGGAACATCAGTTTCTTCATCATTTCCCCCCTTTGTAGATGTTCCACCAACTGCTCATGATCTTGATGTATGCCTAGTCCTATACTAAGGATGAGGACACTGAAGCGAAGGGGGGTCCTCTGCAATAACAAAGAAATGGGTTAAATTTAAAACATTTTATTATTATTGTTACAAGTATTTCATTAATTTAGAGAACATAACTACTGTGCTCTTTACCTGATGGGACCACATCATTTTGTCTAGCCTCAACCTCAACATGTTGAACACCCTCTAGATCATCTAGAGTTTAAATACTAAAGGTTACATTAATGTTGAACACCAATTGCAATTATATTTGTTTAAAGGAATAATAGTGGTCCTCTTTACCTAAGTGGGGAACATCATGTTCCCGATGTTGTGTACCTAGATCATGCTCCACTTGGTCACCACCAACTACATGCTCTAAAATATTAACAAAAAAGGTTACATTAATTACTACTCTAATTACAAATTAAGATGTTTAATTGTATTAATATCTAAATAAATAAATTTGAATAGAAAATGAATACCTCCACTATTGGGATGCACATTCGGACCTTCATATGCAGGTGTTGTTTCACGATTAGCAGGTTGCATTCCAATGTCATGCACATTGTTATCATTTCTTGCTTATTTAAAAAATATATAATTCTTTTATGTTGGAACTCAACATCATTTATATTATTGGTTATGTATTCAATTTGAAACAATTTCCATTTAGCATATTTACCTGTGTGACGGATGCACTCGAATATTGTGTATGCCCACTCCATTCTCATAGTCGATCAGCCACAACTAAATAGCCTTGCTGGTAGGCAATTCTCTTGTCATCTTCTATGGGTGCTCTATTGAATTCAGAGCCCTACATTTTTGCTTGGTAGGGTGAATTTTGCTTGCATTTTTTGATTAAAAAAAATCATTTGCAATTTATTAATATTTTAATGCAATATTTCATTTACATGAGATACTTACAATTCATGCAACAAGTTTCATATAACCACCAAAGCTGAGTTTGTGTTTCCTGTGCTTTTCTTATCTTGTCTTGGTTGCCTTTGACCTGTCACTCAGTCTATAAAAATTTTTAAATATGTTAGATTATATAAATATAATGAGTAATTAATTAGTACATAATTACATTCTTAATAGTATCTTGTACCTTCTTCTGGCATCTGGTGGTGTATTTCCTTTTTTCCTTTCAATTCTCTCCTTGGCATAAAAAATCAAGTCCTTCCACTCCCTCTCTGGAATCTTGGGGGGATGCTCGTACTTTAGGTTCCTCTCTAAATGGGTCCTGTATTGGTCCCTCACATACTTTAGATATGTGCCAGCCTTTTCAAGGAGCTTGGTTTTGTCAAAGGTGTCATTTCCAAACCACTCAACCATTTGGTTTGTCAATTCATCTTTTAACCTTTTTTCTTGGTCATTCCACCTTTTAAAGAAAAAAAAAAACCTATTAGATTCAGAAATGAACTCAAGGTACATTTATTACAGTTCATGAAATGGATCAAAGGAAAACTATTCTAGCAATGATATGAAATCAAAATAGCGGATTAGGGTTAGTTCACATATGATGTACCACCTTTTACATATGATGGGCCCAAATATCTGCAATGCAATGTCACTAAGATGTTTATAGAAAATATCATTGCCTGCAAAAAAATCATGGGATCATTAGTCCAAAATGAGTGATCATAAAGTAAATTACAATTAGAGTATATATAATAATAATTTTAAAGTACCTGGAACCTTTTGTATCTTTAAGGGAATCATTTCTTCATTGCTCACCACCAATGTGGCCTGCAACATTCCCGTACTAGTAATACGAGAAGATCTAGGAAATGATGGTATGTTATCAGCAGTAGTCACCTCTGGCACATCCTCATGTGCATCTCCTCCTACAAAAAATGAATCCACTATGAAATGCCCCCAAGAAAGAACGCTTGAAGGGAAATAAATACATTACAAAAGATAGAGAAAAAAAGGGATCTACCAATAGTGGGCGGGCCAATATGACATGCAATAGAGGATGTCTGCATGCTACATGTTTCCGACATTGCAGTTGGCAATACAGGTGAGGCTAACCTTTGAGGAGGCGGTGGCGACATTTGCACAAGAACATTGACAGCACCTAAAGAATAATACATTAAATATATCAAACATTAAATATATGAAAAGTGTAAGAATTGTAAACAAGGATGAAACTTTATTTTGAAGATTGACAGTATCAAGTATGATGTGTTTTGGGTACTCAGAGTGATAAGCCAAGTAAGCAATAATACAAGAAAATCATCATCACTTGAAGAACCTGCAACACCCTGATCATGGCAATGACTTTCCTGACAGCGGATAAATTGTTGTAAAAACAATATGTACATATTTTAGTTAGTGACATAAAAGAGAATAAAATATAAACCATTATTGAACTTTTGTTATAATTAAAGCTTTCATTACTTCTTACTTGCAATTTTTCTACTGTCCGAATCAATAATTCCACCCTCTCTCATATCTCATCAGTCATAGGATGCACGGCTTCCAAAGAAACAATCTCTTTAGTAATTTTTCTAAGAGGATTTTTTATGAATTCCATAGGGTGTGTGGAATCTTCAGGGGCATCATTGCTTAACCATATTAATTCCACATCCCTAGAGAGGTGCTTAGGTACTACAGCTCCCTTTCCCTTTCCCCGAACATCCGTCTGTGTCAAGATCAATATCATTAACAATTACAAAATTAGTCTAAATAACTAAAAAAAAAACATAATAATGTAACAGTTTTCTTTTATCTAATTTGTACAATTACAATGAGGTTTACCTACTCGATAGAAGTGTTGCAACCTACATCTCTGTCTCCGATATGTGATGGATCCATGTCACCCTATGACAAAGAAAAAAATATAAAAAACATTAGCAAAATTAAACCAATGAACTTACCAAAATAAATTCATAATAAAATGGTATATTGGATTCATTAATTGGAGGTTGGTTAATTTAAATGGTATATAGTATGTACCACCCCCATGATATTAACTTTGTTTATATCTATATGATTCAAACTGTAATCAATTAGAAGCTCTTCGCTTGCACTTATTGATTTGATCACACATACGAATACATGATTTCCCTCGCGTGCCTCAAATATGCAAGTGGGTTGTTTATTTGTTGACCCAGGTCACGTACTATTTATAAAACCTGCAATATTCCTTATTGCTTTTGGCCAACCATCAATGTATACAACCACTCATTTACTTTGATCATTATCTATCTGTTGTATATAATTTGCTGACAGTGCATACCTACGCATACTTTTTTTATATTTAACAATTTGCATCCAATTATTGTAATTGTAACAAGGTCCAACAAACTCCATCAATTCAACAACTTTGTTGTAACAGACCTTTATGTCGTCCATGGAAAATAAGCCTAAACCATGTAACGATGAAGGTGCTATACGATATATCTTATCGTTAACACAAAAAATAGTGTTTATTGGAGGAAGTTCCTTGGGCACCCATTGTTTCTGTAGATGTTTGTACCTCAGTGGCACCTCTATGTCACCATTGGTCTCATCATCATAAGAACATGACCCCCCTTGAGCAAGGAAAAATTTCATGCATTTATTGAATTTTCTTCTAATCTTTTGATCTCTTGTTGATCTCCCTATTGTAGACCTACTACATGTGTCACTTTTGTTTTCTATTCCTGCATTTTCCTCACTTGATGAAGATAGATCTGACAAATACCTATTTGGGGTACCTGCACTCCATGAAATGAGAGAATTAATTGGTAATGAGAGATAAATTTTGCAAATGAGGGCAATTTTGATGAAGAAGTCGGCCCTAAAGTTGATTTTGGATTAAAATTGGAATAAGTCTAAATGGGGCCTCAAGTGTTGATAACTGTATTACATTTGCTGCTAATGTCGAGGTTTGAAAAATTGAGGAAGTTTGTTTTCCAAGTAATTTAAAAAAAATAAACTGTTTCTATAGGGTGTATTGACTAGTTATACCTGTCCATCCATGAGACTATGCAGGATCCTTGTCAAAGGGGTTTAGGGTCCTACACATGTAATTCAATTATCTCATGTTAGCTAAAAATTACATAGTACACAACATGAACGATATGAACTTTGTAGATAAAAAGATTATTAAATAATAAAAAGATGGTGTCATCAAAATCATTGTAAATTTTTTAATTCCTTACCTTTACTTTATGTAGACTATGTAGGATCCTCAACTAAATGGTTGACAATGTCTGTAGTCAATGACCGGTTCCCACCAAGGGTGACAGCATCACACAAGGACTATACATGAAATCAACACCATCAATTGAGCATCATAAGCATTACTAAATTTGTAAGTTGATAAAAAATAAATACATATATATCATAAGCATCATGAGCATCACAATTAGCATCATATATGTGTCATCATAAACATGTAATCCATCACATATGTATCATAAATCACCATCCATCACATAGGTAATAAACAATCCACATTCTATAAATAAACACAAAGTTCAAAAAATGTCAGATGCATCATCATAAACATGTAATCCATCACATATGTATTTTAAATCAACATCTATCACATAGATAATAAACAATCCAAATTCCATAAATAAACACAGTTTAAAAAATGTCACATAAATAGTCACTCTCCCTATCTCCATCTCCATATTAAAAGGTGCATCATGAATTAATTATGTAAAAAAAATTCTATCAAGAAGTCAATATTAAATAGATAATATACTAATCACATACCTCATACATTTCATTCATCATCATGAACATCAAGGTCATCGTCATCATCATCATCATCATCATCATCATCATCATCATCATCGTCATCGTCATTGTCATCGTCATCTTTGCCATCATCATCAACATCATCACCATCACCATCACCATCATCACCATCACCATCACCATCATCATCATCATCATCATCATCATCATCATCATTATTATCATCATTATCTTCTTCTTCTTCTTTTCTTCTTCTTCTTCTTCATCATCATCATCATTGAGAAACTATTGATCGTGACCATCATCCACTTCATCTTCTACTTCTTTGATATCTTCTTCTTCCATCACATTATACTTTATCGACCTTCCTCTTGGATCATGTCTAACAACAAATGACCAACCCGGTTTATGTGGAACCTCTGAGTAAAATACTTGCTCAGATTGGCTTGGAAGAACATAGGGCTCATCCCCAACTGGTTCAAATGACCTTGTATTTAGCATTGTAAAACCATTATCATGTTCAATAACAGTTCTATCGGGATCATTTTTATTCAATCCTAGCCTGTACCATTTGACGATGAACAAAACTAATTTGAAGGAATTGAAGTCACACTCAAGTATATCATCCAAAATTCCATAGTATCAATTTTGAGACTGTTGAGGATGTATGTCATTTCTCGATGAAATATTTGTCACCTCAAAGACTATAGTGATGCCAAAATCACAAGTTTTTTTTGTGACATCCAACTTTTTTATGCGAAATTTATGACCACTGTAGCACATAGCATTGTGGTGTTTGACCTATGATATGTCAAACATGTAAAATTTATTGCATTGTGAGTTGATAAACATATGGGTGATTAATAAATTTATATGTACCTATTTATCTCTTAAACCATATGCCAAATCAATTTCCCTTTGTGTAACATTGGAATCTCCATTACGATGAGCTTCTTTAACCAATGAAGCGACACCTTCCCATGTTAACATGCGTCCAAAATGTTGACAACATTCAATCCATGATGTCATCCAATCAAGATTGTTTGTAATATACAAATGTAGTGCATCCCACTCTCGACCAACTGTACAAAAAATAAATAGATGTCTTACAACTGATTTATTTTGAAGATTAAGAATTAATTAACTACAATAACATCTTATAATTACCTCTAACTTTCCTCAATCTACCTTTCCCCATCAAGTACTCCCCTTCAAATTTGTTAATGGGTCGGGATCCCAAATGCGATCCACATGGATCTTTGCTGCAAACTTAGGAAGATATTCAGAAATGTACACCATAGTCTAGTATACCATGTATCCCTCCACCATATAACCCTCAGGATGTTCTCTTTGTCAAACCAAAGCCTTCAAAAATTTCAAGTGCCTCTCAACCATCCACATTGACCTAGTGTGTAAAGGTCCACACAATTCAATCTCCTCAACTTGGTGTATGACGTAGTGTTCTTTTGCATTGAAAAAAGCTAGAGGTAGACACTTTTGCATTTCACACATTAAATGAGGAATTTTTCTCTTCCAATATTTTATATCATCTTTATGGATTTCTTTACATGACAACCACCTACAAGATATTCAAGATGCGAAAAAATATATTACATAACAAATAAAACAAATAGAAAATATAATATCTATACAACGAATTGAAAAAATATCACTACTTACCTCATGTATTTTCCAAGATCACATATGACTTGCTTGACATTATTGTCGAAGTCATCTAGGAGAGATAGAGGTAAAACGTACAGCAACAATTATAAAATTATCTTTTCATTTTTTTCTAACATAATACAATGAAAAGTACATGTACGTGTAGTACTTAAATACATAGTAAAAACACAAGAACATGAATTACCTTAACGAAGGTATGCCAATCATGTGTTTTCATCCCTGGCCCAAATTCACTTTTCTTTGATATGAGATTGTTTATGTTCGCAGAAAATCCTGTGGGAAATCGAATTTTTCGTATGACTTATTTTATAGCATTTCTTTGTTGGTCCGTTAATAACCAAGGAAGCTCACTTATATTAATCTGGTTTCCATGGTTATTTGATTCAATGACATTTATCATTGCATGATTGGAATCCTGAATGTCACTACATATTTTGACAATTTTTTCTTTGTCACGCCTTCCATCCAATTTTTTCCATAATGTCTCTGTTATATTCTTTCCAATATGCATAGTATCAACAAATGAACAATTTGTAATTGCTCGTAGTAGGGCAACATACTAAATTGTCAAGGACAACATTTTAGTCCCTTAGGAAGGTGGTCATTTATGTGTTCATGACCTTCATGATCATCAATCACATCATCAGTAAACAAAACAAAATAGAAAAGATGTTTTATGACAAACCAATAGATGGAATGGCATTACCTTGATGATTAATTCTATTATATTCCAACTTCCACAGGTGAGATGTCATTCTTTGTGGCTTTGATGTATTCTCTTCTTTCCCATTGAAAAGATGTTTTTCAATATTTTGATACTTATGATTTTTGTGGAGAAAGTGCCTATACTCATCAAATAGCTGCTTTCCTAAACTTTTTGAATGACAAGATTTCATCTTTGGACCAAAAACAAGACATGCAAATTTTCCCTTTGTTTGAAGACCTACAAGATAATGTATAATTGGATTAAATAAGATAATTTTTTGAATTATAATGTTCATGCACAACTTAAAGACTATAACATACCACAAAAATGTGTTAGCCCTGGGGCATCGTGTATTGTCCATAGAAGCATCGCATGGAATTGAAATTGTCTTTGTCCTATTAGTCTAGAGATGTCATACATAGTGACACCATTCCATAACTCTAGCAAATCGTCGTTAAGAGGCTCGATATATACATTCATATCTTTAACTTGGTACTTACCTAGTCTAATGAACAAAAACATTACATAATTATTATGACCATTTTACTACAATATTTATAGTTAAATGTAGACAACTATATTTAAATGATAAAATACCTAGAACAATCATTGCCAACATTATGTGATCCATCTTTATTGGCATCCATGGAGGAATGTTATTGTTGATAACAAAAACAAGCCATACTGACTAAACAAATCTCATCTCTCCAAATGGATTGACACCGTCCACTGCCAATGAAAGCCTGACATTATGAGGTTCTTCTTTAAAGTATGGCCACTTTTCCTCTATGTCCATTAATTCTGAACCATCCATAGGAATTCAAATAATGTCACCTTGACTTCTATTGCATGCATGGTAATCCATAAATTGTGCCAAGCTAGTGCACTTGACTAATCGTTGCATACGTGGAATAATGGGAATATAGCGAAGAACTTTGTGAGGAACCCTTTTTGTTATTTGATCTATTCGATATCTACTGATATGACATTCAGGGCATTAAGTTTGAAATTCATGTTGTTTGTGATATATAATATGATCATTGGGACAAGCATCTATTTCTTGATACTCCATTCCAATATCTTTCATAACAACAGATAATTTTCGGTATGAGCGAGGTAGAATATTTGATGGTGGTAACAAAAACTCACCTATCAATCTAAAGCAAAAAAATATAATTTGTTAATATAAATATTATTAATGGTACAACATGATTCATAATTTATTGTGACATATATGACATACCTTAACATACGTGAGATTGTTATGTTGGATAAACCATTCATAACCTTCGAGTTCACCAACAACAATACAACAGAGAGAAGAGTTGTCTGCAAGCCTTCGTAAAGAACCTCAGATGCCTTCTCAAGTAGAGGGACATCATGAACAACATCAAGGTCATCTTCATCATCATGATCAGTTGCGCGAGTACTAAATGTGTCATGGATCAATGTTTTTGTACCATCATCTTCAATTGTGTTTTGTAGCTCATGATCGTCATCTTCCATGGGATCATTATCTTCAGCTTCGATATTCACACCTCCATGTTCATGCACTTCAAAAACCATATTCTTCGGGTTGTGTTTATCCATACCATGTGCTCTGGGGTGCTCGACGTATATAAAATTGATAAACATAAATAAACCATGATCATGATCTCATCATCAAGTGATTTATTATGTATATAAATTGTTAAAACGATATAATGAAAAACTTACCAATTGATGATAATCATGTCCACCTTAAATGTGACCATGCAGCCTACAATGTTTCTTAGCTATTTTGATTAGAAGTCTTCTAGTCTTTAACCCCTTACAAATTTTGCAGTAACAATAACATTTTCCATCACCTTTTCTTTTCCAAGTTAGACCACAATCTAGCAATTATCTCCTTATTTTGTTGTTAGCTGATATTGTCTAACACAGTCTTTCTTCATAAGCAAGAAAATCAAGCTATAGAACTAGTTATATAGAAGTTGAAATGTTAGTTATGAAATCACTTTTTAGTATAATATACCAAATTAAATTACTTGAAAATAGAAATTATCATCATTGAACCAAAACCATTTAACTCTTCTTTTTCATCTCAAAACATATCTAATGGCTTTGTGGTGTACAATCCTTGTATCATATCTTAAGTTTACTAATGTCTAATTGGTGTAATCCATGATTGTCTAATGTGAATTCAGTATCCTAAACATTGGGGAGACCTTATCTGACTTGCCTAATCAATGTGGTTGTTGTCCTAATATGAAATACTGAGTTCTATCCTTGCCTCTACATCAAACTTCTCACATCATGTTTATTCAAAAAAACACACTAATATTAATTGAGCGAACACCTCAAGGATAGGGTCAAGTGTCATGGCAACTAATCATAATACGTGAAGACAGGGTTCACACATAAGTGTTGGCTCTCAACAATGCCACACTTCCAAAATTGTCAGTCTCAAGACTTCTCCTATTGGGTCAACACTCATTGATGGCCACAAGGCCAAATCAATGTATGTAGGCTTAGAACTCCTTACTCTAGGCTAGGAGGACCCTACACAAGGTCTATGAACACTCACTTGGTATTACAATAGAAAGAGCCTTCTTCTAGAACTTTTTTTGCAACGCACACATCAATATTGGTAATAATTGTTATGATGGATGGTCTATTAGGATGGTAAATAAAATGCTTATTATTTTCCCACCCTTTGAAACTACAACAAGGTATTTGACTTGGCAGGGTCCCCACACATCACTTCAAAAACAAACATTAGGCAATTCAACCTTTTTCCTTCTTAATGTATTTTTTTTGTCTTTCACTGGTTTTTTGTCTGATACATAGGGATATTAGACCTTTGATGGCATCATCACACATGCCTTCCAATATGTAGTCTTTTCATATTTTAGGTGCCTACACACTATGCTGTTTTTAAGTATTGATGTAGTCTTAAGATATCTCATGACTCCATGACATGTCCACACTTGGGTTTACAAACACAACTTTGTCAAAACAAAAACAATATTACTAGTAAAACTATGACTGTGACCATCAATACCATTAGGATAGTCATAGAAATTTAATCTATTTCATTTGGTTTTGATCAAAAAACCCTTCTGAAGGTTTTATAGGGACCCCTCACCCCTCTCTCTATCATCAACCACTTCAAAATACCAATCACTTGGTCTTCCCACCAAATTCTTCACTCTTACTGCCTTTTATTGATTGATAAATAGAGATATCAACTGTCCTCATGCCCAAATGTACCAAATCTAATTTGGATCCTTGCACACAACATAATATGATACATAACATGAAAAAAGGTCTTCCCACATATTTGGGTGAATTTATATGCATGGGAGACCAAACTATACATATTTTACTCCTCTTGGTAAACACTAGGCAGGGTTTTGACATTTTTTGGAAAAACTATGATATCTAATTTAAAACACAATAAAATTCAATGTCACAAAAAGAAAAAATGAAGTTAACTCACTGCTCTACCACATACAATTTACTTTCCATCAAATTATGATGAATTTTACAATGAAAAATGAAGAGAATTAGACCGAAACTTCAAAAAATGCACATAAAACCCCAATTTCATTAAGCAAAAATCTTGGATGGCATGCCAAAGGCCTATTTATTCCCATCCAATTGGGTTAAAAACTCAAACAACCATAAAGTAACTTTCCAACCATATTTTAAATAATTTTATACAAGAAATGCAAAAGTTGTCATGGCAATATGACAACTTTTTTCACAATGGACCTCAAACTTTCACAATTAGGTCTCTATTTGTTGTTAGAATGCGATCTATGACTAGTTATTAGAGGATCTTACTAACTTGGGTATAATTCTTTTATGTGTCTTTGACATGACTCCTAGTAACTATATAAGGATGTTACTAGTCCTAGATATATGCCTTGTCTTTTTGATATGGTTCCTAATGAGAATATATGAATCTTACTAGTTCTAAATGTCATAACTTTGTGTTTTGCATGCTCCATGTGTTTTACCAATGTTACTCATATTACTCACTTTGTACTTCCATTTTATCTCAATATTGTATATTGACAATATCATAAGTCTTGGGAGCTACCACCTTTCCAAACTTGTAGTCATACTGACTCTTCCATATCTTGGTGAAAGAATATTTGGTTTCTCCATATTTTCCCAAGAGTACATAAGCATAATTTCATACTCTTGCTAAGAGGGGGCTAAATATTGCATCATAATTTGTATCTATTTAAAAGTATAGACTAGGTTTGGACTCACTTTAGTGGTTGTGCCTTATTTATGCCTAATTGTACTTAGGTTTGACAATGTTTCCATAAATTTGGTTCATTCCCTTATCCATGATGTTCCTAATGGCTCGTTTTTATAGGAATGGGGTCTTGGGAACCCTTATTCATGGAAGTTGGACCTAAAATTTGAAAGATGAATGTTGGATTCACAAATATTAGGAATTTCCTCTCCAAATTTGGACTTTTTCAAAAGTTCAATTTGAAAAGGTGCAAGGACCATCCATATAAGGTCCATCTTGAAAATTAAATGATAATACCATCCATGCATATTAAATGATATAGTCAAGTAATAAAGAAGGAAAACCATTTCATGAAGTTGTCAAATGATTTTAAAGATGCACAACAGTCCACTAAATGCAATTCACTAAAAAAGAATAAAAAGTATGCTACAAGATAGTGGGTAAGATGCAAGGAATGAAGTTAAATAGACCCAAAAAAACCATGAATATTACCAAGTCAAAAGGAGTAGCTATGACCTCTTAGGTGTTTTTTCACTTTCATAAATTAGACTTCTTAAGGATAGAAACACATGTAGATAGTAGTATGAAGTCTTTTTGATGATTTTTGAAGTAGTTGAAGGAATGGCTTATTTAGTTATATCTAACCCAAGACAATTTCAACTCAAAGTAAGGAATAAAACAATATGTCCTATAAGTTTGGGAAGCTAATTGAGTAGCTGGATGAGGTAGAGCATGACTATAGGGTATTCTTGAGAGTCTTTTAACTCAATTAGAACATGTACCAAGTATCTAGGAGCTTATAAAGCCAATTGAACCATATTTCAAGTGAAAATGAAATAGAAGGAGTAAAATCTTTGAATACACCTCAAAAACCACTCCTAGGTAGCCAAGTAGGTGGAAATAGTCTTTTCCAACATTTTTTTCTTCATAGATGCAGCCCTATATTCTCTTTATTATTTGAGATGAGATATAGGACTCCTAGGGCTTAGTTCATCTTAGTTCTTTAAATTCTATGCCAAGTGTTGTAACTAAAAAAGTTCTTACAACAAGAGATATTATTTAATGTCATTTAACGTTGCAGTAGTGCAAGGAACATCAATATGAAAAGAGAAGGGATGAAGAAGTCAGGGAACTTGAAATTATACATCAGAACTATGATACAACTAGCTGGGATAGAATTTCCCCCTCATTGGGAAAGCCATTTGACTCCTATCAGGATAGTTGAACAAAGCCAAAGAAGGTGGATAAAGACAAGGAAAAGAAGAAGGTTAATAAAGAGGGAGATGTTGAAGAGGAAGAAAATAACTATAAAGATCAACAAAAAGAAAATGAAGAAGATTAAGATGTGTAACCTAGTTTGATGTTTTATCTAGTTTTGGACTTGAAAATTATTTATGCCTTGACAATATTTTGTTTTATGGCTCATAGAAACTCACGATCTAGTCACTATAGTATATGAAACTCACAAGAATATGAAACTCTCTCATGACAAATGAGAAGAACTAAGGAAGAAAGGCCTATCTTTTTATTGCAGGAAGAAATGGAAAAGAGGACACACTTGTAAATAAGATGAAACAGAAGAGGGAAAGATGTGTTTTTATGTACAAATATCCATGGGCACCGAGGCATAAAAGTAATGCAAGGAATCTTTAAAGAAAGAACTTGTGTTATAAATACAAAGAAAAATGGGAACTAGGACATATATGTGGATGCCAACTACAAAAAAAAGAGGCAATATCTGATGAAAAAGCAAAAGGAACTTGAGAAAAAAGGAAAGATATGGTGAAGGAGACCGTAAGGGAATCCCATCAAAATAAGAGGGGACAATTGAAGAATGGAGTTTTGTGGAGGAACCAATCCAATAATCACAACACCCTCATAAATATGACAGAAGAAACCTCTTCATAGAACCTCAAGGTTTAATCATCAAGTAAAGAGTGAATGCATTCTACTAAATAAGAAGGATCTAATAATAGTACATATATTGGCATGTGTATACTTCGTAATTAGTTCATGCTTAATGTATTTTCAAGAATGATGCTTAACAACTAAGAGGATAAAAAGAAACAAGAATTTATTCAAAAGAGAACATTATGTTTAAGGTCATAGATGTGTGCAATGCTTCTAGACAATATATGGAAAGTTTGCCCTTATTTTGTCTCATGATTACAATTGATGAGAGAAAACTTGTCTTAATATTACAAACCTTGGGAGGGGGCTGATATATTTGATCATCCAAACCTAAAGTTGCTTGAGGATAAGAAAATTTGGGAGGTGAGGGTTGTGATGCCCCTGATTTGAACAACTAACATTTCTTCACAAAATGTCCAAATGATGAAATTGTCCTACACGGTAAGACTTCACAATTTCATGAAGGAAATCATTGATTTACTATAGTCAAGCTTATATGGATTAAAGACAGGGTGAACTCACAATAATGGTTCCCACTTTTTTGCCACTTTTGACACTGAGATGTACATTTTTAAAATAATCTTCAACTTCTGAGAACTATAACTTTTAAACTATTAAAAATTTGAAGATGATGTAAATTAGTGATTTCTAGAATTTTGTTTGTATATTCTATATACATTTTTTTCAATTTTTTTGATGGATTTTTTTAAAAAATTTCCATCTCCCTCGAAAAGTAGTTTTTTACAACAAACTACATTTTTTAAGAGTGAGGTGCCTCCCGAAATGTATAACTTTTTTTCTATAAATGATAAAAACTCAATTCTTTCAAATTTTGGTTTGTAACATCAATATCCAGGGCTTGCATTTGGTTTTATAGTGATATGTTCAATATTTTTCATTTTATAAAGTTTTGAAGTCCGACTAGTCATAATTTAGACATAGGTTTACGTTTGAACACATAACTTGTTCTATATAAATCAAAATTCAATTTTATTTTTTTTGTTAGAAAGAATACATCAATACCAGGGGCATAGATATTTTTCAGAATTTTTTTGAATTAGTTTCTTATTTTTCCCAATGCGTTGAACAGAGAAGTTCATGTTCGATGAAAAACCAATTTTCCATAAAATTAAAAAAACAAGAACATAATAAATTCAAAATATAACAAAATTATACTCGTTGGAAAGCTTTCTCCGAGCACTACAATCTAATATTTTTTGGTTATCAAGATTATTTCATTTGTGCTTTGAACTAGAGCTCCGAAGTCATTAATTCTTCAGAATTCTGAAAATTTTTGGGAGAAACCTCAAATTAGAGGGTTTGAATGAACAGTACTTTGAGAGAATGGGGTTCGCTTGAATCCATTATAGTTCGAGTGAACCCCCATTCGCTCAAACCAATAGGCTTGATTTCGGCCCATACAAAGTCACCTGCGGTTCGAGCAAACCCAGGTCCGCAACGTGGTTCGCTCGAACTCCTAGGGGTAGTTCGAGCGAATACCACTATTTTGCTCGAACACCTAGAAAATTGAAGTTCCCACTTTCGCCAAATTTCTTCTTTGGAAAAAGTGGGAACCAGCTTTGTGAATTCACCCGACAATAAATATCAACCCTCACCATTAATCTCTAGCAATGATGAATATTTAAGAGTGATAACATATTAAGGGTGTGTAATAATATGAAGAGGCATGCCAGTTGTTAGGAGGAGACATCATGGTTTAGGAGGGGACACCACCACTCCAACAATCACCCCTTATTGATTGGTCACCACTTTTATACCCAATGAAGGGATATAAGTAGTGCACTCCCAACAGTTAGAAGATCATCAAACCAAACACTTAATACTTGATAAGGCACTGAATATAAAATAGATTGATTAATTAATACTATTTGGTATGAATTCCTTTGTATATAATAGAATGGATGTTGGATTAATGAATATACTTCCACACACTAATCATTGAGAAATACATTGTTGATGGTTCCATTATTACCCAGTCTAGTATCGATCTGATCTTGTTGGGGAAGCATCTCGCAATCAAACCACAAGGTCTCACTGCCGATTAGTCTACTATTACCAGGGTTCACCCTCTAATTTGTGAAATTTCACAACGTATTTATTTTATGCTAAGTATATGTCTAATACTAGAATATTTCCTACGATTGAGTACTTCCAACCATGGTAGAAGGGAAGTAGGCTTGCAAGAGTGGTATGGTGATGGTTTTGTATGGGCAAAGGGTTACAAAGTGTACTGCCCTTGGGCATAGAGGAGATGGCTCCTACGGAAAGCTATTGTAACCTCTTTCCCCTATCATGCTAAAGATTTAAATCCAAAATCCAAAAATTCCTCATCCAAACATTATGCAAATCCGAAATTCCTCATGAAAATATTATGCAAATACGAAATTCCTCATGCAATTATTATGCAAATGCAAAGATTCAATGGATGGAGGTGAAGATTAAACAATTCCTCATATTATTCAAATCTGAAATAATGGTGAAGTTCAGCAATTCCTCATATTATCCAAATCCAAAATGAAGGTGAAGATCCTACCTCGAATGGTGAGTGTGTCATTTGATCTTGCCAAGGGTTGAGCTCGACGCAGAAGCCTGCACGGGATTGAATGCACAAATGAATTGCCCTCTTTTTTCTTTTTTTTTAAGTAATCCCATTGCCATCAAAATTTTGATGAATGCAGGCACTTTTAAAAAAAATCAAATTTGGTAACAATATACCTTCTCCGTCGGAAACCTCCGTCAGAATTCTAGACCAAATGTATTAGCACATAAACCCAACTCGATCACCAATGATTGACCAAATCCTCCTCTTGAATGATTATTACATTATTCGCTCCTTACATATCCATATCCCATACCATGATGATCTACAATGAGATCTTACATCATATATATACAAACCCTCGACCATAAACAATCAAGTCGGCCACCAGAAAATAAAACAATTACATAATTATAAAACATGTCGGCCTAAGACCAAACAAATAATATCCAACCCATAAGATGTCCTGGAAACACAATATTGAGCGGTCCAATCCACACGTTACATTAAGTCAATCCATAACCTAGATACATTGGGACCCATTTTAGGTCCACACGCTAAAGCAATGATCTCAATCTGCCAAGTCTTGAACATGATCACCATCAGCATCCTGAAACTCCACTAGAAGCCTCACCAACACCACTTATGCATATCATCAAAGATCTTGATCAAAGATCTGCCAGTGACACCCTCACCAAAATAACAAACCAAGCTTCCAAGCAAACAAGATAGCATCCAATCACAAGAACAAAACCAATTGAATGAACATGAATTAGAGTAGCATGAATAAGCCAATTCCATAACCCAAACATATCGGAGCATATCAGATCATGATGATTCAATCCAATCCAGAAACCAAACATCTTATCAGGACCAGAAGGATGTCGGTAAAGCATCCCAAATAGCTAGCGTAGACATCAATGACAAAACATCAATACAACACATAATCAATTCCTCAAAATGGCCAACATTCATGTCATATGAGAAAGAGGATATTTCTCTACATAAACCGCAAACTCTTATTGAAACATCATGTATTATTACACCACTATCGTGATTATCTGCATGGTCATGGAAATGAGTTTGACAATGAACCTTAGAGAACATGAGCCCTACAAAAAAGATTAGGGTTATCTCAATGTATCAATTGATCACTTATTGAGACACATTTTAGAAAATCAAAACCTTGCAAAACATTTAGATCACTTGTATGCCCATTTTAACAAGGGCTCAAAAATGAAAAATCAAAGAAAAGGAAATAGAAACACTTGAAATAGAAAAAGATAATCCTTTCTTCAAGAGATTGGTACAAGAAGATGAAGTGGAAGAAGGGATAATTGAAGAAAACATTAGAGAAATCCAACAACCTCCTAAATTTGATAAATTTATGGAGAAAATATTAGAGCATGAAAAGGAGAAATACTTCCTAATGTTAGCAAAATCTGGTGCTAAACTTCCCTGAGGTTTTGTTATAAACAACTTAAAGAAAAGGGAAGGATCAAAAGGTACTCACAATTAAAATGATCAAAATGATGAAACTGTCAATCACATAAATAGTGACACAAGGAGTAATCATGATGACACAAGATCTCATGATGATATGAGAAGAAATCATGTTAATGATCCTCTTTTAAATCTCACCCAACAAATATAAACTCTAGAATAAGAGATTTAGGATATGTAGAACGAAAAAAGTGCCAAAATATATTCATTAGAGGACATTTGTCCATATCCTTTTGACAGGAGTTTGAACATGGTGTCATTTCCACAACATTATGAGATCCCAAAATATGATAAATATGATAGAAAAACTGATACACAAGATCACATTAAAGAGTTATGCACAATGAGCATGGAATTTGCTCATAATGAAACACATCTCATGCAATTATTCCCCAAATGTTTGAGTGGAAAACCAATGGAGCGGTTCTCTAAATTACCACCTAGAATTAGATCATTTGAAGAGGTTGTGAACAAATTTATTTCACAATACTCTTGTAACGTATACCATGAGATAAATATGTTGAATTTGTGCAATATTAAAAAAAATAATGGGGAGTCTTTCATGACCTTCTTACAGATATGGAGACTTTTATTCAACATATATCCTCTAGACTAGTGCCAGATCATGAAAAGATGGACATATTAATTGATAATCTCATAAGTGAAATGATTTATAGGCTCAAATTAGAATGTCCTCCTAGTTTTGCAAAGATGATTGAAAACATTCTCAAAATAGAGGATGGTATGGTAAAGAAAGGAGAATTGAAACTCTAAAAAGAAGGAAATAATTCCTCCAACTCCTCCAACAATAATAACAACAACAATCACAATAATGATAAACCAAAATTTTGGACAAGAAATAAAAATGTTGTGAATGATGGAGTAGTTGATGCCAACAATGTTAAACCATAGCAACCTATTTTCAATCTATCAATTCAGGCACCTATGAGTAATCAAGACAATAATGCTAAATCAAAACCATTCTTTCCCACTGCTCACAAAAAAATTACCAACATTGGCAAACCATTGCAATTAGCTTTAAAAAATCTTCTTGTGAACAAATTAATCACACTACCAGAAGTAAGATATTTTGAGCCAAAAGTTAAACCAAGTTGGTGGAATGATAATCATTTCTGAGATTTTCATCGGAACAAAGGGCATCAAACCAATGATTGTCAAAGACTTCAACATGTTATTCGGGATTTAATTGACAATGAGGTCATCACACTGGATGGGTACAAAACAAATGAATCAGATATGGCCTTCAAAACTCCACTACCCAACTATGAAAAAGGTGAACCATAAAATACTCAAGATGCCAAAGGAAAATCAAAGGTTAACTATGCTCAAGCCTATGACAATGTGGTAAACGACATTATCGTTAAAGAGAAAACACTAGCATAACCAACACATGCCATTACTCGAAGTAAGGATAATGTAGCATTCCCAGGTGTAACAAATAATGCAACATCTACCTCGAGGTAGTATAGCATAGTGGTTCAACTATTGAAAACCCTTGTGTAGATATCGATCCTAGAGATCTTAAAAATCTCACCAACGCATAAGGAAATATTAGAAAAAGCACTGGTTGAAACTTGAAACCATAGTCCCTAAAGACTTGGATGTTGATCAATCCCAAACCATGGTCAGACACCTTATAGCTCCTCATTACCTATCATTCACAAAACATGACGATGTGTCATTACAACATCCCCGCAATGCTCCACTACACATTGAAGTGCTTATTCAGAAAATGCATGTCAAACATGTTCTTATAGATGGAGGGGTGGGCTTAAATATTTGTGCATTGAGTTTAGTGCATGCATTAGGTTTTTTAGAAGAAGCAATGGATCCTATAAAGAAAATAACAATCAAAGCATATGATGAATAAGAACAATCCTCTAAAGGAATAGTGGTATTACCACTCAGAATAGGACCATTTCAAAGAGATACAATCTGTCAAGTCCAAGACTTGAATCTCCTATAACATTCTTCTGGGAAGGTCATGGATCCATGATATGTAGTTAGTCCCTTCAGCATATCACCAATGTGTTAAATTCCCCCATAATATACATGAGATAACAATTTTAGTAGATTCAACTCAATATTGCAATAATTTGTGGCTAACTCAAGATGCCATAGTTCCTCACAAGAGAGAAGCATTCTCTCTTATCACATTATCCCAAGCAAAATTGTTTACATCAATATTAGCAAGTTTTGATAAGAAGATGAAAGTGAATGGCAAGGGAATGGGAGACTATTGTCTACATGCTTTGCCACTTTCCTCAAGATCTTATGGAAAACCAACAAGTTCACAACCACAACTCTAACAAAAACCTCTTCAAATATTTGATGGAGCATTTGTTATAGCTGGTACATTATCTAAAGAAATTAAGGACAAGGATGTGTTACAATGGTTATATGAGGACGAAGAAGTTCAACAAAAAATCAATAATGTCAATATACCCACATAAAAATATGGAAAAGGATTCAAAATCCTATAGAAAATGGGAGACATTAGAACAGGTCATGTGGGAAAAAGAAAAGAAGGTGTTCTAGAACCTATACAACCTAAATCTCAATTTTCTAAAGACAAATCAGGTTTAGGGTATGGACAAGTTACTCCAAAAGAAGAAACACCTTCTAGACAACAAAAAGAGGAACATGATAGAAGATAAGAGGAACTTGTAATCCAAAGAGAGGAAGCATCTGCTAGAAAAAAAGAAGAGGAGAACAAGAGAAAACAACAAGAAGAGAACAATAGAAAACAAGAAGATGAGAACAAGAGAAAATAAGAAAAGTTAGCAATCCAAAGGGTCGAAGAAGCCACTAACCACAAGAAGAGAGAATCTCTAGTCAGCAAGAAGAACAAAATGATATAAAGTCCAAAAAAGAGTCAAATTTCAATCAACAAAGACAAGCAACTGGTGTAAGGCAAGAAGACCTGAGAGCAAGATTAGCAGAAGTAACCATCTATCTAGAAGAAGCAGAATATGAGAGAAGAAAAGAAATGGCAAAGAAAATAGAAAAAACAACCCACAAAATATATGAACAAATCTATAGATTACAAGCTATAAGTGAAACTGACTCCCATGAGTGGGAATTTGATACATATTCTGAGACATCTTATGAAGAGGTTTGTGATGTAAAAGATGAAGATTACGACTTAGTCCATTCGTATGGGGGCCAAACGTCACAATATAGATCACTTGAATGGGGATCACAAATGATCGATTATAACATCACCAAGGTTAATCAGAGAGTGATTGGGAGAGTCTATCCTGAGGAGACTGATATCCTTAACTCAATCAAAATAATCAAAAACTTTGACAACTTTGTCATGGCTGTTGAATTTTTTGAAACCAATCAACTAGATAATCCTTTACCCTTAATGTACCCAGAACTTATTAACTGAGAGAACACTAGAATAATTGAGATAGATACCTTCCTAAATGACATGCCATACTCATATATCTCAATTCCATAAAACCCATAACACCCGAAAGAGCTTCCATCAGTGAATCTAATATTATGTGCCTTATATTCAAGGGGTGCCAAATATTCTAGTCACAAAAGTGAAATTAAAGAATAAAAAAGAACGTTTACTACTAAAAATCATTCAATAAAAACATTAGATCAGTCAAAATATAAAAGAAGGGGTATATCTGAGGGTCAAAACCTCCTTGAGGTTCTTGAAGATGGAATATTTGACACCCTCTCAGAACACTTTTAAGAGAGGTAGGTTATCCTGATTGAACCTATAGAAGAAATCAGCAGTACTCTAGAGATCCTAAGACTCTCCACCCTGCAGTATCTTTATCAAAATAAGAGAGAAAAGACTACAGTGACTTCTTCAAGAGAAGACAAATAAACTTTGCTTGGTCATGCATAAATATGCCAAGACTAGATCAAGACCTCATCATGCATCACCTCAATGTCACTCCGAGAGCTAAGTTAGTCAAACAAAAATTCACAAAGATGCAACCTCACATTGCTCTTCTTGTCAAAGCAGAGTTGAAGAACCATTGGATGTAGGATTTATAAAACCAGTCACATATCCAGACTAGGTGTCAAATATTGTACCTGTGTCAAAACTGGATAAAAGTATTAGAGTATGCACAGACTTCAGGGACCAGAACAAGGCATGCCCGATGGATGATTTTCGACTAAAAATCATTGATATCATTGTAGATTTAACAACTAGACATGAAATTTTTTCTTTAATGGATGGTTTCTCAGGATAAACCAAATCAAGATTGCCCCTTAGGATCAGGAGAAAATAACATTCACGTTCTCTTGGGTACTTTCTGTTGGAACGTCATGCCTTTTGGGCTCAAGAATGCTGGGGATACTTATCAAAGAGCTATGACTACCATTTTACATGATATGATGCATACCTACATGGAAGATTACGTGGATGATATATTAGAAAAATCACACATCAGAGAAGGACACTTGGAAATTCTAAACAAAATATTTGATAGGTTAGAGAAATACAAGTTGAGATTGAATCCAAAGAAGTGTGCTTTCGAGGTCACATCAGGAAATCTTTTGGGATATATCATATCTAATCTTAGCATAGAAGTCAATCTAGCAAAGGTTAAAGCTATAATGGAAATGGAATCACCGAAGAACATTAGTTAGCTACGTTCTATACAAGGGAAATTGCAATTATTTAGAAGGTTCATAGAACAATTGGTTGATCATTGTCATCCATTCACTCACTTATCGCACAAGAATGTTCCATTCAAATGGGACAAAAAATATGAGGAATTCTTCACTTAAATCAAGGAATATCTAGTAACTCCACCAGTATCAGCATCACCAATTGAAGGAAAACCATTGTTGCTTTACATCTCAGATACAAAAGTATCACCGGGAGCTCTCTTGGCACAACACGATAATGAAGGAAAAGAATGAGAAATCTAATATACCAGTAGAACTCTAGTTGGATATGAGTTGAACTGCACAACAGTGGAGACAACATGCCTAGCAGTAGTGTTCACATCCCAAAAGTTGTGATAATATATGCTCATACACTCAATTAAGCTAATTGCAAAGATCGATCCTTTGAAGTATCTCCTTAGAAAGGCAACACTGGCAGGATGACTAGCTAAATGGGTCATCGTGTTGAGTGAATCTGACATTGAGTATGTTGATCAAAAAGATATAAAAGGACAATTAATTGAGGATCAACTAGCTGAAGCACCCTTGCGTGATGATACTCTATTACACATTCAATTTCCTGATGCAGATGTTCTCACCATCAGCAAGAAGACTTGGGAGTTGTATTTTGATGGCTCTTACACACAACATGGATCAAGTGCAGGAATCCTATTCATAACACCTCAGGGCCACACTATCCCTAAATCATACAAGCTAAGCTTCCCATGTACAAACAATATTGTAGAGTATGAAGCACTAGTCATCGGCCTCAAGATGACCATTGAATTGAATATCATAGAGTTGCATATCTATGTCAAATCCCAGCTAGTTATCAACCAGATAAATGATGAGTACCAAACCAAGGATGATAAATTGATGCCCTATAAGAAATTGGTTGATTATTTCAAGAAGTACTTTGTAGAAATCACTTTTGTTCAAATCCCAAGGAATGAAAATAAAGTAGCTTGGATGCAATGGAAATGATAGCATATCTTCTACAAAATCAAGAGAATCAAGAGCATTATGAATTCTTGGTGGAAGAACTCTTTTATCAAGCCCATGTTTTCCCTGACACCCAAATTGGCTGCAATATAGCCAGAACTGATTCTTCATGTTAGGGCCCAACGTATTTTTACTTGAAAGATAATATCCTTCTCCCAAACCTCTCACGAAACTAGAAACATAACTTTATTTGTCAATCCTCCTGCTATACCATTATCGCTGATACCCTTTACAGACAAGGTCTGGATAGCAGTCTCCTCAGGTTCCTCGAAAGTGAAGAATCCAAGAAAGCTCTAAAAATATTCCATGAAGGTATTTGTGTCACACACTCAAGTAGTCTTACGATGGCCAAGAAACTCATACATGAGTTATTATTGGCACACTATGGAAACATTTTCCTTCACATATGCTAAGAAATATTTAAACAATGTCAGATTCACGACAATCTGATACATTCAACATTGCAAGAGTTGTATCCTTTGATAGGATCATGGTTGTTTTCTCAATGGGGTCTAGACCTAGTAGGAAAGACTCACCCTTCATCATTAAAAGGACACAAGTTCATTTTGACTGCTACAAAGTACTTTACTAAATGGATTGAGGTGGTGCCTCTAACAAGAGTGATAGGAAAGAAGATAGCTTCTTTTATCCTAAATTATATCATCTGTCACTATGACATTCCCATCTCCATTATCACTGATAATGAAAGACCTTTTAAGAATCAAGATGTGCAAGAACTATGTGAGCAATTTTAAATCCAACATAGATTCTCAAATCCCTACTATCCTCAAGGGAATGGTAAAGTTGAGGCATCCAACAAAATAATCCTGAAAATTTTGAAGAAGAGTATCAATGAAGCTGGTAAGGACTAGCACATTTAGTTCAATCTCGCTCTATGGGCTTATTGCACTAGCATCCGTACACCCACTAGGGAAACTTTGCATTGCCTTGTGTATAGGTTAGAAGAAATCCTACCAATTGAAGTAGAGATACCTTCTCTGTGGGTGTCATTAAAGGGACTCATTCCAAATGAGGAGCATAGAGTATCTAGGTTACAAGAACTAGAGTTGCTACAAGAGCATCACCAAAATGTTCCTGGTCACTTAAAAATATATCAGCAAAGGATGGTGAGAAGATAAAATCATCGGTTCAAGCCAAGAATATTTCAGTTGGGAGATCTTGTCTTAAGAGAAAATCAATGCAACTAGTAAGATGGAGAGAAAAGGGGAAAATTTGAACCAAACTGGTTAGGTCTTTTTGTCATGGTTGTTTCATATGGATTCAGAGCCTACAAATTGTCAATGCTAGAAGGTGAGTGGTTTGAAGAACCTATCAAGAAAATGAATTTGAAAAAAAATTATGTTTGAAAAGTAGAAAATTCAAAAACAGTGAAAAAGTAGAAAATCCAAAAACAGTGAAAAAGCAAAAAATCCAAAAATAGTGAAAAAGCAAAAAATCCAAAAAAAGTGAAAAATCAGATATTGGAGTTGAGGAAAAATAAACTCTACAACTCCCAAATATCACCTGCATGCAAACCTATCACAGAAAGAGAGATGCAAGAAAGCTATGAGGCCAGAATTCAGAGATCTAGAAAAGACGAGTCATATTGATTGTGCAACAAGAATGCAATTCAATAATTACAGTTGTTATGAAAATACAAAGAGATAATCCTTATAAGAGGATACTCGAAACCCTAAAGGTGAAAACCCTAAAGAATTATAAGATCCCTAAGTTTAGCTTAAGCATAGAGAATAATAGACTAATAATCAAATAAATAATTATTAGCTAATAAAAGATAACTCTAACACCCCCCCTTAAGATGAACTTAGGGAGTAGCTAAAAAACAACTAAGGACTAAAAAAATATGTAAAAAATGCAAGAAAACAACAATGGGTCTCGACAAATAGGCCTGATGAGGTACCCAAGAATAATAAAATCTTCATAAAGTGGAGAAAAAAGGAGAAAACCCTATGGGAACAAAACTCCTCTCCAAGAAGAGATGAAAGCTCAAGTGAAGGACTCAGAAGCCTCCAAACAAGAGTGTTCCAGAAGATAGGAACAAAAAGAAGAGAATGAAGAAGGCCATTGAAGCATGAAATAGCTGCAAACACTATTGAAGAGTAATTGTTGATCTGAAGATCCTCCACTGAAATAGAACATGACCAGGTAGAGAAGACTGTAAATTGCATGAGTGCCCTCAAATGATAGTACTCGAATTAGATGGAAAACAAAGGCAAATGACTAAACTCAAAGATACAAATGACATGAAACACCAAATCCTGAAGAGCTGATTAATCAAACAAAGGAATCATTAGAACAATAGGACAAACCTCCCCATAATGCTAAAAAGGGAGAGGGACAGGTACACTAAAAAGAACGACCAACAAGAACTACATGATGAAGAACTAGGAACATCAAAGGTCTAGAGAAAATATAGTTTCGTGGAAGGAACACTCACTTGACACACATCATGAGGCTAATTTCATGGAAGGAACACTCACGTGACAAAGGTAGATGGCAAACAAAAGGCAAACATCAATCCCCCCATGGCTCTTTATAAGTAGTGCATGTACAATAAGGCATAAGATGTGTAAGATTCTGAGGATACAATGCATATGGGCACTTTATCTTAGTGCATTTGCATAAATAAAATGTGGCAATGATCAGAAGAGACACAAGACTGGAAACAGAAAGACAAAGATGAGACATCCTACTCGAAGAAAGAGACCCTAGGACCTGAAACATCCAATATATTCACCAAAGTGTTGAAAAACAAGAAACTTAATAAAATATACCTAGAGCATAATCTGGAAATAAAACTCATATTAATGAAAATAACACAAAACAAGCTTTCCAACAATATAAAATTTTGAAAAAATGGAGTTCGATGCTCAAGTTATGTCTCCTGGAGTGCAAAAATGAACATCTAGCTTTGAAAGAAAAAACTACCATCAATAAAGAAAAATCAAAAATCAAAACATCCAGATTTGGATAGAGCTCGGAAAGAGATTTTCGACGATATAAGATTTGTTGAAAAACACATCCGTATGACCAAGCTACGGCCAAAAGAAAAAAACCCCTCTTTTAGGGCATAAAGAGGGTTAAATTTTATTTTATTTTTCTTTGTATGTGACGAAAATTTTTAGACGCATTTGCAGGTATAGTCGTATGGATTTTTGTGCCTCAAAAAACATGCCAATAAAAAATCATGTCCTAGATGCCTCTGTCACCAAAAATAGGCAAATTATATATCAAAATTCATGGAATCATCCTCCTGAATCTAACCATGATGTCCTTTTGGCACCAAAATGTACCAAAAAATTAGATACCCCTAGAAATGAAAAAAACAACTACACAAACCCTCGAATACACAGATCTGAAGAACAAGACCCAAAATCTCTCATGAAGAGAACATGGGCATGCAGATCTAGAGCTCTAATACCATATTGGAGTTGAGGAAAAATCAACTCTACAGCTCCCAAAGATCACCTGCATGCAAACCTATCATAGAAAGAGAGAAGCGAAAAATCTATGGAGGCTAGAATTTAGAGATCCAGAAAAGATGAGTCATATCGATTGTGCAACAAGAATGCAGTTCAATAATTACAGTTGTTATGAAAATCCAAAGAGAGAATCGTTATAAGAGGATACTCAAAACCCTAAAGGTGAAAACCCTAAAAAATTATAAGATTCCTAAGTTTAGCGTAAGCTTAGAGTATAATAGACTAATAATTAAATAAATAATTATTAGCTAATAAAAGATAACTCTAATAGAAAAAAATCCAAAAACAGTGAAAAAGTAGAAAATCCAAAAAAAAGTGAAAAAGCGGAAAATCCAAAAAAATAGTGAAAAACCAGAAAATACAAAAATTGTCAAAATAGTGAAAAACAAAAGATCAAATATGGGTAAAATGCAATAAAAATAGATGGTGAAAACTTGGCAACTAGCGCTATCTATGAGCTTGCTCTTCAATCTATGCATTCATGCTTTCTTTTTCTTTCCTTCCATCACATTTGTATATATCCATCATCAAAAGCCTTTTGTACATAATCATGCACTGTCATCTTACCATGGCTTGGATCATCGTATATATCCATAATAAAGTTTGTTTCTATATTGGGGGCAAAATCCGCATTTGAGCTTAAACAAAGAAGACAACAAAAACAACATTAAGACAACACTTCTATAGTGAAAACTGAGACACATCCAACGTCAAACACAAGATCAAATCTTAACACAATAACATCAACCATCAAACCCAACATTCAAACACATATCAGTGGATGGTATCTATTGAATAATAGTCTAAAATCCATTAACATGATTGTTCAACTACGGTATTCTTGATTTTTGTTATCATCTTTCCTGAGTGACTCTAGGATGTCTCAGAGTAGAGGAACGAGGAAGGAACATGATGTTTTATTTATCTTATATTTTAAATTAATCATTATATGTAAGTTTGTCTCAATACATGATCTGCAAGGCATCATCGAGAATATTTCAGATTTGCATAAAGAAATGATTAATTCTTGTCTTTTTTAAACAAGCAACACTCGTGTCATCTTGGTTCAATTATATCTCGATGCTTGTGCTAACTTGCAATATCAAAACTAAGGGAAGTAGTGTTGAGGTCATCATGGTTCAATTATACCATTGATGCTTGCACTTACCTGCCACATTTTAAAGGCTCAATGATGATAAAAAGCAAATGACCAAAGTGACAAGTCCGATCGTAGCATTGCGTTTCATTCACATTTGCATATTTAAAGTAGATTGCATTTTATTTTGCATGGGATCATGAAATCTCATCTTTTCCAAGACCAAAAGATTCAAAATAGGTGTTATCTCTCTTATTAAGTGATTGAGTACATTGGACATCAAAAAGAATAATCAATACATCCATCCTACATGTTAAGTCAGTTCATTTCATTTCATCGCATCTAAGCATTGCACAATAGGAAATCATTCATCAAGTTAGATAATTCATTACATTAAGAACTCACATATCATCACAAATCATGTAAAATGGCATCATCATTGCATTGCATTCCATCTATCTCATATTAATAAAGTAAAATCCTAAAAAGCATAACATAAATAGAAAACATTCCATTACACATGCATCGCATAGTACATAAAGCATTTACATTCATCATACAACATCCCATATAGAATCATAGAATCATGGCTTTGGCACCGCCCATGTTGCAGTGCCGGCCAGTGATGCCCATAGCTGTGAGCATCAAGTCATCACCCACTAGTACCATAGCACTAGCCAGCGGTGACCCTAGTCGTGGGCGGTGGGTCCTCATCCACCAATGTTGCAGCGCCAGCCAGTGACACCCATAGTTGTAGGTGCTAGTTCCTTCACCTCTGATGTCTTAGTGCTGCTTAGCGATGCCCAAAGTTGCAGGTGTCGGGCTTGAACCAGTCAGCATCATCCCTGCACCTAATGGCATCGATAAGCAAAATCGTTGTGTACGGGAAAAAGCGAGACTAGGTTAACATGCCCTAATCCTACCTTTTGACACACATTACGGAATACGAAAGAGCCTAGAGGTATCACACAATTGGCTACTTCTTTTTGTGAAAGAGAGAGCCACGGGCTACCTATTAGGATTTCTATTCCTTTGTTGTAATTGAAAGATAAAATGATGCAAGTTCAATTCCTAACCCCAAAGTGCAAGTATGAACTAGTAATAAGATTGCAGAATTGAAATCAAACAATGAAAAGTTGTAAACACAAGGACAACACAAGAATGCAGATGCGTACCCAGAGTCAAAATCGGAATGAAAATGTTCGGGATGGGGGTGCGGGCGCCACTGTCCTGATTCTATCCCAGAAACTGCTCTTGAAACTGTTGTTTTGCACTCTGGAAAGTTGTCGGAAATGTTGAAAATTGCTGTCTGTCAGGAGGACCAAGGTGCCCAGTGCCTCTGTCCCAGGGACAAGGGCACCCAACACCCCTGTCCTGGTAGGACCAGGGCGCCCCATGCCCCTGTCTTGGTCTTTTGCTCTACCACTTGATGTGAAGGTCTGTCTCGGTCTGCTTCCGTCAGATCTGTAACTTGCGACGTCATCCGAATCCCGAAAATCTGCACTAATATCTAAAAAGGTGTGGTGGGCGGCTATATAGGGTTTTGCCTTAATCAAACCCCTGCTTCGGTGATTTCCACCTCCATGAATAGCCAAGTTGTATTGTAAAAGTATTGTGTGTGCAGACCTTGTGTGTGTGCAAGATCCTAAAATGCAAGTAAGCAAACTAGAGCAACCTAGAAAGTAAACCCTAATTGCTTGTAAATGATAATGTAAATGCTCCAAATCAAGATGCAAAGTGATCTAAAGCATGAACAAATGATATATGGAAGCTTATGCAAAGACATGAAAACAACATGAAATCATACCCAACCCTAAGGGAGGGGTACAAGCCAATCTTCAGTCGGTGATCCCTTATTGCTCTTCAATGCCTTCAAAGCCCTAAATGAATAAAATTGATGAATGCTTGATGGTTGGATGTTGAGTGTTGGTTGAAGTCTTCAAATATTTGCTCTTTCACTACGTATGAGGTCCTCAAATCAAAAATCCGATCCTTTCAAATGAAGAAAGAGAGCTCTTATATATGAAACCCTAGGACATAATTTTGACTTTTGGCCGACCTAGAGATTGAATCTCCCACCAATTTCTTGGCGTTAAGCTTTATTTTATGATTGGATTGTGCTCCTAAAATTTCAAGAAAAATGTCCGGGACCGTGTGCACTCCGGGCGCCACGGTCCCGACAACTTTTCACCAAATTTTCAGGGCCATCGGATATGATGATTTTAGAGAGAATCCCGAAGTTACAGGTGACTTCAAGATGTTTTGACCCCCGAAATCAAGCCCCCAAGTTCAAAATAGGACCTAATTAGGGTTTTTGATTGAATGATGTATTGGAGGAATAAAATGAAAAGGGCACGCTTTAATGAAAGGGCCCAACTTTATGATGTGGAAGTTGATGAAATAGAACCTTAGACCTAATTAGTTTCATTAATTAAGTGCTAAAGGGGAAATGCAATGCAAGATGCAAAATGCGCCAAGGCGGGTGCTAAACTAGGTGTGAAATTGTACCACCCTAGCAAGTGCGTACAATTTACGACACTACATTTAGCCCCCACTTTAGCGGTCATATGAGTACTACGTGCATATGCAAGCTAAAGTACAAAAAAGTAAACATTATTTGAAAAAGGATATATCCATAAGTTGTTGGACGAAGCCCCCAGCGATATCTGCAGTACACAGTTAGGAACCGCACCCTACAAAACATACGTTAGATCACAAAATCACCTAATACTTACTAAGGAAAGTGATAAAATTTGCAAGTAGCTATATGCCCCCCTATTTCGGCTTGCTTATTAGGGAGGTGAAACAGGATAGCATGTTTACTTACGACAAATTATGTGAGAGATTATTGATGAGGGATGTTCACTAAAGAGGCTTCATCAGAGAATGTTTTGGAACATCCCAGGAGTAGGGGAATGAAAATATGATTCCTATGCAACAAACGGTTCGGAAATCGCATCTCCCAAACTCAAGTTATGATGAAATGAGTGATAGAGGAAAATTAGGGTTTTGAAAATACAGGAATGAAAATATATACCTTGAAAGTGACAATTGCATTTGTCACTTTGTTGATTTCTGAGTATTGTTCATTGCAGCGGAGCCCACATAGCTATCATCATGCCTTCACGACGACTAGAGCATCCCACGAGGATTGAGATCATGCGACAGGCCGTGATCGACAATGAGCCATTGGATGAGGTGAGTTGACTAAACTTTGACTTTGACTTTTTGCATTTCCGTTGACTTTGAGTTTCTATGATCGTTTGCGGGCCCTGGAATCTGACAATGGGTCCCACCCAAGGTGCCATGGTCCCTGTGGGGTGCCATGGTCCTTTCAGGGTGCCATGGTCCTTGAAGGGCGCCATGGTCCCTGACAGGGCGCCATGGTCCTCTCAGGGCGCCATGGTCCCAATCAGGACTTGGCGAGGGATGTCAGGGTTAGCATACGATGTTCTATAGTTTGCGTGAATGATTTTTATGATTGAGTACTTATTACACTTATGTTTTTGCATTGCAGGGTCTCCCATACATGAGAGAGCATACCGCGGGGCAGATTCTTCGCAGTCTACGAGATCAGATTCCCCGGCTGACTTAGGCACAGAGGGATACATTGTTGATCATGGTTTTATGGTATTCGATCGTCATGTTGGCCATTCGATCCCATCTTGCTATGCTGATGGCACTTATGGAGCGATGGGATCCTAACACATGTACATTCCATCTCCCAGTAGGAGAGATGACGGTTACACTTGAGGATGTGTACCGCATACTTCGTCTACCTATTAGAGGAGCTACTGTGACATACGCGACCGATCGGTCAATGGAGGACCATCAGAGGGAGCAGGTATATTGCATAGGGAGAGTCATGCCGAGCAAGACGAGAGGTCGCATCATGGTCAGCTGGCTCTTACATCCTACAGGAGAGGTGCCCCTTGTGAGATGTCTTATGATTGCCATCATTGCACTAGCCGTCTGCCCTAATGGGTGAGGTACGCACATGCATGGGGGTCTCACATGGTGCATCAGAGCTATGGAGAGACATAGGAGAGTATACACCTGGGGTCGGAGTATGCTTGCACATCTCTATCACGACCTCGAGGAGTATGTTTTTGGACAGGGTTGCAGCTTGATGACATGCACACTTCTGCAGGTGTGGATATTTGAGCACTTCACATGCACCAGGCCTATCAGCTATCCGATGAGTATGGCTAGCGAGCGACCTAGGGTGTTTGCTTATCCACTTACCAGCGAGTGGAGGTTTGGAGATCTGCTATATTGGAGAGTGATATTTGATAGATTGACAGCTAAGGTGATAGTATGGAGACCATAACTGCGGATGCACAGATGGGATGGGATGGAGAGGCAACTAGCATGCTTACAGAGGAACTGCCTACTGCGAGGAGGATACTCACATATCATAGTCCCATTCTACTTTGACTGAGTATGGAGGTAGGTTGGGCTAGAGCAGTGTGTTCCAGCCGATTTACCCATCTATACTTGACACTCACAAGTCCTTCCCAGACCCAGAGCAGTAGCGAGACCGACGATAGATGACATCGAGACTACGGATATAGAGGGATTCGATCAGGATGTGGTCACTGATTACTCCATAGAGCCTGGAGCACAACGTAGGTATCTCTCATGGTTTGTGAGGTCATACCCAGGGCCTATCTTTCCACTAGATTACCTGACAGGCCATCCAGGCCCATGGAGACATGGAGACCGAGATGAGGATTAGGGATCCAGATCGGAGGAGCCAAAGGAGGGAGAGGGTCATGAGGAGGCAGGAGATCCTGATCCACCCATAGGAGATCAACCTAGTACTGAGGAGGAGGAGGAGGGAGAGGAGGATGACACAGATAGAGATGAGGAGAATGAGGATGCAGGTGAGGATGCAGATGAGGATGAGGATGATAAGGAGGAGGAGGAGGAGGGTAGAGATGATGAGGAGGAGTCAGATGCAGCTCCCCACCATTCAGGAGATGATACCATAGTCTTGGATCCTCCTCTTATTCCCCAAAAGGGGGAACCTGAGGGGATACGGAGACCTGTTTCTAGTACGGGCCAGCCTACACCCATCGTGCACAGATTATTTGAGCGTGGCGAGCCTAGTAGTTCCCAGTCACAGATGCTACAATATCATGATCCCTACTGGCGTGAGGGAGATCTAGGTATAGTAAGTTTATATTGATTGATTAATGTTTTGATGATATAGAATGGTACTAATACAAAAATCTATTCTACCACTACAGCTAATGTGCAGGAGTGGTGTTCCTTGATTTAGCAAGCAGTGATAGATATTTCCACGATGGCGTAGATCCCTAGTTCCTCATAGGTTGCTTATAGGCCTCAGGGGAACGCGTGTCGGCATGAGGACTTGTTTTCCCCATTTCGAGTATAGGTGGACATATGGAGGGAGAGAGAGAGAGTTCTATTAGAGAACCTTCAGAAGGCACAGCGAGATCTAGTAGTAGCTTAGGCTGAGGCTACCTCATATCGCGTGCTCCTTATGGATAGGGATCGTAGGAGTTCCTCTCAGAGTCATTCACGGTCTATATCACGCTATACACCCATGGGTCCACCTTCATGGCCAGATCAGGAGGGAGCGTCTAGTCGTCACTCTCCAGCCACTAGCCCTAGGGATAGGAGATGATCTCATGATGTAGGATAGGTCACATTTTGGATGTATAGTGACCTATTTTTGTATATGAAAACCTGATCCACATATACATATACATATATATATATATATATACATGCTTCTCTTTGTCTCAAATGTGTTATCTTTAATGCCTAAAACAATGTATATTTTGCTTTGATTAAAGTTAATACATTTGGTAGATGTACATGTATGTTCTGAATTTTAATTTCCATGTGATTGATTTCTCAATGCTCCATGATTAAATTGATACATGTGTGACTTAATTAAAATTTTTAATCAAGTACTACATTGATGATAGAGAAGAAATATGCATTAAGCCTAAGAATCATATAACTAATGTGATTTAATTTTAAACTTAAACACAACATGATATGATTCTCCTTAACACATAAAGACATTGTATAATATGCTAGCATAACGGAAATGTAAATCTTTTGCAATTTACATAAATGAATTCGAGACAAACTATAAAGTGAAGAAACATGCTTGTCAAGAATGAAGCAAAATAGATTAAACACAATATCTTTTAATTCTATTTGCTCTAATCAGGATATACTAACATATTACCCAATTTTGAAGAAAAAAAGAAGATAGATGAAATGAAAGGTACGGAATGATGAATTAAGCATAGTATCTATCCAAGTGCAAAGCATTTATAGGCTCTTTAAGAGGCGTACCGTCTACATCTGCTATTTTGTAAGCACCTGATCCATAATCTTCAATAACGATATATGGTCCAAGCCCATTAGGACTAAATTTTCCCTTTTCTTTAGGTAAGGCATTCACATTGCGCTGATTCTCATAGAGAACTAAGTCACCTACTGAGAAGGAATGTTGAATAACCTTATCATTATAGCTTCGTTGTAGAGTTTTGTGATACGCTTGAATATGATCAAGAGAATTTATACACTATTCATCAAGCATCTCAAGCTGTTGAAGTCTTTGTTCTCTATAAGAGTCATCATCTACTATACCTTTGAGAGAAACTCTAAGTGATGGAATCTCTTACTCTAAAGGCATAATAGCATCAGCACCATAAACATGGTTAGAAGGAGTAGTTCCTGTAGCAATTCATACACTTGTTCGGTAGGCCCAAAGAGCATAGATTAGCTGAGTACTCCAATCCTTACCATGCTTATTCATAGTTTTACAAAGAATTTGTTCAGTTATCTTATTGGATGATTCGGCTTGACCATTTGATTGAGGATAGTATGGTGTAGAAAATCGATGTTTGATATGATATTTCTCGAGGAATTTCTTCACATCCTTGTTCTTAAATGATGTCCCATTATCTGAGATTATAGTGGAAGGTATCCCGAATCGAGAAATGATGTTTTCTAGAAGAAATTGACAAATCATTTCAGCAGTAGTAGAGCGAAGGGGAACAGCTTCTACACACTTTGTAAAGTAATCTGTTGCAGTTATAATGAAGGTGTGTCCTTGAGATGAAGGAGGAGAGATTTTACCGATGAGATCCAACCCCCATGCGGAGAAAGGCCAAGAAGCTACTTGAGAACGAAGTTCTTGAGCAGGAGCATGAATCAGATTATTGTGTTGTTGACATTGATGACATTTCTTAATAAATGAAAAAGAATCCTTCTGCATAGTTTGCCAATAGTATCCCATACGAAGCAATCTTTGAACTAAGGATTTGCCTCCAAAATGCCCCCCATAGGCACCTGAATGTGCCTCTTCAAGAGCAACGGGGATTTCTGATTTGTTAAGATAGCAAAGGAGAAGACCATTATAACCCCTTCGGTAAAGAACATTAGAAAGAGTGATATATCTAGCAGACAGCTTGCGGATTCTATCCCTAGTGTTCCTATTGGTGGAATCAGGAAAGGTACCATCGGTCAAATATCTTACGATATGCGAATACCATTCATCTTGGTCTATAGAGTCACAACATGTTACCAAGCTAGAATCTTCTACAATAGCTGGAGAAATCAAGTTGTGAATAACAAATTTAAGATCAACCACAGGGTCCTCTAAAGATACAAGAGAAGTCACACATGCCATTGCATCCGCATGTCGATTATCTTTTCGAGGAACAGGTTCCATGGTATAAGAATCAAATTTTTGTAACAAAGAGATAGCAAGGTCTTTATATTGTGATAATTTGTCTTGTTTTGCTTGATACAGTCCTGTTACTTGTCTTATGATCAATTGCGAATCTCCATAAATATGTACGTGCTTTATATTCAAGGCTAAGGCTGCTTTTATTCCCGCTATAAGAGCCTCATACTCAGCAATGTTATTGGTACATAGGAAATTTAGACGATAAGATAAGGGAATGGATTTCTTTGTAGGAGAAATTAGAACAACACCTATGCCCGATCTCGTACGACACTTAGAGCCATCAAAATATAACTCCCAAGTTTCATCTTTCTCTGTACAAAGAATGAAGTCATCGGGAAAAGACTCAAGGTTAGGGAAGGAGAAAGGTGAAGGGGCCTCAACTAAGTGATTGGTCAACGCTTTCCCTTTAATTGCTCTTTGTGAAACAAATTTAAGGTCAAATTCCATTAACATCATAACCCACTTAGCTAGGCATCCTGATAAATCAGTTTTAGAGAAAAGATGCTTCAAAGGATCAAACTTTACCATGATGTGGACTTCTCAATTTAAAAGATAATGTCTTAATTTCTGAGTCACAAACACCAAGGCCAAGCATTGTCTTTCTATCGTAGAATATCGGGTCTCATAATCGAGTAAGGTACGACTTATATAATAAACCGGACATTCCTTACCATCTTTATCACGTTGTGCCAATAATGCTGCGAGAGCATGAGAGGAAGCAGTTGTATAAAGAAGAAAGGGTTTAGAAGGTTCGGCAGGTTGAAGGATAGGAGGATTAGCCAAACATACTTTTAAATCCTCAAATGCTTGTTGACAATCTTCGTTCCATTGAAAAGTGATATCCTTTTTGAGAAGTTAGGTAAAAGGAAAGGTACGATCCGCAAGTTGAGATACGAACCTACGAATAGATTGAATCTTTCCTTGTAAGCTTTTGAGTTGAGACACATTTCTAAGAGGTGGCATGTTGACAACAGCATCTATTTTCTTAGTATCCACCTCAATCCCACGATGTGAAACTTTGAATCCCAATAGTTTTCCACTATCCACATCGAAAACACATTTTCGGGGATTCAAGCGCATGTGATATTTATGAATTCTTTCAAAGATTTGATGAAGGATCTTAATATGATCTATACGAAGAGTGGATTTTTCTAAAATATCATCAACATAATCTTCTAAAATCTTATGCATATAATCATGAAAGATAAGGGTCATCGCTCGTTGATATGTTGTGTCGGTGTTTTTAAGTCCAAAAGGCATCATTATCCAACAAAACATACCCCAAGGAGTGGTGAAAGTGGTTTTGAATTGATCTTGAGGATTAATGAAAATTTGATTGTATCCTGAAAAACCATCCATGAAGGATAACAAAGCATGTCCTGCTGTAGAATCAACTATCATGTCAATGTTTGGAAGAGGGAAATCATCTTTTAAAGAAGCCTTATTTAAATCTTGAAAGTCGGTACACATTCTTATTTTATCATCCGGTTTAGCCACAATGACAATATTTGAAATCCATGGGGAATAGCCAATATGGCGGATAAATCCAGCCTCCAACAATTTTTCAATCTCAGCCTTAACAAGCAGAGCTACCTTAGGATTCATTTTTTGAATCTTTTGTTTCACGAGCTTAGCATTGGGAACTAAGACAATATTATGAGTAACAATCTTAGGATCTATACCAGGCATGTAAGAGTATGTCCAAGCAAAGATCTCAGGGAATTCATGCAATAAATCTACATATCGTTTTTGTTCCTCTTCATCCAAACACTTTCCAATTTTAATAACTTTTTCTTCATTGCAAAGATCCATCTTAACATCAATGGTGTCACTTATGAGAAGATTACTTTGTTGAGGTTATCATTTAACTGAGGGAATTCTTTCACAATCTTATCATTATCAATCTCTTTTCCAAAATAAGCTTCAGTGTTCAAACAATAAGGAAATCCCCTATTGTGATGATAACGAGGAAGAGTGTCATATGCTCCCAAGAACTCAGCTAAAGCATCATCGGTAGGGAAGACATCCAAAGCATAGGCATATGAAGGATCCCCATCAATATGCTCAGGGTGTCTCATTGGTAGAGATGTAGAAATAACATTCACACTAATACAGGGCCTCTTAGAGGCTTTAGTGCGCTTGTAAGGATTAAAACCAAGTCCAAAGGTCTCATCACAAAGATAACTTCCTAGAGGAACTTTTATCCCTTGTTCATGAGCGCCACAACCATTCCCATTATAACCATATTTAGCTAAAATATGAAAACCACGACCATAACGATCAGCCATTTCAGAAAGAGGAGGTGGTTTTTCATAAGACAAAGAATAAAATTCTTCAGAATTAGATGTGTGAGGAGAAGTTTGAGAAGCGGCCACAAAATTATTGTTCATAGGTTCAGGCAAGGTTGATTGATCTTTAGCTTCTACCTTCTTTTTAACTTTAAACTCTCTAGGAGGAACCCTATACTCACCTACAAAGGTGGGATTGAAGTCAAGAGATCCCCAATCGTCTTCTGTGAGAACCTTCTCAGGATCAAAAGCCTTTTCATGTGTAGATTTAGGTTGAGAAGAATCTTCTTCAGACTCATCCAAAGAATTTTGATCATCGGAGGGTGATGACTCATTCACAGGTAGAGAGTCATCACTAGAAGAGGAAGGTTCAGAGGAATTCCCTTTAGAAGTAGATGTTTGCAAACAAGCTTGAAAATTAGTATCGCCTATCAAGGTATATGTCTTATTGTTATAGATAAATTTAACTTGTCTATGCAATGTAGAGGGGACAGCTTGCATGCTGTGAATCCAAGGTCTCCCTAATAACAAGTTGTATGTTAAATTTCCTGACATAACATGGATAGGAGTAGGCAAAGTAACAGGTCCCACTATGATGGGTAAGGTGATAGTACCTAATGAAGACTTAGCCACATTATCAAAGCCTCGAATGGGATGAGAGTCAGGCTCAATAAGGGATGTATCCACATTCATCTTATGCAATAGATTAATGCTACACACATTAAGGCCAGAGCCATTATCTACTAGTGTTTGTCTTATAGCAATGTCATTTATGATAACCACAATCATCAAGGGATCATATTGATGTTGAATTTCACTAGTAGGCAATTCATCTTGAGTAAACACAATTTGAGCTTTAGGATTCATCACAGAGTTAACCAAAGACACTATATTACTAGCTGTATTAGGTTGAGGAACATTCAAATCTTTCAAGGCATCTTGTAACATTCCGTGATGAGCAAAAGAAGTTTGGATCAAATCCCAAAGGGATATCTTAGCAGGAGTAACTTTAAGTTGTTCTATGAGATCATATTCCTTACCCATAACTTGTGAAATATGTGGAGCTTGCAGAAGAATTGGTTGAGGATTGGGAAGAGAAACCAGAATAATAGGAGGAGGATTGGGCTGCCTATTATTCCTAGTATGATAAGTATGGGCAACCGCATGATAACTCTCTCTAGTTAATTTCTTGGCATAACTATAAGGACTTATAGGTTTTCTTCCTTGCACAGTGATGATAGGTTTATTCAGAGTAAGAAAGGAATCATGACCATACCCTCCTTAGACAGTAAGGAGAGGTGATTTAGGAACTTGAATGGTGGGAGAAGGATAAGCACCTTGGACTTCAAAGAGAGGCTTATTATGCTCATTCAGGTTTATCATGTTAACTAACTTAGAAGTCTTGTTCTTGTTTAAAGATTTCGATAAAGCCACAAAGTCATCAAGAGCATCATCCAACAAAGCATGATCATAGCTATTAAAAGGTTTATCTTTTGATTCAAAAGGAGACATCTCTTCATAAAGGGGATTATTGAAAACAACCATGTTACCAGATTTAGTGGAAGAGTTGATAGGAATTTACCCTTGAGAGGAATCATTCGACTTATCTTTCTCATCACACCTAAATGGCATAGTAACAAGGTTTATGAGTTTTTGGTAAAATGAAGGTTTGGTATCTCTAGGATTCAAAAACTCATCCAAAGCTTCATCTAATTCATCTTGGCTATACTCATAATCATAATTCCATAAATCATCATAAACATGAACATCTTGCAAATAAAAATCTGACATTTTACATAAAACTTAAACACACAATGCAAAGAAAAACACTCTTTCTTTTCCCTTTTTTTTTTTTTTTTGTTTTTTTTATTGAAAAATGAAACCTAAATGAAACACACTAAATCTAGATCTAGATCTAACAAATGTAATGGAAGAGGAAGAAATGATAGTTTCACGTCGGGTTCACCAAAATGTGTAGGGGAAAAAGTGAGACTAGGTTAACATGCCCTAATCCTACCTTTTGACACACATTACGGAATACGAAAGAGCCTAGAGGTATCACACAATTGGCTACTTCTTTTTGTGAAAGAGAGAGCCATGGGCTACCTATTAGGATTTCTATTCCTTTGTTGTAATTGAAAGATAGAATGATGCAAGTTCAATTCCTAACCCCAAAGTGCAAGTATGAACTAGTAATAAGATTGCAGAATTGAAATCAAACAATGAAAAGCTGTAAACACAAGGACAACACAAGAATGTAGATGTGTATATGGAGTCAAAATCAGAATGAAAATGTTTGAGACAGGGGCGTGAGTGCCACTCTCCTGATTCTGTCCTGAAAACTGCTCCTGAAACAGCTGTTTTGCACTCCGAAAAGCTGTCGGAAATGTTGAAAATTGCCATCTGTCAGGAGGACTAGGGCACCTAGCACCTCTTTCCCAAGGACTAGGGCGCCCAGCGCCCCTGTCCTGGTAGGACCAGGGAACCCCATGCCCCTATCCTAGTCTTTTGCTCTGCAACTTGATGTGAAGGTCTGTCTCGGTCTGCTTCCGTCGGATCTGCAACTTGCGGCGTCGTCCGAATCCCAAAATCTGCACTAATATCTGAAAAGCTGTGGTGGGCGGCTATATAGGGTTTTGCCTTAGTCAAACCCCCACTTCGGTGATTTCCACCTCCATGAATAGCCAATTTGTATTGTAAAAGTATTGTGTGTGCATACCTTATGTGTGTGCAAGATCCTAAAATGCAAGTAAGCAAACTAGAGCAACCTAGAAAGTAAACCCTAATTGCTTGTAAATGATAATGTAAATTCTCCAAATCAAGATGCAAAGTGATCTAAAGCATGAACAAATGATATATGGAAGCTTATGCAAAGACATGAAAACAACATGAAATCATACCCAACCCTAAGGGAGGGGTACAAGCCAATCTTTAGTCGGTGATCCCTTATTGCTCTTCAATGCCTTCAAAGCCCTAAATGAATAAAATTGATGAATGCTTGATGGTTGGATGTTGAGTGTTGGTTGAAGTCTTCAAAGATTTTCTCTTTCACTATGTATGAGGTCCTCAAATCAAAAATCTGATCCTTTCAAATGAAGAAAGAGAGCTCTTATATATGAAACCCTAGGTCATAATTTTGACTTTTGGCCGACCTAGAGATTGAATCTCCCACCAATTTATTGGGGTTAAGCTTTATTTTATGATTGGATTGTGCTCCTAAAATTTTGAGAAAAATGTCCGGGACCGTGTGCACTCCAGGCGCCACGGTCCTGACAACTTTTCACAAAATTTTCAGGGCCATCGGATATGATGATTTTAGAGAGAATCCTAAAGTTACGGGTGACTTCAAGATGTTTTGACCCACGAAATCAAGCCCCCAAGTTCAAAATAGGACCTAATTAGGGTTTTTGATTGAATGATGTATTGGAGGAATAAAATGAAAAGGGCACGCTTTAATGAAAGGGCCCAACTTTATGATGTGGAAGATGATGAAATAGAACCTTAGACCTAATTAGTTTCATTAGTTAAGTGCTAAAGGGGAAATGCAATGCAAGATGCAAAATGCGCCAAGGCGGGTGCTAAACTAGGTGTGAAATTGTACCACCCTAGCAAGTGCATACAATTTACGACAGTACATTTAGCCCCCACTTTAGCGGTCATATGAGTACTACGTGCATATGCAAGCTAAAGTACAAAAAAATAAACATTATTTGAAAAAGGATATATCCATAAGTTGTCGGACGAAGCCCCCAGCGGTATCTGCAGTACATAGTTAGGAACCACACCCTACAAAACACATGTTAGATCACAAAATCACCTAATGCTTACTAATGAAAGTGATGAAATTTGCGAGTAGCTATATGCCCCCCTGTTTCGGCTTGCTTATTAGGGAGGTGAAATAGGATAGCATGTTTACTTACGACAAATTGTGTGAGAGATTATTGATGAGGGATGTTCACTAAAGAGGCTTCATCAGAGCATGTTTTGGAACATCCCGGGAGTAGGGGAATGAAAATATGATTCCTACGCAACAAACGGTTCGGAAATCGCATCTCCCAAACTCAAGTTATGATGAAATGAGTGATAGAGGAAAATTAGGGTTTTGAAAATACAGGAATGAAAATATATACCTTGAAAGTGACAATTGCATTTGTCACTTTGTTGATTTCTGAGTATTGTTCATTGTAGCGGAGCCCACATAGCTATCATCATGCCTTCACGACGACCGGAGCATCCCACGAGGATTGAGATCATGCGACAGGTCGTGATCGACGACGAGCCACTGGATGAGGTGAGTTGACTGAACTTTGACTTTGACTTTCTACATTTCCATTGACTTTGAGTTTCTGTGATCATTTGCGGGCCCTGGAATCTGACCCTGGGTCCCACCCAGGGTGTCATGGTCCTTGTGGTGCGCCATGGTCGTTTCAGGGCGCCATGGTCCCTGTGGGGCACCATGGTCCCTGAAGGGCACCATGGTCCTCTCAGGGCGCCATGGTCCCTGACCGCCATGGTCCTTGACAGGGCGCCATGGTCCTCTCAGGGTGCCATGGTCCCAATCAGGACTTGGCAAGGGATGTCAGGGTTAGCATATGATGTTCTATAGTTTGCGTGAATGATTTTTATGATTGAGTACTGATTACACTTATGTTTTTGCATTGCAGGGTCTCCCATACATGAGAGAGCATACCGTGGGGCAGATTCTTCGCAGTCTGTGAGATCAGATTCCCCAACTGACTCAGGAAGAGAGGGATACATTGTCGATCATGGGTTTATGGTATGCGATCCTCATGCCGGCCATTCGATTCCATCCTGCTATGCTGATGGCACTTATGGAGCAATGGGATCCTGACACATGTACATTCCATCTCCCAGTAGGAGAGATGATGGTTACACTTGAGGATGTGTACCGCATACTTCATCTACCTATCAGAGGAGCTACTGTGACATACACGACCGATTGGTTAGCAGAGGACCATCAGAGGGAGCAGGTATACTGCATAGGGAGAGTCATGCCGAGCGAGATGAGAGGTTGCATCATGGTCAGCTGGCTCTTACATCCTACAGGAGAGGTGCCCCTTGTGAGACGTCCTATGATTGCCATCATTGCACTAGCCGTCTTCCCTAATGGGTGAGGTACGCACATGCATAGGGGTCTCACATGGTGCATTAGAGCTATGGAGAGACATAGGAGAGTATACGCCTAGGATTGGAGTATGCTTTCACATCTCTATCACGACCTCGAGGAGTATGTTTTTGGACAGGGTTACAGCTTGATGACATGCACACTTCTGTAGGTGTGGATATTTGAGCACTTCACATGCACTAGGCCTGTCAGCTATCCGATGAGTACGGCTAGCGAGCGACCTAGGGTGCTTGCTTATCCACTTACCAGTGAGTGGAGGTTTGGAGATCTGCTATATTGGAGAGTGATATTTGATAGATTGAAAGCTGAGGTGACAGTATGGAGACCATATCTACGGATGCACAGATGGGATGGGATGGAGAGGCAGCTAGCATGCTTACAGAAGAACCACCTACTGCGAGGACGATACTCACATACCATTCTACTTTGACTGAGTACGGAGGCAGTTTGGGCTAGAGCAGTGTGTTCCAGCCGATGTACCCATCTATACTCGACACTCATGAGTCCTTCCCAGACCCAGAGCAGTAGCGAGATCGACAATAGATGACATTGAGACTACAGATATAGAGGGAACCGATCAGGATGTGGTCACTGATTACTTCGCAGAGCCTGGAGCACAGCGCAGGTATCTTTCATGGTTTGTGAGGTCGTACCCAGGGCCTATCTTTCCACCAGATTACCCGACAGGCCATCCAGGCCCATTGAGACATGGAGACCAAGATGAGGATCAGGGATCCAGATCAGAGGAGCCAAAGGAGGGAGAGGGTCATGAGGAGGCAGGAGATCCTGATCCACCCATAGGAGATCAACCTAGTGCCGAGGAGGAGGAGGAGGGAGAGGAGGATGACACAGATAGAGATGAGGAGAACGAGGATGCAGGTGAGGATGCAGACAAGGATGAGGATGATGATGAGAAGGAGGAGGAGGATAGAGATGATGAGGAGGAGTCAGATGCAGCTCCCCACCATTCAGGAGATGATACCATAGCCTTGGATCCTCCTCTTATTCCCCAAAAGGGGGAACTTGAGGCGATACGGAGACCGGTTTCTAGTACGGGCCGGCCTACACCCATCATGCACAAATTATTTGAGCGTGGGGAGCCTAGTAGTTCCCAGTCACAGATGCTACCATATCATGATCCCTACTGGCGTGAGGGAGATCCAGGTATAGTAAGTTTATATTGATTGATTAATGTTTTGATGATATAGAATGGTACTAGTACAAAAATCTATTCTACTGCTACAGCTAATGTGCAGGAGTGGCGTTCCTTGATTCAGCAAGCAGTGACAGATATTTCCATGATGGCACAGATCCCTAGTTCCTCACAAGTTGCTTATAGGCCTCAGGGGAATGCGGGTTGGCATGAGGACTTGTTTTCCCCATTTCGAGTACAAGTGGACATATGGAGGGAGAGAGAGAGAGTTCTATCAGAGAACCTTTAGCGGGCACAGCGAGATCTAGCAACAGCTCAGGCCGAGGCTAGCTCATATCGCGCGATCCTTATGGATAGGGATCGTAGGAGTTCCTCTCGAAGTCATTCGCGGTCTATATCACGCTATACACCCATGGGTCCACCTTCACGGCCAGATCAGGAGGGAGCATCTAGTCGTCACTCTCCAGCCACTAGCCCTAGGGATAGGAGATGATCTCATGATGTAGGATAGGTCACATTTTTGATGTATAGTGACCTTTTTTTGTATATGAAAACCTGATCCACATATATATATATATATACATGCTTCTCTTTGTCTCAAATGTGTTATAATTAATGCCTAAAACAATGTATATTTTGCTTTGATTAAAGTTAATACATTTGGTAGATGTACATGTATGTTCTGAATTTTAATTTCCATGTGATTGATTTCTCAATGCTCCATGATTAAATTGATACATGTGTGACTTAATTAAAATTTTTAATCAAGTACTACATTGATGATAGAGAAGAAATATGCATTAAGCCTAAGAATCATATAACTAATGTGATTTAATTTTAAACTTAAACACAACATGATACGATTCTCCTTAACACATAAAGACATTGTATAATATGCTAGCATAATGGAAATGTAAATCTTTTGCAATTTACATAAATGAATTCAAGACAAACTATAAAGTGAAGAAACACGCTTGTCAAGAATGAAGCAATATAGATTAAACACAATATCTTTTAATTCTATTTGCTCTAATCAGGATATACTAACATATTACCCAATTTTGAAGAAAAAAAGAAGATAGATGAAATGAAAGGTAGGGAATGATGAATTAAGCATAGTATCTACGCAAGTGCATAGCATATATAGGTTCTTTAAGAGGCATACTATCTACATCTGCTATTTTGTAAGCACCTGATCCATAATCTTCAATAACGATTGTAGACACCCAAAAATGGTCAACGCTTGCGAGGTCATACTTTAACATTTGCGCATTGCCTCATTTTAGGTTTTTGCGTCACATTAACATTTCTCCTATGTCACGCACTTGGTTTTTATCATTTGCGAGCATCGAGTCATTCTTCTACATTCTTCATCTGTCTCGCTTTCGAATTTGGTCTTGTCGACAACAATCTTCAATCATGATTTTGGTCGATCTTTGTCCTTGTCAATCTTGTCATATTGCAATTGATTCATCATCGATCCTTGTCCTTTTCAATCATGTCAGTTTGGTCAATTTGTCATTGATTTTTGTCAACCAATCTCAATCAAATTATTTATCAACACTGGTCATTTATCAATTCAAAATTATGATCAAATCGATATCAATTATCTTTCATCAAGACCTAATTGTCATTTTCGCATTTCTAACTTGTCTTCTAAGGTTTCATGATTCAATCTTTTAACCTAATGTGTCATTTTCTTCCTTTAGGATTAATAAATTATTTATTTATCCTAAGTCTTCTCATCGCAATTAAATATTTATTTAATTGGCTAATTATTCCTCTTTGTGAATGAATTAATTAATAAATGAAAAATTATTGATTAATTCACTTAATTCCTAATTTCATTATTTCCTAATTCCTAATTTCCACCTATTTTCTAATTTCCTAATTTTAATTTCCACCTAATTAACTTGTCTCTAGTTCTCCCTATTTTTGTGCTTCATGCGTCATACTCTTGACATAGCAAGATGTCATAAGGTTCTAGTTCTCTAGTCTTTGCATTGGCAATATGTCATAATTCATGACATAGAAGGTGTCATAACCTTCCTCTTTCCACTCAATTGTGCCATTTTCGAAATCAATTGCCAAAATATCAATGTCATGCTAATCTTGTCTTTTATCCAATTCTTCTATAAATTGGATGATTTTCTTGAATCAAATCCCTTAATAACCCTTAATCCCGAATCCTTAATCATATAATCACTTTGTCAAATCACGCTTCTAGTACTCTTGACCAATAACCAACATCAATCTTGCTTTCAATTGTATGTGCACTTGTAGGTGAGATCCACAAATCCATTGAAGAGGAAAGAAGAACAATGGAGTCGCATGGAATAAGCATCCAATTCGTCATCTGGTTTGCATGATATTTGTGTTTTGAATGCTTTGTTTTCATATCTCTATTGAGTGTGCTTAGGATTAGGTTCATTTGCAATGAGTGCTCTCATGATTGAGTTATCATGTCTAGTGTTTTGATCTACTTTTTTGATGATTCCTAATTCTAATGCTACATTAATTGGTGAACCCGACGTGAATACTAACCTTCTAACCCCTTTACTGTGTTTTGGAGTGCTTTCAAGTTGATTTTGCAAGTCAAAAACCCAAAAACAGGGCCGTGCAGGGTATTCTGGACACTTCCGTGCTTGTGTCAGACATCTTGCACTTGTTTCATGCATCTTGCGCTTGTGTAGGTGACATTCCGTGCTTGTGTCATACATCTTGCGCCTGTGTCATGCATCTTGCGCTTGTGTAAAGTCCAGAACAGAGGTAAAAAATGCAGTTTTTACTTGAAATTTTTGGTGTTTTTGCATTCTGTTTTCTGTGCTTTGGATTTTGGTACTAATTATTTGTGCAGAATCTTGGCATACGCATGGCAAAGACTAAAAATCAAACTACTAACATGTGTTATGCAGAATCGATGGTCAAAGACAACAAATCAAACCTCTAACTTGGGTTTTGCAGGTTGCCTTGGAGAAACAACCAATCTGTGTGTTTGAGTTTTTTTAATTAGGCACTTAGTGATTTTTAAATAGGTAGGAATAAACATTTGCTTGCTTTTATTGTTAAGTATGACATTGGAGTAGGAGAGTATGCTCTCATCCTTCATAGGGTGATCAGAAATCCAGATCTTCGATACCATGCTTGTGTTGTTGAGTGTGTGTCTCATTTAGAGGGCCTGCCTTCCCGACCACTTTGCTTTTGCAAGCAAGTGATAATCGTGAGAAGGGAATGACCCAAAGTGAGTACGGCTAGAATTCCTTGGCATTCTAACTCACTATAAAAAAATACCCGATGAGCGAAAGCTTTGAAGGAAGTGTTACGTGGGAATTGCAGTTACTTGGGAAGTGATGCCCCTTGAAACTCTTTCTCATATCAACATCTAAGTAGGGCCTTTTGGTCTAAATCATGCTTGCGCGACTACATTTGTTTGGTATCTTGATGGGCTTAATGTCTCAATCACGCTTGCGTGACATCAAGGAGTAATGCTTAACAGAAATCCTTACTAAACACCTTGTTTTTAGAGGCCAAAAACCCTTCTAGTTGCTTGAGAAGGACAAGTTCGGATACTTGGAAGAGATACTAAGTTCGCCATGGGGAGATTTCCATGGGGACTGATGCTTGGCTGCCCTGAGAAGTGAGTGTCGTGGAGGGGAGCCCGTGGGGTCAAGCATCTATGTATTCTCCTTGAATCTCATAATGAGTCTACCTCTCAAGTACCTAATGTCCTTGCCTACCATAAGAAATGTGGGAATGAGCATGATTTTCTTGAGTCTAAGTTGAAATATCTTGTATTCTTTTCTTGTCAAAAGTTGAATTGTATCTCATTTCAAAAACAAGACAAATTGATCCAACATAAGATTAAGCACAAGAGACATTCATCCAACAAAAGTTCAACAAGGTTCAAAACACATCTTCCAACATGGTTATCAAACATTTTCCAAAATCTTGTCTCAACATTCATGTCACTTAGATCTAGGTTCATCCTAGGTGTCCATTTTGCAAAGTCATTGTCAACTACCAAGGTTAGGTTTCACCTAGGTCATACTCCATTGCATATCAATAAGAGTCATCCATTTGCATATGTCATCTTGCATTAGAGTAATACCATTGTCATTCATTCATATTTGCATACCCTAGGTCCCTTCATTAAGTTTAGGTCATTATCATATCATATTAGAGTCATTTGCATAGTAATTGTCCCTTTGCATATAGTGTCAAAACTAGGTTTTGTCATCCTTGAGTAATCCAAATCTTTGATAAACCCTAAGTCATTGTTAAGAAGTCTAGACCTTATCAAACCTTTTGTCCTTTTGTCATCAATATCATTTCGTCAAACCTCGCTTAGTATCCAAGCATATAGGGGAGACATCGTCATCTTGTCCTTTGTCACTTGGTCCTTTTGTCCTTTGAGGTATAGACATCATTTCAATTTCCTAAGGGTCTCTTTTAGATTTGCATTCAAAAGTTTGTTAAAATCTTCAAAAACAACCAAAAACATAGATTGCATTTTCGTCTATTTAGTTTGCATTTAGTTGCATATCATACATCATCCTTGAAAAATTCCAAAAGTATTGCATTTTCATAGTGACATGTCTATTGAAACAAGGTTCCAAGCACCAATGATGCAACAAAGTTTGACATATCAACCGACAATGCAATCACAATTCTATCCAACCCAACAACAAAGCAACATTGATCAAACTTTTTATGATGAAACAAATCTCCAAATACAAAAACTAGAGGAGAAACTAGCGCAAGAAAATGAGATTTTGGAACAAAGAGTGAAAAACATTGTGAAGAATAGATCACAAATGTCCAAAATGCTTCGAAAATTTCTAGGTCGAAATCCAAATATTGAGCCAATTGATGTAAGATCCCTTCTTGAACGATCAGACATACCAGCTCTCATCTCCCAAATAGAGATGATGAAACAATTTCAAGAAAAGAGACAACAACATTATGTGCCTTCACAACAAGAACAACAAGGTGTTTACTATCAATCAGATTTTCAACCATCACAACCAATTGTCCAACATATTCAACCAATGCAATCAATGGTCCAATTTCAACAATATGTCTAACCAACCATACAATGTCAAAAAATAGTCCAACCAATGGTGGAATATCAACAAGTTCAATCAACATATCAATGTCAAAAACCCCCACCAAACATTCAAAAACAAAGGTTGCAGCACACACCAACCCAAATTTCAAACATGTCAGAACAATTGAACCAAATCCAATATCAAAACATGACATCAAACCAAAAACAAATTCAAATTCCAGATACAACTATGTCAAAACCTCGAAAGAAAGGTGGCTTTATTGTAATGCTCTTAAGGAAATGACCAAGTGAGTTCTTTCAAGAAGATCAAGATAATACACTTATGTCTAGCAATGCCTCATCCCCCCATAAACAAATTGACTCTCCAGTGGCATCTATCCCTACACCTCTAGAAGTTTCACAAGAACCTTCCATATTGTCCTCATCAAACAACGCACCCAAGGATGAAGTTACCCAAGAGCTATCCATAATTGATTGCCAAGAGAATCCAATTCATGATGCACATCCTTGTCATGTTTCAGAAATACAAGATCCAATGCCACCATGCACTTTATTGCCATTACCTATTTTAGAGAACCCCATTCGAAGTCCCTCTTCCTCATGTTCAAGCATTGATTCCTTGCCAGAATCCATCACAAATGTTCAAAGTGCATTTCCTTCATGCCAAAGCATTGATTCCTTGTCAGAATCCTCCATGCATATCCGAAGTCCAACCCCATGTCAAGAGGATAATTTAGAGCATGAAGAAACATGTCTTGAAATAGATGAAGATCAAGATCCTAAAACCTTATCATCCCATCCAATTGTTGACCAGGACCCCATATTCCCAAACACTCATGATGATTCCCCTATTCTTGTCCATCCTATCCAAAGTCCTATTGACACTCCATTCCCCGAGCAAGATCAAGATATCTTAGTCCCTCCAATCCCAAACGATCCCCTTCCATTTCATGAACACAATGTCCTTTCAAATCCCATTGACATTCCATTTCCTAAACAAGATCAAGATATCCCTTCCATTCTTTCTGACGATCCCATTGAAAGTCAAGAGCAAAGCACCTTTAAAGAAGATTCCAATGATCTTCCTCCTTGTCAAGATCAAATTTTTCCTTCAGATCCTCCACAAGATCCACTTGTTCCTCTATATGCACTCCAAGATCGCATTTCTTGTGATGATCCCATTATTTCTCCCATTCCATCTCTTGAAGAGCCTATCATTGAACCATGTCCACTACACAATCCTAGTCCCCCTCATGATCCTGATACCCCTCATGATTCTAACGTGTCAGTGCAAGATGTTCATGAACCCTCGACATGCATAATGGGTTCTTCCACTTTGGTGCAATCCAATCCACTTCAAGATCTCATTATTTCTCTCATATCATATCCACCTCATAATGGACTCGCGTCTTCTTCCCAAAGAAAAGAGTATCCTACAAGTCAAGATATTCATAAAGGAAAAGGAGTAGATCTCCATAAGCAAGAAACCCTCCATATCAAAGAATATACTAATGGTCATGGCTACAGAGCTCACACTCAAGGCGTTGGTATCCCTTCAAAGTCAAAATCCAAATGTCCACCTTCCCCATCATCTCTTCCATCCCTTCTAGGTCCCTATATCCCTCCATCTCCTATGCAATATCAGCAAAGGCACACATCTTGGAGAACCTTCCATCCATCCCACATGCCTCCATATCATTCCCATCCACATCAACATTCATTCCCTCTTCCAAGCAATTTGGATGCCAATTATAAGCATCATAAGTCTAAAAATCCACATGTATTCAAGGATCAACATGTCCAATATAATCGACATGTCAAAACAAAGAGCAATATGATCTATAAAGAAAAAGAAATATCCAAAAGGCCACAAAGGCCCACTGAGCAAAATAAAGCAAAGTCAAAATATATATGGGTTCCTAAATCCCTTGTGCAAGCAATGCACTCCAAGGAACCACAAAAGCATGAAAAATCAAAAACCATGTGGATCCCTAAGCAGCTTCTTGAAGCACAAAAAGAAAAATCCAACTTGGCATCCAAAATTGCTATTCCTCCATTCAAACCTCTCAAATTTGTTCCTCCACCACCTCCTTCATCCATTTTGGGCCCTTATGTCCCAAAATCCATAGTCGTTCCTTCGTCAAAATCTCAATATCCAAAATACATTTGTCCTCCATCAGTCCATCACCCCTCAAGGTGTGTGCCAATGTTGATCTTGCCTTCATTTCCATCCACTGAAGCCCAATTCTTCCAATACCCTATCCATTATCCAATGCATATTTTCCATCCTTCGATCCTTTGGTCCAATCCTTTGCATAAATCCTTGCCTTAGTTTCATCTTATTTTCCATGCCCTTATCCTACCAACGTCTTTGAGCATACTTTTAAAGGTCATGGTCCATTTTTTTCAAGGCTACTATCCAAACAAAAAGATGCTTGAGTCCTTCTTCCATCCCTATCATGTGTCCATCTTCTATTGAAAATGTCAAAATATAAAAAAAGAAAAAAAGACAAAAAAAATAAATAAATAAAGAAAAATAATTTGTCCACTAGTGAAAACCTGGCAAACAGGCACCTTGGGCAAGTACCGTGATGAAAACCTGGCAAACAGGCGTCATGCGTAATTTATGAACTTCTTGCACACCACACTTGGGGGCAGGTTTCCTCCTTCATATCCTATCGAACCCCTGTCATTACCCTTCATATCCTATTGTCCTTCATGTCCAATTTCCCTTTCCACCTTTGATCTTGACAAGGCTGACAATCATCATGAGCATCACACATCTTGTTTGTAGCTTTTAGTCTATCATAGCTTTTGGTCATTTATCCATTTGCTTATTATAACGTTTCATCCATATTCCCTATCTTATTACAACTTTCTGCCACTATCCCGTATCCTATCCCGACCTTCAGTCCATGTCCCTTATTCATTCTTGGTCTTGCTTATCCTATCCATATCTTATCACTATCCATACACTCTTTTTGTCCCTTGATCTTGATCTGACATAAGGATGTGAAATTTAAACATGGTTTCAAAACCTCTTGACATGTCCCTCATGCCATGTCACTGCTTTACATTGTCATATCCAGTCTCTTGTCCCATCATGCCATAGCCCTTGGAAAATTGCATCCTCGTTGTCTCCATAATAAAAGGCCTTTATCTTCCTTCTATCCACCAACATTTCAGCAAGCCTATTTATTCACCTATCATATTCCTTTCCTTGCTAGACACTGGGGGCAAAATCTCTAAAAATCTCATAAAAATTGAAAAATGTCATGAAAAAATCCTAAAAATTGAAAAATGTCATGAAAAAATCCTAAAAATTGGAAAATGTCCTGAAAAAAGTCATAAAAATTGAAAAATGTCCTGAAAAAAATCTCTAAAAATCAAATAGAGTCCTGAAAAAATAAACACAAAAAAATTGTAAAACTTGAGAAGCAAAACAAAAACAAAAACAAGCATTTTGCAATAAATGATTCCCTTTGTGCATCGACAGATCACTGAGCATTCCTCCAACGACTCACAATCAAACACTGTGCTTTAATGAAATCATGCGTTAATAGATGAACTTTTTCAATCAAAACCAGACATTCCAACCTGATCAAAATTGTCATATCAATCGAATATCAGTATCCAAATCATTTGTCCTTGTTCCTATTATCATGGGTCTTATACATGGTGTGGTATACTCGAAACCAGACTGTGTCCTGTCTTAGACAGGGTACCACATTTCCTGAAACCAAACAGCATGATCGACCTATCAGCACTTTCAACTTTTGACAATGAAGATCAAGATTTTTGTTTGATTTGTTTGAATTTGCACATCTTTTTATTATCTTCGATCATGTTCCTATGTTGCTCGATGATGTCACTGAGTGATTTAGAGTGACCGGGATGGTTCATGGTCTTTTTATTTTGGTTGTGATTGTTGTTTGTCTGTGATGTGTTTGTCTTACGGAAAGGGATTGCATTATCGCTCTGGCCTTCATTGCCATGTAGCGCCGCATCCATTTTTCCATATCAAATAAAGGTTCTCACCTACTTCTGTGCATTGGTGAAAGCAAGTATTTCTTCATCTCTACCTGTCCTCTATCTGATTTCTTCTTACTAACATTTCTTCGGTCCGTCTTGGCAGTCCGTTTGATCCTATCATTTTCTATCAATTGGCCTCTTTTCTAGATATTTCCGGCCAATTCATCGAGGGGGCATGCATATGTCATTATTATTGTCTGGGGCATTTTCATTATTGTTCTTTGAAACAACGCTTAAAATCGCATTGTCTCAAAGAGGGGCAAAATGTAGACACCCAAAAATGGTCAACGCTTGCGAGGTCATACTTTAACATTTGCGCATTGCCTCATTTTAGGTTTTTGCATCACATTAACATTTCTCCTATGTCACGCACTTGGTTTTTATCATTTGCGAGCATCGAGTCATTCTTCTACATTCTTCATCTGTCTCGCTTTCGAATTTGGTCTTGTCGACAACAATCTTCAATCATGATTTTGGTCGATCTTTGTCCTTGTCAATCTTGTCATATTGCAATTGATTCATCATCGATCCTTGTCCTTTTCAATCATGTCAGTTTGGTCAATTTGTCATTGATTTTTGTCAACCAATCTCAATCAAATTATTTATCAACACTGGTCATTTATCAATTCAAAATTATGATCAAATCGATATCAATTATCTTTCATCAAGACCTAATTGTCATTTTCGCATTTCTAACTTGTCTTCTAAGGTTTCATGATTCAATCATTTAACCTAATGTGTCATTTTCTTCCTTTAGGATTAATAAATTATTTATTTATCCTAAGTCTTCTCATCACAATTAAATATTTATTTAATTGGCTAATTATTCCTCTTTGTGAATGAATTAATTAATAAATGAAAAATTATTGATTAATTCACTTAATTCCTAATTTCATTATTTCCTCATTCCTAATTTCCACCTATTTTCTAATTTCCTAATTTTAATTTCCACCTAATTAACTTGTCTCTAGTTCTCCCTATTTTTGTGCTTCATGCGTCATACTCTTGACATAGCAAGATGTCATAAGGTTCTAGTTCTCTAGTCTTTGCATTGGCAATATGTCATAATTCATGACATAGAAGGTGTCATAACCTTCCTCTTTCCACTCAATTGTGCCATTTTCGAAATCAATTGCCAAAATATCAATGTCATGCTAATCTTGTCTCTTATCCAATTCTTCTATAAATTGGATGATTTTCTTGAATCAAATCCCTTAATAACCCTTAATCCCGAATCCTTAATCATATAATCACTTTGTCAAATCATGCTTCTAGTACTCTTGACCAATAACCAACATCAATCTTGCTTTCAATTGTATGTGCACTTGTAGGTGAGATCCACAAATCCATTGAAGAGGAAAGAAGAACAATGGAGTCGCATGGAAGAAGCATCCAATTCGTCATCTGGTTTGCATGATATTTGTGTTTTGAATGCTTTGTTTTCATATCTCTATTGAGTGTGCTTAGGATTAGGTTCATTTGCAATGAGTGCTCTCATGATTGAGTTATCATGTCTAGTGTTTTGATCTACTTTTTTGATGATTCCTAATTCCAATGCTACAACAATATATGGTCCAAGCCAATTAGGACTAAATTTTCCCTTTTCTTTAGGTAAGGCATTCACATTGCGCTGATTCTCATAGAGAACTAAGTCACCTACTGAGAAGGAACGTTGAATAACCTTATCATTATAGCTTCGTTATAGAGTTTTGTGATACGCTTGAATATGCTGAAGAGAATTTATACACTGTTCATCAAGCATCTCAAGCTATTGAAGTCTTTGTTCTCTATAAGAGTCATCATCTACTATACCTTTGAGAGAAACTCTAAGTGATGGAATCTCTAACTCTAAAGGCATAATAGCATTAGCACCATAAACAAGGTTATAAGGAGTAGTTCCTGTAGCAATTCGTACACTTGTTCGGTAGGCCCAAAGAGCATAGATTAGCTGAGTACTCCAATCCTTACCATGCTTATTCACAGTTTTACGAAGAATTTGTTCAATTATCTTATTGGATGATTCGGCTTGACCATTTGATTGAGGATAGTATGGTGTAGAAAATCGATGTTTGATATGATATTTCTCGAGGAATTTCTTCACGTCCTTGTTCTTAAATGATGTCCCATTATCTGAGATTATAGTGGAAGGTATCCCAAATCGAGAAATGATGTTTTCTAGAAGAAATTGACAAATCATTTCAGCAGTAGTAGAGCGAAGGGGAACAAATTCTACCCACTTTGTAAAGTAATCTGTTGCGGTTATAATGAACGTGTGTCCTTGAGATGAAGGAGGAGAGATTATATCGATGAGATCCAACCCCCATGCGGAGAAAGGCCAAGAAGCTACTTGAGAATGAAGTTCTTGGGTAGGAGCATGAATCAGATTATTGTGTTGTTGACATTGATGACATTTCTTAATAAATGAAAAAGAATCCTTCTACATAGTTTGCCAATAGTATCCCATACGAAGCAATCTTTGAACTAAGGATTTGCCTCCAAAATGCCCCCCATAGGCACCTAAATGTGCCTCTTCAAGAGCAATGGGGATTTCTGATTTGTTAAGACAACGAAGGAGCAGACTATTATAACCCCTTCAGTAAAGAACATTAGAAAGAATGATATATCTAGCAGACAGCTTGCAGATTCTAGCCCTAGTGTCCCTATTGGCGGAATCAGGAAAGGTACCATCGGTCAAATATCTTACGATATGCGAATACCATTCATCTGAGTCTATAAAGTCACAACATGTTACCAAGCTAGAATCGTCTACAATAGCTGGAGAAATAATGTTGTGAATAAAAAATTTAAGATCAACCATAGGGTCCTCTAAAGATACAAGAGAAGCCACACATGCCATTGCATCCGCATGTTGATTATCTTTTCGAGGAATAGGTTCCATGGTATAAGAATCAAATTTTTGTAACAAAGAGATAGCAAGGTCTTTATATTGTGATAATTTGTCTTGTTTTGCTTGATACAGTCCTGTTACTTGTCTTATAATCAATTGCGAATCTCCATAAATATGTACGTGCTTTATATTCAAGGCTAAGGCTGCTTTTATTCCCACTATAAGAGCCTCATACTGAGCAATGTTATTGGTACATAGGAAATTTAGACGATAAGATAAGGGAATGGATTTCTTTGTAGGAGAAATTAGAACAACACCTACGCCTGATCCCGTACGACACTTAGAGCCATCAAAATATAACTCCCAAGTTTCATCTTTCTTTATACAAAGAATGAAGTCATCAGGAAAAGACTCAGGGTTAGGGAAGGAGAAAGGTGAAGGGGCCTCAACTAAGTGATCGGTCAATGCTTACCCTTTAATTTCTCTTTGTGAAACAAATTTAAGGTCAAATTCCATTAACATCATAACCCACTTAGCTAGGCGTCCTGATAAATCAGTTTTAGAGAAAAGATGCTTCAAAGGATCAAACTTTACCATGACGTGGACTTCTGAATTTAAAAGATAATGTCTTAATTTCTGAGTCGCAAACACCAAGGCCAAGCATTGTCTTTCTATCGCAGAATATCGGGTCTCATAATTGAGTAAGGTATTACTTATATAATAAACCGGACATTCCTTACCATCTTTATCACATTGTGCCAATAATGCTGCGAGAGCATGAGAGGAAGCAGCTGTATAAAGAAGAAAGGGTTTAGAAGGTTTGGCAGGTTGAAGGATAGGAGGATTAGCCAAATATACTTTTAAATCCTCAAATGCTTGTTGACAATCTTCATTCCATTGAAAAGTGATATCCTTTTTGAGAAGTTGAGTAAAAGGAAAGGTACGATCCGCAAGTTGAGATACGAACCTACGAATAGCTTGAATCTTTCCTTGTAAGCTTTTGAGTTGAGACAAATTTCTAGGAGGTGGCATGTTGACAATAGCATCTATTTTCTTAGTATCCACCTCAATCCCACGATGTGAAACTATGAATCCCAATAGTTTTCCACTATCCACACCGAAAACACATTTTCGGGGATTCAAGCGCATGTGATATTTATGAATTCTTTCAAAGATTTGACGAAGGATCTTAATATGATCTATACAAAGAGTGGATTTTGCTAAAATATCATCAACATAATCTTCTAAAATCTTATGCATATAATCATGAAAGATAAGGGTCATCGCTCGTTGATAAGTTGCGCCAGCGTTTTTAAGTCCAAAAGGCATCATTATCCTACAAAACATACCCTAAGGAGTGGTGAAAGCGGTTTTGAATTGATCTTGAGGATTAATGAAAATTTGATTGTATCCTGAAAAACCAACCATGAAGGATAACAAAGCATGTCCTTCGATAGAATCAACTATCATGTCAATGTTTGGAAGAGGGAAATCATCTTTTAAAGAAGCCTTATTTAAGTCTTGAAAGTCAGTACACATTCTTATTTTATTATCCGGTTTAGCCATAGCGACAATATTTGAAATCCATGGGGAATAGTCAATAGGGCGGATAAATCCAGCCTCCAATAATTTTTCAATCTCATCCTTAACAAGCAGAGCTACCTTAGGATTCATTTTTTGAATCTTTTGTTTCACGGGCTTAGCATCGGGAACTAAGACAATATTATGAGTAACAATCTTAGGATCTATACCAGGCATGTCAGAGTATGTCCAAGCAAAGATCTTAGGGAATTCATGCAATAAATCTACATATCATTTTTGTTCCTCTTCATCCAAACACTTTCCAATTTTAATAACTTTTTCTTCATTGGAAGGATCCATCTTAACATCAATGGTGTCACTTATGAGAAGATTACTTTGTTGAGGAGTATCCTTTAACTGAGGGAATTCTTTCACAATCTTATCATTATCAATCTCTTTTCCAAAATAAGCTTCAGTGTTCAAACAATAAGGAAATCCCCTATTGTGATGATAACGAGGAAGAGTGTCATATGCTCCCAAGAACTCAGCTAAAGCATCATCGGTAGGGAAGACATCCAAAGCATAGGCACACGAAGGATCCCCATCAATAGGGTGTCTCATTGGTAGAGATGTAGAAATAATATTCACACTAATACAGGGCCTCTTGGAGGCTTTAGTGCGCTTGTAAGGATTAAAACCAAGTCCAAAGGTCTCATCACAAAGATTATTCCCTAGAGGAACCTTTATCCCTTGTTCATGAGTGCCACAACCATTCCCATTATACCCATACTTAGCTAAAATATGAAAACCACGACCATAACGATCAACCATTTCAGAAAGTGGAGGTGGTTTTTCATGAGACAAAGAATCAAATTCTTCAGAATTAGATGTGTGAGGAGAAGTTTGAGAAGCGGCCACAAAATTATTGTTCATAGGTTCAGGCAAGGTTGATTGATATTTAATTTCTTCCTTCTTTTTAACTTTAAACTCTCTAGGAGGAACCCTATACTCACCTACAAAGGTGGGATTGAAGTCAAGAGATCCCCAATCATCTTCTGCGAGAACCTTCTCAGGATCAAAAGCCTTTTCATGTGTAGATTCAATTTGAGAAGAATCTTCTTTAGACTCATCCAAAGAATTTTGATCATCGGAGGGTGATGACTCATTCACAGGTAGAGAGTCATCACTAGAAGAGGAAGGTTCAGAGGAATTCCCTTTAGAAGTAGATGTTTGCAAACAAGCTTGAAAATCAGTATCGCCTATCAAGGTATATGTCTTATTGTTATAGATAAATTTAACTTGTCTATGCAATGTAGAGGGGACAGCTTGCATGCTGTGAATCCAAGGTCTCCCTAATAACAAGTTGTATGTTAAATTTCCCAACATAACATGGATAAGAGTAGGCAAAGTAACAGGTCCCATTGTGACGGGTAAGGTGATAGTACCTAATGAAGACTTAGCCACATTATCAAAGCCTCGAATGGGATGAGAGTCAGGCTCAATAAGGGATGTATCCACATTCATCTTATGCAATAGATTAATGCTACACACATTAAGGCCAGAGCCATTATCTACTAGTGTTTGTCTTATAGCAGTGTCATTTATGATAACCACAATCATCAAGGGATCATATTGATGTTGAATTTCACTAGTAGGCAATTCATCTTGAGTAAACACAATTTGAGCTTTAGGATTCATCACAGAGTTAACCAAAGACACTATATTACTAGCTATATTAGGTTGAGGAACATTCAAATCTTTCAAGGCATCTTGTAACATTCCGTGATGAGTAGAAGAAGTTTGGATCAAATCCCAAAGGGATATCTTAGCAGGAGTAACTTTAAGTTGTTCTATGAGATCATATTCCTTACCCATAACTTGTGAAATATGTGGAGCTTGCGGAAGAATTGGTTGAGGATTGGGAAGAGAAACCAGAATAATAGGAGGAGGATTGGGCTGCCTATTATTCCTAGTATGATAAGTATGGGCAACCGCATGATAACTCTCTCTAGTTAATTTCTTGGCATAACTATAAGGACTTATAGGTTTTCTTCCTTGCACAGTGATGATAGGTTTATTCAGAGTAAGAAAGGAATCATGACCATACCCTCCTTAGACAGTAAGGAGAGGTGATTTAGGAACTTGAATGGTGGGAGAAGGATAAGCACCTTGGACTTCAAAGAGAGGCTTATTATGCTCATTCAGGTTTATCATGTTAACTAACTTAGAAGTCTTGTTCTTGTTTAAAGATTTCGATAAAGCCACAAAGTCATCAAGAGCATCATCCAACAAAGCATGATCATAGCTATTAAAAGGTTTATCTTTTGATTCAAAAGGAGACATCTCTTCATAAAGGGGATTATTGAAAACAACCATGTTACCAGATTTAGTGGAAGAGTTGATAGGAATTTACCCTTGAGAGGAATCATTTGACTTATCTTTCTCATCACACCTAAATGGCATAGTAACAAGGTTTATGAGTTTTTGGTAAAATGAAGGTTTAGTATCTCTAGGATTCAAAAACTCATCCAAAGCTTCATCTAATTCATCTTGGCTATACTCATAATCATAATTCCATACATCATCATAAACATGAACATCTTGCAAATAAAAATCTGACATTTTGCATAAAACTTAAACACACAATGCAAAGAAAAACACTCTTTCTTTTCCCTATTTTTTTTTTTGTTTTGTTTTTTTATTGAAAAATGAAACTTAAATGAAACACACTAAATCTAGATCTAGATCTAACAAATGTAATGCAAGAGGAAGCAATGATAGTTTCACGTCGGGTTCACCAAAATGTGTAGGGGAAAAAGCAAGACTAAGTTAACATGCCCTAATCCTACCTTTTGACACACATTACGGAATACAAAAGAGCCTAGATGTATCACACAATTGGCTACTTCTTTTTGTGAAAGAGAGAGCCATGGGCTACCTATTAGGATTTCTATTCCTTTGTTGTAATTGAAAGATAAAATGATGCAAGTTCAATTCCTAACCCCAAAGTGCAAGTATGAACTAGTAATAAGATTGCAGAATTGAAATCAAACAATGAAAAGCTGTAAACACAAGGAAAAGACAAGAATGTAGATGCGTACCTGGAGTCAAAATCAGAATGAAAATGTTTGGGATGGGGGCGCGGGTGCCACTGTCCTAATTCTATCTCGGAAACTGCTGTTTTGCACTCCGGAAAGCTATCGGAAATGTTGAAAATTGCTGTCTGTCAGGAGGACCAGGGCGCCCATCACCTCTGTCCCAGGGACTAGGGTGCCCAGTGCCCTTGTCCTGGCAGGACTAGGGCACCCCATGCCCCTGTCCTGGTCTTTTTCTCTGCAGCTTGATGTGAAGGTCTGTCTTGGTCTGCTTCCATCGGATCTACAACTTGCGGCGTCGTCCGAATCCCGAAATCTGCACTAATATCTGAAAAGGTGTGGTGGGTGGCTATATAGGGTTTTGCCTTAGTCAAACCCCTACTTCGGTGATTTCCACCTCCACGAATAGCCAAATTGTATTGTAAAAGTATTGTGTGTGGATACCTTGTGTGTGTGCAAGATCCTAAAATGCAAGTAAGCAAACTAGAGCAACCTAGAAAGTAAACCCTAATTGCTTGTAAATGATAATGTAAATACTCCAAATCAAGATGCAAAGTGATCTAAAGCATGAAAAAATGATATATGGAAGCTTATGCAAAGACATGAAAACAACATGAAATCATACCCAACCCCAAGGGAGGGGTACAAGCCAATCTTCAGTCGGTGATCCCTTATTGCTCTTCAATGCCTTCAAAGCCCTAAATGAATAAAATTGATGAATGCTTGATGGTTGGATGTTGAGTGTTGGTTGAAGTCTTCAAAGATCTGCTCTTTCGCTACATATGAGGTCCTCAAATCAAAAATCCGATCCTTTCAAATGAAGAAAGAGAGCTCTTATATATGAAACCCTAGGTCGTAATTTGTACTTTTGGCCAACCTAGAGATTGAATCTCCCGCCAATTTCTTGGGGTTAAGCTTTATTTTATGATTGGATTTTGCTCCTAAAATTTCGAGAAAAATGTCCGGGACCGTGTGCACTCCGGGCACCATGGTCCTGACAACTTTTCACCAAATTTTCAGGGCCATTGGCTATGATGATTTTAGAGAGAATCCCGAAGTTACAGGTGACTTCAAGATGTTTTGACCCCCTAAATCAAGTCACCAAGTTCAAAATAGGACCTAGTTAGGGTTTTTGATTGAATGATGTATTGGAGGAATAAAATGAAAAGGGCACGCATTAATGAAAGGGCCCAACTTTATGATGTGGAAGATGATGAAATAGAACCTTAGACCTAATTAGTTTCATTAATTAAGTGCTAAAGGGGAAATGCAATGCAAGATGCAAAATGCGCCAATGCGGGTGCTAAACTAGGTGTGAAATTGTACCACCCTAGCAAGTGCGTACAATTTACGACGCTACAATCGCCATGAATTTAGACACAAAAAGAGATTGGAAAAATTAAAAAAATTGACGGCTAAATAAAATTTAAAAATTCAAAACCTTATCAAATGCCAAAAATGCCATGTCGAAAATCAATGCAAAAAAATCAAACAATTTAAAAATAGAGAAAATCCCATGTGACTAAATCGATAAACAATAACACTAAATTGAAAATTTTAAATGCCCATTTTCTAAAATCATCTAAAAATCATTTTTAAACTGGTTAAATTTTTCAAAAATCAACAAAAATAAACAAAGAGGTTTTTCTCGGGGTACGTACCGATGGACCATAGGTTGTAGGCTACTCATGTCATCAGACTCGCTCGAACCTGTGCTGCTAGTAGGGGATCACCATTTTCTTCTCCGGAGAAAATTTTCAACAAAATCAAGTGCACAAAGGATGAGTGTTAAAAGTCACTTTTACCATTTAAACTTTAAAAGGGGCATTTAAGTGGGATGCATTTCTCTCTTGTTTACGAAATCAAATTAATCAACTACTCAACTTGGTAGGGTAGCGCTTACAAAATTTCTTGTCGAGAGATAAATCGGATAAAATCTAAAAGATGAAAAACATCATAAAATCTAAAAAATTAAAAAATAAAAATAAAAAAAACATGAAAAATAAAAAAAAAAGGAAAATTATCCAATTCATTTCCTGAGGGGGCATCCTCGCATCATTATCTATCAAATTACCATCTGAGGTATCATATAGAAACTGAATCTGCATCAAATCAAATTTTCTTTGAACCAATGCGTCGTCACACATCACTTCAAAGAGGGGGCAAATGTATACACCTAAAAATAGTCTGTAGATAATTAATTAAATATGCAATTATTTAATTAACAACCCTTCCCAATTAATTATATTAACAATGATTTAATTAATTTCTCTAAATCCATCTACTTGTAACAAATCTAAATGATTTATTTATATAGTTCATTTAATATCCCACATTTTGATTAATTAATCCAAACTAATTAATTACTCTGCCCATTAAATTCAATTCTTGAACTCCCTTTAATTAAAGTTAACAAATTCTTCATTTATTGAGTTTAATTAACATTTTCTAATTTATTTGAATTTCTAGATTCAAATGAGCACTTGGCTCCTAACTTCTAACCACCTTCTAACCTAACCCATTCAATGTAATCTTGGGTCTAACAAATTGATGCAAGAGAACCCATTTAGTTCTTATTGGTTGGGGAGTTTTCAGTGGAATTGCTTGAGAGCGTGGCATTTCTTCATGTTGATGAATCAATAATGAACAGTTAGTACCAAACCAATACTAAGAGAGGGGGGTGAATCAGTACTGATAAAAACACTTTTCCTTGAACCAGTTTGACTGAGAACCTTGCACTTTGACTGGCAAGCAATAACACCAGTCTGAACCAGATTACTACCGATTAAACATAGTGAAAGACATAAACTGGTAACTCATCTTTCCATACAATCTAACATCTTATTTCCACTTCACCCATATTCATACACTAGCAATACTTTAACAAAAATGTAAAGACTTACAGGTTCAACATGCTTTACGACTTAACAGAGAATAACAAAGCATCATATGAAAAGCATCACACATAGCACACATATTTTTCACATGGAAACCCAATTGGGAGAAACCACAGTGGGGATGAATACCCACAAGCTATTCTTTGAACCCTTTTGAAGTCTGCTCTGTTAGGAGCCTAGTCCAGTTAAAGACTTTACAATAGGTTCTGTTAGGAACTGATCTTGCTAGGGATCACTCGGTTAAGGGATGGCTAGAATACCCGGTTAAGGGTTAAACCTTGTTAAAGGATTTACAGCAAGCTGGTTAAAGCTACCCTATTAAGGGATTTTCCAACTATTGAAGTGGTTAGAGGTCAACAGGTATTACAATGATCTAGTAACAACACTCAATGCCAATGCAAATCCGCTTCAGTTCCTTCCTTCTACACTCACACTCTGCAGGTATCAATTCTCATATCTGGTCTGGCAAGAATCACATATCTTTGCACTTAGATACACACACAACATTTGCCAACAACTCAACATGAAAAACAACATCGACCTTATAGGAAACAGATAGGTCAGTAGCATAAACCCTAAACCCTAAACATTTAAGTTTGAGCAATTTAGTCAGTTCAATCTTGACCATTGAACACTTTGCTTTGAATACAACGGTCTTGAACAGATCTCAAGATGTTCTCCATCATTCATTCTTCACTGCTTCTTGGAGGCTGATAACCCATCACGCATTCTCCACCATTTACAGAGACTTCACACATTCCTGAGGTAGATAGGATCAATCTCCTTCATGCAAGATCCTTCACATGCAGAAGGCTGACGTGGCAACACAATTTGTTCTTCATTAAAATGCTAACACATCACACAATGTCATCAGTTGAATCACAAAGGCATAGAACACTTCAACCAGAAACCCTGAAGCTAAGACTACCAACCGGTAGTCATACCATATGAAACCTTGATACAAAACATTCCATATACCGGTTCACATTCCAACATACCGGTTCACTTTTTCACATATATCGGTTCACATTTCATCATACTGGTTCACTTGGACAAACATACCGCTTCACTTTTTCACATATACTGGTTCACACTTCATTATATTGACATCAATGACAACACACAATATCATCATGTCAACATACACTGCACATATGCCAATAATCTCCCCCTTTGGTATTGATGGGAATATACAAAGATATCTCTGAGATTCGCAACTTCTCCCCCAATACTGCAGATATCTTCTCCACTTCACATCTCCCCCTTTGAAAACAATGCCAAAGTGAAGGCATAAACATCTATGTTCTACTATGCTGCTCCCCCTAAGGAGTAGCATCCTTCAACACACCAATCCTGAGAAAAATATATCAATGTAAGTCCTGACTGATGTGGATCACACACCTTTAGTTCACCTCTTGAAGGGGAAGCACCACTAATTCACCTCTCAAATAGGTAAAGGTAGTGTTTGGTAGAGGCTTGGTGAATATGTCTACTAACTGCTCCTTACTAGAAACATGTTCCAGTACAACTTCTTTGTTCTGAACCTTTTCCCTTAAGAAATGATATTTAAGCTCAAAGTGTTTGGTTCTAGAATGTAAAACTGGATTCTTGGAGATGTTAATGCACTTGTGTTGTCATGAAATATACTTACTAGTTAAAATACAGGAACTTTGAAGCCATTTAATACATGCTTCATCCAAATTGTCTAGGTGGAGTTCATAAATGCTGCAACATACTCCACTTTTGCTGTAGACTGAGAGATACAACTTTGTTTCTTACTCATCCATGAGACTAGTCTTCCACCAAGAAAGAATGCACCACCGGTTGTGCTCTTCCGGTCATCCACATTACTAGCCTAGTCAACATCTATAAACACTTTTAGGTTGAAATCATTACTGTATGGATACCATAATCCATAGTCAATAGTTCCCTTAAGATATCTCAAAAACTGCTTGATTGCTACCAAGTGGGATTCTCTTGGGCTTTTCTGTAACCGTGCAGTAATGCTCACTGCATGTGCAATGTTTGGTATGCTATGTACTACATAGTACAATTTACCAGTCATTGATCGGTATTCCTTCTCATTTACTAACCCTGAGTCATCCTCTTTGGATAATTTACAACTGGTCACCATCGGTGTACTAACTAGTTTGTTGTCTTCCATGCCAAAGGTCTTCAACGCCTCTTTGACATATTTGGATTGGGTGATAAATATTCCATCTTTCATTTGTTGAATCTGCAGTCTAATGAAGAACTTAATCTCCCCTATAAGTGACATCTCAAACTCCTTTTTCATCTCATCTACAAAATCATGACTCATCTTGTCATCTCCTCCAAAGATTATGGTATCAACAAATACCTCACAGATCAGAATCTGATCTCCTTCTAACTTTAGGTAGATATTACTATCCTCACTTGTTCTCTTAAATTCAGTCTTCACAAGATGGGAGTGCAAGCATTCATACCATGCTCTAGGTGCCTACTTTAGTCCATACAAGGCCTTATGTAGCCTACACACCATGTCACTATCTTTGGATAGGGCAAACCCATCTGGTTGCTTTGTATACACCTCTTCCTCTAGTATTCCATTCAGGAATGCAAACATTACATCCATTTGATATACCTTGAATCCCTTGAATTCTGCATATGCAAGAAGCATACGAACTCCTTCCAATCTGGCTACTGGAGCAAAGGTTTCTCCATTGTCTTCTCCTTCTTCTTGGGCATATCCTTTACACATCAATCTGGCTTTGGTTCTAACCACTAAGCCATCTTAATTCAGCTTATTTTTGAAAACCCATTTGGTGCCAATGACATTTTTATGTTCCGGTCTGGGTACCAAAGACCATGTACCATTCTTTTCTATCTGGTCAAGTTCCTCTTCCATTTCCTTGATCCAATCTTCATCTTTATGAGCCTCTCTGAATGTTTTAGGCTCAAATTCAGAGATCATGCAAGAGTTTTCTCTGATCTTTCTTCTTGTAAGAATTCCTGCATCCTTGTCTCCTATGATCTACTTTGGGTCATGATTCAACTTTACATACCTATGAATGATCTTAGTCTTTTCCTCTTGCTTTTCTTCTTCATCCTCAACTTCATCAGCATCAGCATCCACCGATGTAGGAGCACAATTACTGGTGCTTGGTTGTTTTGCAACCAGTTCCCAGAAGGTTACTGCTGGTTCATCTCCTACCTGCTCACTGCCGGTTTCCTCAGATTTATCATAGGTTTCATCAATTCTAACATTGATGCTTTCAACAATTCTCTAAGTCCTATTGTTGAAACATTTGAGAGCTTTGCTCTTTGTGGAATACCCTAGGAATATTTTCATCACATTTAGCATCAAGCTTGCTCTGATGTTCACTCCTCTTGATATAACATCTACTACCAAATACTCTAAAGTAACTTACCACTAGTGTCTTACCGGTCCAATACTCATAAGGTGTTTTATCCTTGCCATTTTTGATGAGTACCTGGTTCATTATGTAGACTGCAGTGCTCATTGCTTCTCTCCAAAAGGTGTGAGTAACCTTTCCTTGGATCAACATAGTTCTAGCTGCTTCAACCACAGTCTGGTTGTTCTCTCTGATAGGCCATTGTGTTGTGGAGTCCGGGGGTAGATAGTTGCCTCTTAATGCCATTCTCTTCACAATATTTGTTGAATTCACTGGAAGTGAATTCTCCTCCTTGAATAGTTCTTAAGCACTTAATTCTCTTACCACTTTCTTTTTTTACAAGTGCTCTTAAGGCTTTGAACTTTCCAAAAGCTTCAGATTTGTCCTTCAAGAATGTGACCCACATCATTCTTGAGCAATCATTAGTAAGAATCATAAAATACCTATCTCCTTTCACACTTCTAGTTTTCAAAGGACAACATAAATCAGTATGCACAAGATCAAGTAAATTGTCTGTAGTGAAAGGTTTAACTTTGAAGGTTGAGGAAGACATTTTCCCCAGTTGACACTCTTTGCACAAAGGATTCTCTAGTTTGCTCAGTATAGGCAATCCTCTAACTGCCTTGATCTTACTGGCCTTCACAATATTATCAAAGTTTACATGGCAGAGTCTCCTATGCCATATCTAGCTATCCTCAAACTTAGACATAAGACATGTACTGACATTAGCATTTAGCTGAAATAGGTTACCTTTGGTCTGCATACCGGTAGCCATTAGTTCACCATTCTTTCCTTTGATTTTGCACACTTCATTTCTGAATTCTGGAGAGTCCATTATCGTTCAATTGAGCAACACTCAAAAGGTTGTGCCTTAGACCTTCTACCCAATACACATTGTCAGCACTGCTTCTTCCATTTAGAGAGATGGACCCTCTACCTTTTACCATACATGGTGCATCATTACCAAAACAAACCACACCACCATCATACTCTTCCAGAGATAGAAACTTACTCCGGTCACCAGTCATATGGTGAGAGAAACCATTGTCAATAATCCACTCATTGGAAATATCAAAGCGGGAGACAAGAGCCTTCTTTTCTGACACATCTTCCTTGACTGCTACAAACACAATATATTCATTTTATTCATATTCTGATTCCTCATCAGTGACACCTTCATCAACTGCTACAAAATAGTTTCTTTGGTTTCCTCCTTTGAACTTCTTGAACCTCTCTGGTTTATCCTTGTTGTCACCATTAGGGCAGTTTACAGCAATGTGTCCTATCTGGTTGCAAGAAAAACATTTCAAAGGAAGCTTACCTCTGTATTTACCGGTTCCCTTGGGAAGTCTCTTGGCAAGAAGAGCTCCAAATTCCATCAGGATCTCCTCATCATCCATTTCTCTACTTTGTCTTGGTTCACCACTGGTACTAGCTTCTTTGCCTTTTCTAGATGGTGCAGCAGATGCTTTGAAGGCTAATTCACTCTTCTAAATACTATCATCATAATTATTTATCTCATAAGCTATTAACTTTGCAATGATGGAGTCCAGGGATACCTTTGTCTTGTCTACAGACCTCAACTCCTGAATAGCAGCAACCCTTATTGCATAGACCGGTAATAAGGATCTCAAAAATTTGCTAAAAACAATGAAATCTACCATTTTACCACCTACACTCTTGATATGTTCAACAACAATTTTGATTCTTATTCCATATTGTTGAATGGTGTCTCCTTCAACCATCCACATGTCTTCAAATTTACCCCTAAGGCTTTCTTCCTTAGCTTGTTTCACATGCTCATCACCGTGATAGATATTCTCAAGGGTATCCAATACTTCTTTGGGATTCTCTTTGTCCTGAACATCAATAAACTCAATGTTAGATAAACTGCTAATTAGGGCTTCCATGACTTGCCCATTCTCTTGAATCTCTCTCTTTTGATCATCGGTGAGAGTATCGGTAGGGATAACATAAGCATTCTCAACATAGCTCCAATGTTGAGAACCCATGCTTCTGATGTATATCTTCATTCTGTCCTTCCATATTTTAAAGTTGTCTCTGTTGAACTTTAGACCTTCTCTCTTCATCATTAGAGTAGGATCTTTACCTCAAGCGGTTAAGCTTACAATGCAGAGGACCTAGAGATGCTCTGATACCAATTGATGAATCAATGATGAATAGTTAGTACCAAACTGGTACTAAGAGGGTGGGGGGTGAATCGGTATTAATAAAAATACTTTTCCCTAAACCAGTTTGACTGAGAACCCTGCACTTTGACTGGCAAACAATAACACCGGTCTGAACCATTTTACTACCGGTTAAACACAGTGAAAGACATAAACCGGTAACTCAGCTTCCCACACAATCTAACATCTTATTTCTACTTCACCCATATTCATACACTAGAAATACTTTAACAGAAATGTAAAGACTTACAGGTTCAACATGCTTTACTGCTTAACAAAGAATAACAAAGCATCATACATAACACACATATTTTTCACATGCAAACCCAATTGGGAAAAACCACGGTGGGGATGAATACCCACAAGCTATTCTTTGAACCATTTTGAAGTCCACTCTGTTAGGAGCCTAGTCTGGTTAAAGACTTTACAATAGGTTCTATTAGGAACCGATCCTGCTAGGGATCACCCGGTTAAGGGATGGCTAGAATACTCGATTAAGGGTTAAACCCTATTAAAGGATTTACAACAAGCTGGTAAAAGCTACCTTGTTAAGGGATTTTCCAACTGTTGAAGTGGTTAGAGGTCAACAAGTATTACAATGATCTGGTAACAACACTCAATGCCAATGCAGATTTGCTTCATTTCCTTCATTCTGCACTCACACTCTACAGGTATCAATTCTCATATCTAGTCTAGCAAGAATCACGTATCTTTGCACTTAGATACACATACAACATTTGCCAACAACTCAACATGAAAAACAACATCAACCTTATAGGAAATAGATAGGTTTGTAGCATAAACCCTAAACCTTAAACATTTAGGTTTGAGCAATTCAGTCAGTTCAATCCTGACCAATGATTACATTGCTTTGAATAGAATGGTCTTGAACATATCTCAAGATGTTCTCCATCATTTATTCTTCACCGCTTCTTGGAGGCTAATAACCCATCATGCATTCTCCACCGTTTATAGAGACTTCGCAGATTCCCGAGGTAGATATGATCAATCTCCTTCATGCAAGATCCTTCACGCGCAAAACGCTGACATGGCAACATAATTTGTTCTTCATTCCAATGCTAACACATCACACAATATCATCAGTTGAATCACAAAGGCATAGAACACTTCAATCGGAAAGCCTAAAGCTAAGACTACCAATCGGTAGTCATACCATATGAAACCTTGATACAAAACATTCCATATACCTGTTCACATTCCAACATATCGGTTCACTTGGACAAACATACGACTTCACTTTTTCACATATACTGGTTCACATTTCATCATACCAGTTCACTTGGACAAACATACCACTTCACTTTTTCACATATATCGGTTCACACTTCATTATATTGACATCAATGACAACACACAATATCATCATGTCAACATACATTGCACATATGCCAACACATTTTTGAGAGTATATCATTGTGGTTTTGGGTTTATTCCCTTGAGTTCATCGTCTTTGTCATGTTTGAATTTCATGGCATTTGGATTTGATTTTGGTGAGATATCGATTCCGATATTGGCCTAGTTGGTGTGTTCTTACCGGTTAGTCTGGCAAAGTGTTAAGCGAAGTTGAATTGGGTTGTGGTTGATTTTTTCATGACTTGCATATCATTGCAGATGTTGTTTTGATCCTTGGCTAGTATTTTTAGAGGTTCGCGCATCATTTCCTGCTTTGGAAGTTGTTCTTAATGATTTGAGCCAACATGTTACCATTGCACGTTTCATGAACCGGATGGTCTTTGGGGCAATTTAATCGAGTTATTATTATTTGCAGATGGTATAAAAGGGTGGTTTGCAAATCATTTGAGAGATAGAACTTAGAAGATCAAAGACAATGTTTAGAGATTGACTGAAGATGTAGATCAGGCAAGATTCTAATCTGGTGGACTGAGGCTGGAAGGCTGAGGTCCAGATTAGGGTAGAACTGACAGCCTGTTCCCAAAAGCCGATATGATATGTTGATGATTTGTGGATATTGTAATTGTGTTGTAAGCGTTATTTGAATCTTGGACTACGATCTAGCATGCGGCATGTGTAATTATTCAAACTATTTACTAGTTATGTGTTCTATTATGTTATTGGTTGTTCTTTGTGTTGTTTCTAGCATTATGTTACCCATTACTAGTATATCTTGCATGGTTTATAAGTTAGGCTGCAAGGTTGGCCTTTCCTTCATTGGATGTCCCTGCCTTGACTACATCAATTGGTATCACAACTGGTTTGTGAACCTGTTGTTGGAGGAGGACCTGGTTGGTTGGAGAGGAAGTTGAGGCAACTTGTAGACTTGTTCAGATTGCCGAATGTGAGGAAGAGAAAGGTTTGTAGGTAGATTGCTGATCCTAGAGCTTGAGTTTGAGGCAATTAGTGGGAGGAAACTTGAACAGATCGTCAATTGAGGCAGGTTGCAGTTTGGACCAGTAGATCGATGTGGAGAGGCAACAAGAAGCTGTAGTCAGATCGTCAAACCCACTGAGGTAGTTGCAAGTACCTACTGACAGATCGCCAAACCAGATCAAGTGATGGGACTCACTTTTCAATTAACCCCGAGAGTCTGATGCAGGAGTACTGGTCTAGTTCTTACCGATTGGGCAATTTTCACTAGAATTGCTTGAGAGCGTGGCATTTCTTCATGTTTGAGAGTTTAGCATTGTGGCTTTGGTTTTATTCCCTTGAGTTCATGGTCTTTGTCATGTTCTAGTTTCCTGGCATTTTTATTTTATTTCGGTGAGATATGGATTCCAATATTGGTCGAGTTGATGTGTTCTTACCGGTTAGTCTGGTAGAGTGTTCCGCAAAGTTGAATTGGGTTGCGGGTGATTTTTGTGACTTGTAGATCATTAGAGATGTTGTTCTGGGCCTTGGCTAGTATTTCTAGAGGTTCATGAATCATTTCATGCTTTGGAAGTTGTTCTTAATGATTTGAGCTGACATGTTACCATTGCACATTTCATGAACCAGTTGGTCTTTGGGTCGACTTGATCGAGTTATTATTATTTGTGGATGGTATAAAGGGTTTGTTTGGGATTCTTTTGAGAGATAGAAGTTAGAAGATCGAAGATAGAGTTTAGATATTGAGAGAATATGTAGATCCGGAGAGAGTTTGATCTGGTGGACTGAGGTCGAAAGGCTGAGGTCTGGATTAGGGTAGAACTGATAGACTATTCTCGGAAGTCGATATGATATGTGGATGATATGCAGATCTTGTAATTGTGTTGTAAGCATTATTTATATCTTGGATTGTGATCTAGCATGTGGCATGTGTAATTCTTCAAACTGTTATAAGATTTATTCAAATTGTTTACTATTTATGTGTTTTGTTAAGTTACCGATTTTTCTTTCTATTGTTTCTGGCATTATATTACTGGTTACTGGTATATCTTGCATGGTTTATGTGTTAGGCTGCAAGGTTGGATTGTCCTTCATTGGATCTCCCTACCTTGACTGCGTCACAAACCCTATCTCTTCTTGCACATCCTAACCTCATGTGGGTGGGATATTCCCTCTTGGAGACACATGGCACCTTTGCCATGTCTTCTCCCCTTTGACACTTTCCTTCTTGTGGGAAATTTGCTAAAGATTCTTAGACACTTGTCACCACAGGGATGACATGTTTCTCTCCTTCCAACCTCTTTTCTAACTTCCTCAATCCTTGCCTTTGATATCTCCAGATCGAATCCTAATCATCCATTCCTGCCACCTTAGCTTTGGCCTTGGAAATCTAATAAATGCACCTCATTTTGATCAATCAATCCCCTTGCATCTTAGTTTAAATCTGCATCATTACTCTAGTGAATTCATTTTCAGCATTTAGTATATTTAGCATAGTTTGAGTATCATATTATTATACTCTTACATTTAATCTAGAATCATGTAGCAACTCATATCTTGAGTTGTCATCTTTATGGTCATTGCTTGCTACTAAGAGCCACCTACATACACCTTCAAGGTCCTTGAGACTAGAGGAAGATGAGACATTTCAAGAGAGCATAATTTATATTTCTTATCTTCATTTTCTTTCCATTTTATCAATTGTCTCATCTATGTGTTTGTTTATTATTGATACTATTTTTAATAGCACACCTTAAATTCTCCAACCTCTAATAACTCAATGATGAATGGTGAGTACCAAACCAGTACTAAGAGGGGAGGTGAATCAGTATAGGCACAAAAACTTTTCCCTAACCGGTTTGACTGCAAACAGTGAACTTGACTGGCAATCACTAACATCGATCAAAACTAGATTACTACCGGTTAAACACAATACTACTGGGAAAGACATAAACTGGCAACACCTAGCTTTCCATACAACCTACTCCCTCATTTCCACTTTATCCTTATGTATAAACAGATAATCTATCATCAAAGATACAATAATTTACTAGCATAACATGATTCATCGCTTGAAAAAAAATAACAAAGCATCACTTGAGAGAGGCATCACACATGACACACATATTTTTCACATTGAAACCCAATTGGGAAAAACCATGGTGAGGATGAATACCCACAAGCTGTTTTTGAACTCTTTAGAATGATGAATACTAAGAGGGGGGGTGAATTAGTATGCCAAAAATCTCTATACTTAAACACTTAAATAGTCTAAAGATAAACCAGTAAAACAGTTTAACAGACAAACCAGTTATCACACATGCAAACCAAAATGCAAATAAAGCGTTCACCCACAAAAGCAATACAACCATAACATAAGATATTTGACGTGGAAACCCAAATGGGAAAAACCATTGTGAGATGGAACTCACAAGTCACTATCTACAGAATAGAAACTAGACCAATTAAGGTCTTACAATGTTCTTCACCAAAACAGATCCTGTTAGGAATCTCAATCTCTATTAGGAGATAAGTCTGATTAAAGACTACCTTGCTAGAGGATTTTATATTCACAGAGGTGAACCACCTTGTTAGAGATTTTACAAAAGGCTTTTGGGCCTACTCGGTTAAGGGCTACAGACTTCTCAAAGATGTGAGTAATCAACAAGTGTTTGATCTATCTAATAGCACAAATTGCTTGGTTAGATCCAGTATTGCTCATAGTTAATGCATTCTAGCATTACTTCAATCTTCTCTGTCTCTCACTCAATTACAACTTGATCTTCTCAGATAAGATCTCTCTTTGAATAACTCATAAAATACCTTAAACCCTAGCACAACATAAACCCTTTCAACAACAACCTAAAACCCTAGACATGATGTCCTTTTAAACGAATCTGATTTCATGTCGGTCCAATAGGATTACATTACAATTTCCTAGGTTCAATGAGTCTAGACATACTCAGTAACATGACACAAGAAGCATCGTCAGTGTATTGGCACCGTCAAACAATCGGTGGATTGGTAACTCATCACAAAAATGTCAGTTGATAACTCATCACAGAGTATTACCGGTTCATACAAAATACTGGTTGCCGGTCTAACAAATGAAGACTAGTAAGAATGTGTTATGCTACTTTGCTACCTTGTACTGCTTGAGATCTACGAACCGCTTGGGGTTGCACTTGTTCTGTTCCCTCAGAAGGTATGTCCTGAGTGACATCTTCTATGTCTAGGGCGTTGACATCAATAGTGTTGATTGGTTCTTCAACCGGGTTTCCTTCTTCATCAAAAACTTCATTCGGTTTGGATATGACCGGTTCTTTTTCCACTTACAAGTTGGCCATACGTCCTTTGTGAGCTTGAATAGCATGATTCATATGCTGATGAGTGTCTTTTTCAACATCATCAATTCTTCCCTTTAACAGCCAGAGTCTTCTTTTCCTTGTGAAGAAGAGTCCTTTATTTTGGTCAAAAACATCAAATAATTCTGAGTTTGAGAGGTTGGGAAAGTATTGTGCAAATATTTTCTCCCTAATCTCCTATTCTTTTTCTATGGCAATGTGCCATTTATTATCTAATGCCTTATATAATGAATCTAGTGTCTGAGATTTAATCTCTGATGGCAACCGGTCATTTTTACACAAATAAATAATAATTTCCTAAAGCACTTCTTTCTCCTCATCACTAAAATCATCATAGTAATCTACTAAATCATGAAGTAATTTTCTCCTAATATTCTTTACTATTCTTTTTCAATGTGTCAAAGGTTTATATGAGGAGATATCAATATTTACCGATGTAGACGCTGTCGGTTCATTATTCTTCATCTTCTTTGTCTGTCTGGCCTTCTTTGGCATCTCCTCAGACTCAGTCTCCTCAGAGTCTGGTTCATTTGACTTAGTCTTCCTTTTTCTTTCAAAGACTTTTGTTGGTGCCAATACCGGTTTCTTCTTTGCAGGTGACCACTTGGTCACTCTTGGAGTTGCAGTAGTAGCCGGTGCCAATGTTGCAGGCACAACCTTTGCTTTCTTTGCTGCTGGTTCTTTTCCTTTCTTAACATAGGGTTCCTCGGCCAATGCAATCCTCTCCAGATAGGTTCCTATCCTCTTTGCCTTGGGATCAAGAGGTGAGGCAATAAGGGTTGAGGCATACCCTTCCAACATATCATACATCACCTCATAGCCCATTGGCTCCACTTCTTCCATTCTAGGCTCAACAACCTCCATTAAGCATTTGTCCACCTAGATGGTGAAACAGATGTCATCTTCATATTTCTTTACAATATCACCTAAGATCCTCATCCTATGTCTCATCTTCCATCTAAACTCATCAAAATATTTGTTCAACACATCAGGGTAACCAGTTGTGATATCTTGAATGCTTTCCTTGTTCATCTTGGTTACCGGTTGGTCAGGAGACCATTGGACATCTCCTACTCTAGAAAACTAGCCTTGGAAATAGAAGAACAACCCAACCAATAGTTGTCTGAACTTGAATCTTAGTGCATTATCTTGTTTAATCTACTTCAGATTAGACAGGAGTTGCCTCTGTACACCGGTGCACAGGTCAAAAGATGCATCCTCTTTAATCATCCCATAAGCGGCATTTGCCACTGCAGTATATAAGAAATTACTCCTGCTGGCTGGGAATGTTCTATAGCCTATCACCATGTAGGCATACTTCACCAGATCATCCTTGATAGGATTAACTATCATACCTCATGAGTCGCTTGTTGAACCGGTGAGCTTGGCTATTTCCATTTTGCTTACCGTTCTTAGGGCTGGCACTTCCTCTGTGTTATAGAAACTAGTGACTGCATGAATTGCCTGTGGCATGATATCATACATCCTCTCCAGGTACATCTTGTCACCATGGACTCTACTCAAAATGATCCTAATATGATCCTCCATAAATTCTTCCAGAAAGTATACAACATTGTGGAGTTTCTTCTTCTCTAAGATACTATATTCCAGTTTGATTTTCTTGTCCTTGCCGCAAAATAAACCTAACTGGGTGTGAATAGCTAAAGACCCTAGGTCTTCTATTTTGCAGTCAATATAGTTAGAAATTCCTTCTTCTACTATTACTCCAGCTGGAACTTGTGATAAGGCATTATACTTTGACTTCCTTTGAATGAAACTTTTCAACTCAATGGATGTACTAAAACTAGTATGAGATGCGGAAGCCATTGTAGAGTATTTTAAAAACATGAAAAATACCTTTAAAAAACAAATTATAGGGCTTCTCAATTCTCCTTCACTCCACACTCTGTCGGTTGCTGAATCTCCGCTTTGTGTTCTCCTCTTGACCGTTTGCAATTTCAATTTGAATCTCCTTCGCGACTAGTCAATTTCTAGAAATCTTAGCTTAACTCACCTTTTCTTTGCTCTGCACTTTGAAAAAAATTTCTTTGCTCGAAAACAGATAGTGAGAAATGATTTGAAATATGATTTTATACGTGTCTCTAACCTACCGCCATTAATGCTCCTATATTAGGGCGTAAACCCTAATTTGCCGTTTTACTATTTTCGGTCTTCTACCAAGTGATAGATATCACATACCGATTAAGGTCTTTTACCGGTGTAAACTGGGGGTTCAAAAAGATTTCACCATTTTCTCCCCCTAAGCCTTTTTGGAGCTTAGTTTGCCAGTTCTGATATTTCCACACTAGGTGCAGAAACCGGTTCCTCTTCCAACATTGTTGGTTTCTTCCTCCAAGTTTTGTTGATGTCCACTTGAACTGTTTCAACATCAATTTCTCCTTCCTGAGTGATTGGTATATCATCAGATATACTCTTTCTGCTTCTGCAGGATCTTGCAATGTGACCCAGTTTGTTGCAGTGATAGCAGACCAATCCAAGTGCTCTCCAAGGTCCATTGTTCATGTTTCCATTCTTCCTTCTGCATGTAGCAGCAATGTCATCATGACCATGACAAACCCAACAATTTGCTCTCCATCTGGTTGCCGGTTGATAACCATTGTTACATGACTAATAAATGTAAGCATTAAATCGGATAGGGTTCCGGTTCACAAAAGATTCTGGACCAGCTCCTTGGGACCTCTGAGGATATCATCTAGTGTTGTTCATGACAGACCTGCATTCAAATGCTCTATGCCCAAACTTGTTGCATGCATAACAATGATCGTTGAACTTATTGGATCTAGATACATTGTTAATAAAGTAAGGAAAATTATTCTAGGCTTTTCTCCTAAATACATTGGCAGTGTGTCCTTTAAGATAGTTAAAGTAAACAGGTTTGAATTTTTTCTTACCTTTTCCTTTGAATGCCGGTTGCTTTTTTGATGCTTCATCATTTGTTCCTAAGGATTCTCCTTTCTCATGTCCAGAGAAACCAAGTCCATTGGTATTCTTTACCAGTCTAGATGACTCAAGCTTTTTCTCTAGCTTGAAAGTACTTTTGCTAAACTTCACAAGTATTTCCTTTGACTCAGAGAGTTCTTTGGAAATAGCAGTATTTGTCTCCACTAGGCTTGCATTTTCAGAGATGGCTATGTTCAGCTCATCTTTTACTCCTTCTTTCTCCATTTTTCTCTCATGAAGGCGAGCAGTTAGTGCACTAATCTCTTGTTTCAACTTGGAGATCTCATGATCTCTGTCCTTTACCAGATCTTTAGCTTTCCTTCGGTTCTCAAGCTCTTGACTAAACTGGATAGTCAGTCCTTTAAACTACTTTCGTAGATTGGAGTTTGAATCATTCATCTTATTTACTTCTGCAATCATGGATTCCATATTTGCTTCATCTCTAGAACTATTTTCAGATAGCTCCATCAGCTTCTCTGCATGTTCTCTCCTTTTTGCTTGAGATGCCTTGTATTTGACCATAAGATCATCATAGGCTTGCTCAGACTGAGTGAGTCATTGAGTAAGTTCCCTCAAGGTCTATTCCCCCATATCTCTTTACAAGTGGTTAAACTTATAGAAAGGTAGGCTCTGATACCAATTGATGAATACTAAGAGGGGGAGTGAATTAGTATGCCAAAAATCTCTATACTTAAACACTTAAACAATCTGAAGATAAACCGGAAAAATAGTTTAACAGACAGACTGGTTATCACACATGCAAAGCAAAATGCAAATAAAGCATTCACCCACAAAAGCAATACAACCATAACATAAGATATTTGACGTGGAAACCCAAATGGGAAAAACCACTGTGAGATGGAACTCACAAGTCAATATCTGCAGAATAGAAACCAGACCAGTTAAGGTCAGACCGGTTAAGGTCTTACAATGTTCTTCACTAGAATAGATCCTGTTAGGAATCTCAATCTCTGTTAGGAGATAAGTCCAATTAAAGACTACCTTACTAGAGGATTTTAGATTCACAGAGGTGAACCACCTTGTTAGAAGATTTTACAAAAGGCTTTTGGGCCTACCCAGTTAAGGGCTACAAACTTGTCAAAGATGTGAGTAATCAACAAGTGTTTGATCTATCTAATAGCACAAATTGCTTGGTTAGATCTAGTATTGCTCACAGTTAATGCATTCCACTATTACTTCAATCTTCTCTATCTCTCACTCAGTTACAACTTGATCTTCTTAGATAAGATCGCTTCAATAACTCATCAACCACCTTAAACCCTAGCACAACATAAACCCTTTCACCAACAACCTAAAACCCTAGACATGATGTCCTTTTAAATGAATCTGATTTCATGTCGGTCCAATAGGATTACATTACAATTTCCTAGGTTCAATGAATATAGACATACTCAGTAACACGACATAATAAGCACCATTAGTGTGTCGGCACCATCAAACAATCGGTGGATTGGCAACTCATCATAAAAATGCTGGTTGGTAACTTATCACAGAGTATTACCAGTTCATACAAAATATCGGTTGTTGGGTTGACAAATGAAGACTGGTATGACCTGTTCTTTTTCCGCTTACAGGTTGGCCATACGTGCTTTGTGAGCTTGAATAGCATGATTCATATGCTAATGAGTGTTTTTTTCAACATCATCAATTCTTCCCTCTAACAGCTAGAGTCTTCTTCTGCTTGTGAAGAAGAGTCCTTTATTTTGGTCCAAAACATCAAATAATTTTGAGTTTGAGAGGTCGGGAAAGTACTGTGCAAAGACTTTCTCCCTAATCTCTTGTTCTTTTTCCATGGCAATGCGCCATTTATTATCTAATGCCTTATATAGTGAATTCAGTGTCTGAGATTTAATCTCTGATGGCGACCAGTCATTTTTACACAAATAAATAATAATTTCCTAAGTACTTCTTTCTCCTCATCACTAAAATCATCATAGTAATCTACTAAATCATGAAGTAATTTTCTCCTAATATTCTTTACTATTCTTTGACAATGTGTCAAAGGTTTATATGAGGAGATATCGATATTTACTAGTGCAGATGCTCTGGTTCATTATTCTTCATCTTCTTTGTCTGTCTGGCCTTCTTTGGCATCTCCTCAAACTCAGTCTCCTCAAAGTCCAGTTCATTTGACTTAGTCTTCCTTTTTCTTTCAAAGACTTTTGCCGGTGCCACTACCAGTTTCTTCTTTGCAGGTGACCGCTTGGTCACTCTTGGAGTTGTAGTAGTAGCTAGTGCTGATGCTGTAGGCACTGCCTTTGCTTTCTTTGTTGTCATTTCTTTTCCTTTCTTAATAGAGGGTTCCTCCGCCAGTGCAATCCTCTCAAGATAGGTTCCTGTCCTCTTTTCCTTGGGATCAAGAGGTGAGGCAATAAGGGTTGAGGCATACCCTTCTAGCATATCATACATCACCTCATAGCCCATTGGTTCCACTTCTTCCATTCTAGGCTCAACAACCTCCATTAAGCATTTGTCCACCTGAATGGTGAAACAGATGTCATCTTCATATTTCTTAATAATATTGCCTGAGATACTCATCCTTTGGCTCATCTTCCATCTAAACTCATCAAAATATTTGTTCATCGCATTAGGGTAACTGGTTCTGATAGCTTGAATGCTTTCCTTGATCTTCTTGGTTACCGGTTGGTCAGGAGACCATTGGACATCTCCTACTCCAAGAAAGTAGCCTTGGAAATAGAAGAACAACCCAACCAATAGTTGTCTGAACTTGAATCTTAGTGCGATATCTTTTTTAATCGACTTCAGATTAGATAGGAGTTTCCTCTGCATACCTGTGCATAGGTCAAAAGATGAATCCTCTTTAATCATTCAATAAGCGACATTTACCATTGCAGTAGATACAGAATTAATCCTACTAGCTGAGAATGTTCTGTATCCTATCATTATGCAGGCGTACTTCACCAGATCATCCTTGATAGGATTAACTATCATACCTCGTGAGTCACTTGTTGAACGAGTGAGCTTGGCTATTTCCGTTTTGCTTATCATTCTTAGGGCTGGCACTTCCCCTGTGTTGTAGAAACTGGTGACTGTATGAATTGCCTATGGCATGATATCATGCATCCTCTGTAGGTAAATCTTTTCACCATGGACTCTGCTCAAAATGATCCTAATATGATCCTCTGTAAAGTCTTCCAGAAAGTATACAACATTGTGGAGTTTCTTCTTCTCTAAGATACTATATTCCAGTTTGATTTTCTTGTCCTTGCCACAAAATAAAGCTAACTGGGTGTGAATAGCTAAAGACCCTAGGTCTTCTCTTTTGCAATCAATATAGTCAGAAATTCCCTCTTCTACTATTACTCCAGCTGGAACTTGTGATAAGGCATTATACTTTGACTTCCTTTGAATGAAACTTTTCAACTCAATGGATGTACTAGAACTGGTATGAGATGCAGAAGCCATTGTAGAGTATTTTAAGAACACGAAAAATGCCTTTAAAATGCGAATTTAGGGCTTCCTGATTCTCCTTCACTCCACACTCCATTGGTTGCTGAATCACTGCTTTGTGTTCTCCTCTTGACTGTTTGCAATTTCAATTTGAATCTCCTTTGTGATTAGTCAATTTCTTCAAATCCTAGCTTAACTCGCCTTTTCTTCGCTTTGCACATTGAAAAAATTTTCTTCGCTCGAAAATAGATAGTGAGAAATGATTTGAAATATGCTTTTATACATGTCTCTCACCTACCACCATTAATGCTCCTCTATTAGGGCATAAACCCTAATTTGCCTTTTTACCATTTTCGATCTTCTGCCATGTGACACGTATCACATACCAGTTAAGGTCTTTTACCAGAGTAAATTAGGGTTTCAAAAATATTTCACTGTTTGCTCCCCCTAAGCCTTTTTGGAGCTTAGTTTGCGTGTTCTAATATTTCCACAATAGGTGCAAAAACCGGTTCCTCTTCCAACATTGTTGGTATCTTCCTCCAGGTTTTGATCATGTCCACTTGAACTATTTCAACATCAATTTCTCCTTCCTAAGTGACCGATATATCATCAGATATACTCTTTCTGCTTCTATAGAATCTTGCAATATGACCTAGTTTGTTGCAGTGATAGCAAACCAATCCAGGTACTCTCCAAGGTCCATTATTCATGTTTCCGTTCTTCCTTCTGCATGTAGCAGTAGTGTAACCATGACCATGACAAATCCAATAGTTTTCTCTCCATCTGATTGCCGGTTGATAACCGTTGTTACCTAACTGATAATTGTAAGCATTAAACCGGTTAGGGTTTTGGTTCACAAAAGATTTCGGACCAGCTCCTTGGGTCCTCTAAGGATATCTTCCGGTGTTGTTCATGATAGACCTGCATTCAGATGCTCTATGCCCAAACTTGTTGCATGCATAACAATGACTGTTGAACTTATTGGATCTAGATACATTGTTAATAAAGTAAGGAAAATTATTGTAGGCTTTGCTCCTACATACATTGGTAGTGTGTCCTTCTTTAAGACAGTTAAAGCAAACAGGTTTGAATTTTTGCTTACCTTTTCCTTTGAATGCAGGTTGCTTTTTTGATGCTTCAGCATTTGTTCCTGAGGATTCTCCTTTCTCATGTCCAGAGAAACCAAGTCCATTGGTATTCTTCACCGGTCTAGATGACTCAAGCTTTTGCTCTAGCTTGATAGTACTTTTGCTGAACTTCACAAGTATTTCCTTTGACTAAGAGAGTTCTTTGGAAATAGCAGTATTTGTCTCCACTAGGCTTGCATTTTCAGAGATGGCTATGTTCAGTTCATCTTTTACTCCTTCTTTCTCCATTCTGCTCTCATGAAGGTGAGTAGTCAGTGCACTAATCTCTTGTTTCAACTTGGAGATCTCATGATCTTTGTCCTTTACTAGATCTTCAGCTTTCCTCTGGTTCTCAAGCTCTTGACTAAACCGAATAGTCAGTCCTTCCAACTAATTTCTCAGATTGGGGTTTGAATCATTCAGCTTATTTACTTCTGCAATCATGGCTTCCATATTTTCTTCATCTTCAAAACTATTTTCAGATAGCTCCATCAGCTTCTCTACATGTTTTCTCCTTTTTGCTTGAGATGCCTTGTATTTGACCATAAGATCATCATAGGCTTGCTCAAACTAAGTGAGCCATTGAGTAAGTTCCCTCAAGGTGTATTCCCCCATATCTCTTTCCAAGTGGTTAAACTGATAGAAAGGTAGGATCTGATACCAATTGATGAATACTAAGAGGGTGGGTGAGTTAGTATGCCAAAAATCTCTGTACTTAAACACTTAAATAGTCTGAAGATAAACTGGTAAAATAGTTTAACAAACAAACTGGTTATCACACATGCAAACCAAAATGCAAATAAAGCGTTCACCCACAAAAGCAATACAACCATAACATAAGATATTTGACATGGAAACCCAAATGGGAAAAACCACTGTGAGATGGAACTCACAAGTCAATATCCGCAGAATAGAAACCAGACCAGTTAAGGTCTTCCAATGTTCTTCACTAGAACAGATCCTGTTAGGAATCTCAATCTCTGTTAGGAGATAAGTCTGATTAAAGACTACCTTACTAGAGGATTTTAGATTCACAGAGGTGAACCACCTTGTTAGAAGATTTTACAAAAGGCTTTTGGGCCTACCCAGTTAAGGGCTATAGACTTGTCAAAGATGTGAGTAATCAACAAGTGTTTGATCTATCTAATAGCATAAACTGCTTGGTTAGATCCAGTCTTGCTCATAGTTAATGCATTCTAGCATTACTTCAATCTTCTTTGTCTCTCACTCAGTTACAACTTGATCTTCTCAGATAAGATCGCTCTTTCAATAACTCATCAACCACCATAAACCCTAGCACAACATAAACCCTTTCAGTAACAACCTAAAACCCTAGACATGATGTCCTTTTAAACGAATCTGATTTCATGTCGGTCCAATAGGATTACATTACAATTTCCTAGGTTCAATGAATCTAGACATACTTAGTAACATGACACAAGAAGCACCGTCAGTGTGTCGGCACCGTCAAACAATCGATGGATTGGTAACTCATCACAAAAATGCTGGTTAGTAACTCATCACAGAGTATTACCGGTTCATACAAAATACCGATTGTCGGTTTGACAAATGAAGACTGGTAAGAATGTGTTATGCCGCTTTTCTCCCTCATACCGCTTGAGATCTATGAACTACTTGGGGTTGCACCTATTCTGTTCCCTCAGAAGGTATGTCCTTAGTGACATCTTCTATGTCCAGGGCATTGACATCAATATTGTCAATTGGTTCTTCAATCGGGTTTCCTTCTTCATCAAAAACTTCATCCGATTTGGATATGACCTGTTCTTTTTCCACTTGCAGGTTGGCCATACGTGCTTTGTGAGCTTGAATAGCATGATTCATATGCTGATGAGTGTTTTTTTCAACATCATCAATTCTTCCCCCTAACAGCTAGAGTCTTCTTCTGCTTGTGAAGAAGAGTCCTTTATTTTGGTCCAAAACATCAAATAATTTTGAGTTTGAGGGGTCAGGAAAGTACTGTGCAAAGACTTTCTCCCTAATCTCCTATTCTTTTTCTATGGCAATGTCCCATTTATTATCTAATGCCTTATATAGTGAATCCAGTGTCTGAGATTTAATCTCTGATGGCGACCAGTCATTTTTACACAAATAAATAATAATTTCCTAAGTACTTCTTTCTCCTCATCACTAAAATCATCATAGTAATCTACTAAATCATGAAGTAATTTTCTCCTAATATTCTTTACTATTCTTTGACAATGTGTCAAAGGTTTATATGAGGAGATATCGATATTTACCAGTGCAGATGCTCCGGTTCATTATTCTTCATCTTCTTTGTCTGTCTGGCCTTCTTTGGCATCTCCTCAGACTTAGTCTCCTCAAAGTCCAGTTTATTTGACTTAGTCTTCCTTTTTCTTTCAAAGACTTTTGACAGTGCCACTACCGGTTTCTTCTTTGTAGGTGACCGCTTGGTCACTCTTGGAGTTGTAGTAGTAGCAGGTGCCGATGTTGTAGGCACTGCCTTTGCTTTCTTTGTTGCCGATTCTTTTCCTTTCTTAATAGAGGGTTCCTCGGCTAGTGCAATCCTATCCAGATAGGTTCCTGTCCTCTTTGCCTTGGGATCAAGAGGTGAGGCAATAAGGGTTGACGCATACCCTTCTAGCATATCGTACATCACCTCATAGCCCATTGGTTCCACTTGTTCCATTCTAGGCTCAACAACCTCCATTAAGCATTTGTCCACTTGAATGGTGAAATAGATGTCATCTTCATATTTCTTAATAATATCACCTGAGATCCTCATCCTTTGGCTCATCTTCCTTTTTAACTCATCAAAATATTTGTTCAGCACATCAGGGTAACCGGTTCTGATAGCTTGAATGCTTTCCTTGATCTGCTTGGTTATCGGTTGGTCAGGAGACCATTGGACATCTCCTACTCCAAGAAAGTAGCCTTGGAAATAGAAGAACAACCCAACCAATAGTTGTCTGAACTTGAATCTCAGTGCATTATCCTGTTTAATCGACTTCAGATTAGATAGGAGTTTCCTTTGCATACATGTGCACAGGTCAAAAGATGCATCCTCTTTAATCATCTGGTAAGAAGCATTTACTACTGTAGTAGATACAGAATTAATCCTGCTGGCTGAGAATGTTCTGTAGCCTATCATTATGTAGGCATACTTCATTAGATCATCCTTGATAGGATTAACTGTCATACCTCGTGAGTCGCTTCTTGAACCGGTGACCTTGGCTATTTTCGTTTTGCTTATCGTTCTTAAGGTTGGCACTTCCCCTATGTTGTAGAAACTGGTGACTGCATGAATTGCCTGTGGCATGATATCATGTGTCCTCTCCAAGTACATCTTGTCACCATGGACTCTGCTCAAAATGATCCTAATATGATCCTCCATAAAGTCTTCCGGAAAGTATACAGCATTGTGGAGTTTCTTCTTCTCTAAGATACTGTATTCCGGTTTGATTTTCTTGTCCTTGCCGCAAAATAAAGCTAACTGGGTGTGAATAGCTAAAGACCCTAGGTCTTCTATTTTGCAGTCAATATAGTCAGAAATTCCCTCTTCCACTATTACTCCAGCCAGAACTTGTGACAAGGCATTATACTTTGACTTCCTTTGAATGAAACTTTTTGACTCAATGGATGTACTAGAACTGGTATGAGATGCGGAAGCCATTGTAGAGTATTTTAAGAACACAAAAAGTACCTTTAAAATGCGAATTTAGGGCTTCCTTATTCTCCTTCACTCCACACTCTGTCGGTTGCTGAATCACCGCTTTGTGTTCTCCTCTTGACCGTTTGCAATTTCAATTTGAATCTGCTTCGTGATTAGTCAATTTCTTGAAATCTTAGCTTAACTCGCCTTTTCTTTGCTCTGCACTTTGAAAAACTTTTCTTTGCTCGAAAATAGATAGTGAGAAATGATTTGAAATATGCTTTTATACATGTCTCTCACCTACCACCATTAATGCTCCTCTATTAGGGCGTAAACCCTAATTTGCCTTTTTACCATTTTTTGTCTTCTGCCATGTGACACGTATCACATACCGGTTAAGGTCTTTTACCAGTGTAAACTAGGGTTTCAAAAACATTTTGCCATTTGCTCCCCCTAAGCCTTTTTGGAGCTTAGTGTGTCAGTTCTGATATTTCCACACTAGGTGCAGAAACTGGTTCCTCTTCCAACATTGTTGGTTTCTTCCTCGAGGTTTTGATCATGCCCACTTGAACTGTTTCAACATCAATTTCTGCTTCCTGAGTGACCAGTATATCATCAGATATACTCTTTCTGCTTCTCTAGAATCTTGCAATGTGACCTGGTTTGTTGCAGTGATAGCAAACCAATCCAGGTGCTCTCCAAGGTCCATTGTTCATGTTTCCATTCTTCCTTCTACATGTAGCAGCAGTGTGACCATGACCATGACAAATCCAACAGTTTTCTCTCCATCCGATTGCCGATTGATAACCATTGTTACCTGACTGATAATTATAAGCATTAAACCGATTAGGATTCCAGTTCACAAAAGATTCCAGACCAACTCCTTGGGTCCTCTAAGGATATCTTCCGGTGTTGTTCATGATAGACCTGCATTCAAATGCTCTATGCCCAAACTTGTTGCATGCATAACAATGACCGTTGAACTTATTGGATCTAGATACATTGTTAATAAAGTAAGGAAAATTATTGTAGGCTTTGCTCCTACATACATTGGTAGTGTGTCCTTCTTTAAGACAGTTAAAGCAAACAGGTTTGAATTTTTGCTTACCTTTTCCTTTGAATGCGGGTTGCTTTTTTGATGCTTCAGCATTTGTTCCTAAGGATTCTCCTTCCTCATGTCCAGACAAACCAAGTCCATTGGTATTCTTTACCAGTCTAGATGACTCAAGCTTTTGCTCTAGCTTGACAATACTTTTGCCTGAACTTTGTAAGTATTTCCTTTTACTCAGAGAGTTCTTTGGAAATAGTAGTATTTGTCTCCACTAGGCTTGCATTTTCAGAGATGGCTATGTTCAGTTCATCTTTTACTCCTTTCTCCATTGTGTTGTCATGAAGGCAAGCAGTCAGTGCACTAATCTCTTGTTTCAACTTGGAGATCTAATGATCTATGTCCTTTGCCAGATCTTTAGCTTTCCTTCGCTTCTCAAGCTCTTGACTAAACTGGATAGTCAGTCCTTCCAACTCCTTTCTCAGATTGGAGTTTGAATCATTTAGCTTATTTACTTCTGCAATCATGGCTTCCATATTTGCTTCATCTTCAGAACTATTTTCAGATAGCTCCATCAGCTTCTCTGCATGTTCTCTCCTTTTTGCTTGAGATGCCTTGTATTTGACCATAAGATCATCATAGGCTTGCTCAGACTGAGTGAGCCGTTGAGTAAGTTCCCTCAAGGTGTATTCCCCCATATCTCTTTCCAAGTGGTTAAACTTATAGAAAGGTAGGCTCTAATACCAATTGATGAATACTAAGAGGGGGGGTGAATTAGTATGCCAAAAATCTTTGTACTTAAACACTTAAACAGTCTAAAGATAAATCGGTAAAATAGTTTAACAGATAGACCGGTTATCACACATGCAAACCAAAATGCAAATAAAGCATTCACCCATAAAAGCAATACAACCATAACACAAGATATTTTATGTGGAAACCCAAATGGGAAAAACCATGAGGAGATGGAACTCACAAGTCACTATTCACAGAATAGAAACCAGACCGGTTAAGGTCAGACTGGTTAAGGTCTTACAATGTTCTTCACCAGAATAGATCCTATTAGGGATGTCAATCTCTATTAGGAGATAAGTCCGATTAAAGACTACCTTGCTAGAGGATTGTAGATTCATAGAGGTGAACCACCTTGTTAGAGAATTTTACAAAAGGCTTTTGGGCCTACTCGGTTAAGGGCTACAAACTTGTCAAAGATGTGAGTAATCAACAAGTGTTTGATCTATCTAATAGCACAAACTGCTTGGTTAGATCCAGTATTGCTCATAGTTAATGCTTTCCAGCATTACTTCAATATTCTCTGTCTCTCACTTAGTTACAACTTGATCTTCTCAGATAAGATTGCTCTTTTAATAACTCATCAACCACCTTAAACCCTAGCACAACATAAACCCTTTCAGTAACAACCTAAAACCCTAGACATGATGTCCTTTTAAAGGAATTTGATTTCATGTCGGTCTAATAGGATTACATTACAATTTTCTAGGTTCAGTGAATCTAGACATACTTAGTAACATGACACAAGAAGCATCGTTAGTGTGTTGGCACCATCAAACAATTGGTGGATTGTTAACTCATCACAAAAATGTCGGTTGGTAACTCATCATAGAGTATTATTGGTTCATACAAAATACTGGCTGCCGGTTTGACAAATGAAAACTGTTAAGAATGTGTTATGCCACTTTGCTCCCTCATACCTCTTGAGATTTACAAATCGCTTGGGGTCAACATGCCACTTCAGACTAGGAAACACATTCTACAAAATCACCAATAGTCTAAAGACTAGAATACAACATACCAGTTGGAACAGATACCGGTTGAGCTCTAGCTCATACATATAAAGTGGATCTCAATGCAAGTGTGTGTCCATCAATGACAATCACAACATAAACATAAAAAATGCCAACATAGAAGTCTGCTCTGTTAGGAGCCTAGTCTGGTTAAAGACTGTTACAACAGGTTCTATTAGGAACCGATCCTGTTAGGGATCACCCGGTTAAGGGTTAAACCCTATTAGAGGTTACCTTGTTAGAGGATTTTATGAACTCAATGTCTTTGAGTCACCCTGTTAAAGGATTTATAGTAAGCTAGTTAAAGCTACCCAGTTAAGGGATTTTCCAACTGTTGAAGTAGTTAAAGATCAACAGGTATTACAATGATCTAGTAATAGCACTCAATGCCAATGCAGATCTGCTTTAGTTCCTTCCTTCTGCACACACACTATACAGGTATCAATCCTCTTATCTAGTCTAGCAAGAATCACGTATCTCTACACTTAGATACACACACAACATTTGCCAACAACCTCAACATGAAACACAACATTGACCTTATAGAACACAGATAGGTCGGCAGCACTTAGAATAGATAGAACACTTAGGTTAAGCAATTGATCAGTTCAATCCTGACCATTGAGCACTTTGCATTTGAGTACAATGGTCTTGAACAGATCTCAAGACATTCTGCATCGTTTGTTCTTCACTGCTTCTTAGAGGTGATAACCCATCACACGTTCTCCACCGTTTGTAGAGACTTCACACATTCCCGAGGTAGATAGGATCAATCTCCTTCATGCAAGATCCTTCATGTGCACGAGGCTGACGTGGCAACATGATCTAATCTCCATTACAATGCTAACTCATCACACAGGCTCGAAACACTTCAACTGAAAACCCTGAAGCTGAGACTACCAATTGGTAGTCATGCCATATGAACCCTAGATACAAAACATTCCTTATATCGGTTGTCATTCTGACATACCAGTTTCGGTTCACAACATCATACCTGTTCACTTGGACAAGCATACCGCTTCACCTTTTTTCACATATGCCAGTTCACTCTTCATCATGTTACCGGTTCACTCTTCAGCATATTGACATCAATGACAACACAATATCATCATGTCAACATATTCTACCCATATGCCAACAATCTCTCCCTTTGGCATTGATGGCAATATACAATGATATCACATCTTCTCCTTAATACTGTAGATATCTTTTCCACTTCACATCTTCTCCCCCTTTGACAACAATGCCAAAGTGGAGGCACAAGCTTCCTTGTCCCACTACGCTGCTCCCCGTGAGGAGTAGCATCCTTCAACACATCAATCTTGAAAAGATATAGAAAAAGTAAGATCTGACGGATGTGGAGCACAAACCTTTAGATTACCTCTTGAGGGGGCAACACCCCTAACTCACCTCTTAGATAGGTAAAAGTAGCCTTCGGTAGAGGCTTGGTGAATGTTACTGGTAACTGCTCCTTACTGGAAACATGTTCCAATGCCACCTCTTTGTTTTGAACCTTTTCCCTCAAGAAATGATACTTGAGTTCAAAGTGCTTGGTTCTAGCATGTAAAACCAGATTCTTGGAAATGTTAATTGCATTTGTATTGTCACAGAATATACTTACTGCTTCAGATACAGGAACTTTGAAGCCATTCAATACATGCTTCATCCAAATAGTCTGGGTGCAGTTCATAAAAGCTGCAACATACTCCGCTTTTTCTGTAGACTGAGAGATACAACTCTTTTTTTTACTCATCGATGAAACCAGTCTACCACCGAGAAATAATGCACCACCGGTTGTGCTCTTTCGATCATCTACATTACTAGCCCAATCAGCATCTGTGAACACTTTTAGGTTTAAATCATTATTGTATGGATACCATAACCCATAGTCAATAGTTCCCTTCAGATATCTAAGAATCCATTTGACTGCTACCAAGTGGGATTCTCTTGGGCTTTGCTGAAACTGAGTGGTAATACCCACTGCATGTGCAATGTCGGGTCTGCTATGCACTAGATAATGCAACTTACTAATCATTGATCGCTAATCCTTCTCATTTACCAATGCTGAGTCATCCTCTTTTAATAGCTTACAACTAGTCACCATTGGTGTACAAACCAATTTACTGTCTTCCATGCCAAAGGTCTTCAACACCTCTTTGACATACTTGGACTGAGTAATAAAGATTCCATTTTTTATTTGCTAAATCTACAGTCCAATAAAGAACTTAATTTCCCCTATGAGTGACATTTCAAACTCCTTTTTCATCTCATCTGCAAAGTCATGACTCATCTTGTCATCTCCACCAAAGATTATGTCATCAACAAATGCTTCGTGGATCAAAATCTGATCTCCTTCTGATTTCAAGTAGATATTGCTATCTTCACTTGTTCTTTCAAATCCAATCTTTACAAGATGGGAATGCAAGCGTTCATACCATGCTCTCGGTGCATGCTTTAGTCCATACAAGGCTTTATGTAGCCTACACACCATGTCACTGTCTTTTGATAGAGAAAACCCATCTAGTATTGGGCTGATTTGCAACCGGTTCCCAGAAGGTTACTACCGGTTCATCTCCTACTTGCTCACTGCCAGTTTCCTCAGGTTTCCCAGAGTTTTCATCAACCATAACATTGATGCTTTCAACAATTCTTTGAGTCCTATTGTTGAAGCATTTGAGAGCTTTACTCTTGGTGGAATATCCTAGGAATATTCCCTCATCACATTTAGCATCAAACTTGCTCTAATGTTCACTCCTCTTGATGTAACATTTACTACCAAACACTCTAAAGTAGCTTACCACTGGTGTCTTACCGGTCTAGTACTCATAAGGAGTCTTATCCTTTCCCTTTTTGATGAGTACCCGATTCATTATGTAGACTACAATGCTCATTGCTTCTCTCCAAAAGGTGTGAGCGACCTTTCCTTGGATCAACATAGTTCTAGCTACTTCAACCATAGTCTGATTGTTTCTCTCTGCTAGGCCATTCTGCTATGGAGTCCGGGGGGCAGACAACTGCCTCTTGATGCCATTCTCTTCACAATATTTGTTGAATTCACTGGAAGTGAATTCCCCTCCTTGATCAGTTCTAAGGCATTTGATTCTTCTACCACTTTCCTTTTCTACCAGTGCTCTAAAAGCTTTGAACTTTCCAAAGGGTTCATATTTGTCCTTCAAGAATGTGACCCACATCATTCTTGAGCAATCATATGTAAGAATCATAAAATACCTATCTCCCTGCACACTCCTAGTTTTCATAGGACCACACAAATCAGTATGCACAAGATCAAGTAAGTTGTCAGCAGTGAAAGATTTACCTTTGAAGGTTGAGGAAGACATTTTCCTCAGTTGACATTCTCTACACAAAGGATTTTCTGGTTTTCTTAGCATCGATAGTCCTTTAACTGCCTTGATCTTACTGGCCTTTACTATGTTATCAAAGTTTACATGGCAGAGTCTCCTATGCCATATCCAACTATCATCAAATTTAGCCATAATACATGTACTTATATTTGCATTTAGCTCAAATAAGTTACCTTTGGTCTGCATACTAGTGGCCATCAATTCGCCATTCTTTCCTTTGATTTTGCACACTCTATTTTTGAATTCCAGAGTGAGTCCACTGTCATTCAGTTGGGCAACACTCAATAGATTGTGTCTGAGACCTTCCACCCAATACACATTATCAGCACTGCTCTTTCCATTTAGAGAGATGGACCCTCTACCTTTGACCATACATGGTGCATCATTACCAAAAAAAACCACATCACCATCATACTCTTCTAGGGATATAAAATTGCTTCGGTCACCAGTCATATGGTGAGAGCAACCACTGTCAATAATCCACTCATTGGAATTATCAAAGCGGGAGACAAGAGCCTTCTTGTCTGACACATCCTCCTTGATTGCAACAAACACAATATCTTCATTTTCTTCATATTATGATTCCTCATTTGTGACACCTTCATCAACTGCTACAAAACAGTTTCTCTGGTTTCCTCCTTTGAATTTCTCAAACCTTTCTGGTTTGTCTTTTTTATCACCATTAGGACAGTTTATAGCAATGTTTTCTATCTGGTTACAAGAGAAGTATTTCAAAGGAAGCTTACCTCTATATTTATCAGTTCCCTTAGGAAGTCTCTTGGCAAGAAGAGCTTCAAATTCCATTAGAATCTCCTCATCATCCATTTCTCTGCTCTGTCTTGGTTCACCACTGGTGCTTGCTTCTTTTTCTTTTCTGGATGGTGCAGCTGATGCTCTAAAAGTTGATTCAGTCTTCTGAACACTACCATCAAAACTATTTAGCTCATAGGTTGTTAATTTTTCAATGATGGAGTCTAGGGATACCTTAATCTTGTCTATTGATCTCAACTCCTGAATAGCAACAACCCTTATTGCAAAGATTGGTAATAGGGATCTCAAAACTTTGCTAACAATAGTGGAATCTTCAATTTTACCACCTACACTCTTGATATCTCCAACAACAGTTTTGATTCTTATTCCATATTGTTGAATGGTCTCACCTTCAACCATCCGCATGTCTTCAAACTTCCCTCTAAGGCTTTCTTCCTTAGCTTGTTTTACATGCTCATCACTGCCATAGATATTCTCAAGAGTATCCCATACTTCTTTGGGATTTTCTTTATCCTAGACATCAATAAACTCAATGTTAGATAAACTGCTGATTAGGGCTTCCATGACTTGCCCATTCTCCCGAATCTCTCTCTTTTGATCATTGGTGAGAATACTAGTAGGGATAACATAAGCATTCTCAACATAGCTCTAGTGTTGAGCACCCATGCTTTTGATGTATATCTTCATTCTATCCTTCCATATTTTAAAGTTATCTCTGTTGAACTTTGCGCCTTCCCTCTTCATCATTACAATAGGATCTTTCCCTCAAGCGGTTAAGCTTACAACATAGAGGACCTAGAGGATTCTTTGATACCAATTGATAACTCAATGATGAATGGTGGGTACCAAACTGGTACTGAGAGGGGGGGGTGAATCAGTATAGGCACAAAAACTTTTCCCTAACCGGTTTGACTGCAAACAGTGAACTTGACTGGCAATCACTAACACCGGTTAGAACCAGATTACTACCAGTTAAACACAATGCTACTGGGAAAGACATAAACCGGCAACACTTAGCTTTCCATACAACCTACTCCCTCATTTCCACTTTATCCTTATGCATAAACAGATAATCTATCATTAGAGATACAATAATTTACTAGCATAACATGATTCACTGCTTGACAGAAAATAACAAAGCATCACATGAAAGAGGCATCACACATGACACACATATTTTTCACATGGAAACCCAACTGGAAAAAACCACAGTGGGGATGAATACCCACAAGTTGTTTTTGAACTCTTTATAAGTCCGCTGAGTGAACTCACAATATTGGTTCTCACTTTTTGACCAACTTTGACACTTATATGAATATTTTGAAAAAAAACTTCACTTTCCGACACCTATAACTTGTAAACCATTAAGAATTTGAAGATGATATAAACTAGTGATTTTTAACATCTTGTTTGTAGATTCTAAATATATTTTTTTCAAATTTGTTTGAATAAAATTTTATTGATTTTTCCATCTCCCTCAAAAAGTAGTGTTTTATAGCAAACAACATTTTTTATGAGTGATGTGTATCCCGAAATGCATAACTTTTTTTCTATAAATGATAAAAACTTAATTATTTTGAATTTTGGTTTGTAACATCAATACCTAGGGCATCCAGTTGGTTTGATAGTGATATGTTGAATATGTTTTATTTTATTAAGTTTTGAAGTTTGACTAATTATAATTTAGATATAGGTGTATGTTTGAACACATAACTTGTTCTATATATATCAAAATTCAATTTTCTTTTTTCTGTTAGAAAGAAAACATCAATATCTAGTGCATAGATATTTTTCAGAATTTTTTGAATTAGTTTACTATTTTTCCCAATGTATTAAACAAAGAAGTTCATGTTAGGTGAAAAACCTACATTCATAAGAAATAAAATAAAAATATATTAATGAAATTAAATATATTAAAATTTATACTATTTGGAAATCTTATAATAAGGACTAAATACTTAAAAAAATAAAATTTAAATGAATTAATTTGACCCCCCAAAAGCTAATGTAAAATTGTTTTTTTATCAGCATTTGATAGATGCAAAGGGGACTCCATTGTAAGTATGATTTAGAAGTAGAGAGGTTCTATCCAATAAATTTTGATCTAAGAGCCTTTGATTTAACTATCTTCAATTAATTACTTAAAATGGGACCTCTTAAAGCTTAAATCATTATTTTTTTTTTTAAATGTATGATTTCAGCAAAAATCAGGACGTACCAAAAAGTGGGAACCAACTTTGTGAGTTCACCCCACTTTGTTAGGAGCCTAGTCCGGTTAAAGACTGTTGCAATAGGTTCTGTTAGTAATCGATCCTTTTAGGGATCACCCAGTTAAGGGATGGCTAGAATACCCAGTTAAGGGTTAAACCTTGTTAGAGGTTACCTTGTTAGAGGATTTTATGAACTCAATGGCTTTGAGTCACCCTGTTAAAGGATTTACAGCAAGCTGGTTAAAGCTACCTGGTTAAGGGATTTTCCAACTGTTGAAGTAGTTAAAGATCAATAGGTTTTACAATGATCTAGTAATAGCACTCAATGCCAATGCAGATCCGCTTTAGTTCCTTCCTTCTACACACACACTATGCAGGTATCAATCCTCTTATCTGGTCTAGCAATAATCACGTATCTCTGCACTTAGATACACACACAACATTTGCCAACAACCTCAACATGAAACACAACATCAACCTTATAGAACACAGATAGGTTGGTAGTATAAACCCTAAACCCTAAACCCTAAACACTTAGGTTAAGCAATTGCAGTTCAATCCTGACCATTGAGCACTTTGCATTTGAATACAATGGTCTTGAACAGATCTCAAGACATTCGTTCTTCACCGCTTCTTGGAGGTGATAACCCATCACGCGTTCTCCACCATTTTCAGTAACTTAGCACATTCTCGAGGTAGATAGGATCAATCTCTTTCATGCAAGATCCTTCACGTGCACGAGGCTGACGTGGCAACATGATTTGATCTCCATTACAATGTTAACTCATCACACAGGCTCGAAACACTTCAACCGCAAACCCTGAAGATGAGACTACCAACCGGTAGTCATGCCATATGAACCCTAGATACATAACAATCCTTATATCTATTCTTATTCTGACATACCGGTTTCGGTTCACAATATCATACTGGTTCACTTGGACAAGCATACCGCTTCACCTTTTTTCACATATGCCGGTTCACTCTTCATCATGTTATCGGTTCACTCTTCAGCATATTGACATCAATGACAACACAATATCATCATGTCAACATATTCTGCACATATGCCAACAACCTCTACCCATGCAATACTTGAGTCGACCTAAGGCATAGCCACACCTCAGTAGAAATCAAACAGTCTTCAAAAAATCTCTATTCTTTTTCTACACAAAATCTATTCTCTCATTGCAATATTGTCTAGATCACATGGTTATTGTAATCACACTAGAAAATTAAGTCTCATCATTTTTAGTTATTTTCAATGATTGTCAATGCCACTCCATCATGCAAATGCATTCTCTGGAAAGCATAGGTTCCATTCTTTTTGACATAGATGTTGTGTTTTTTTTCCTTCCCAATGGGGAGGCTCTTCACTTAATCCAATATTGGGCATCCTTGTTTGCACCTTTTATTTATTTAGATAAACCTACTTTGAAAGTTCCTATGTAGTCTACCAAGAATTAATGACAAAGCAACCTTAAAAATATTTACACACATTAATTATTCGTAAAATGTAGTACGAACAACAAATTTAGGAGAATAGTATTATACTTAGTGTTTTCTAACTTATTAGGCAAAGACTAATGTTGCCATCTCACTCAATTAATTTGCTTTCAAAATTATGTCAAAAATTTTATTTTATACTTCATCTTGAATTTTTATTAAAATCATTTTTCTCTCCCTTTTTGTATTATTTTTATTGGCTAATAGTTTTTTTATAAGGTTTTAATTTTTTTCATTTGAAAAAAAAACAAGTGGCCAATCAAATACGAGTAGGAAAAATATTGGGATGGTTTTTTAATGTTTTGAAATTATGATATTGATATTTATTTTATATTCATTTTTATCCTTATCCTTATCTATAGTTTACTTTATAGCTTGTCATAATTACTTTATTAATATCATTTTTTTCTTTTTTTAGCATTTTTCTCATTGGCCCATATATTTTTTCCTCAGGTAAAAAAAAAAAGCCTAATCAAATATGAGAAAAAAAAATGGTTTTCAAATGTCATATGGTAGGGATCTAAATATTTTTGTCTATAGTATTTTTCTAAACCTTAATAAATAAATCCCTCTTATAAACCTGTAGAGATTGAAGCTACTTTTCTTGGTGGTTTTGTTGTATTTTTAAAAAAAAATTATTATTAATTATTATATTTAAAAACAATTATAAAAAATTTAAAAAATTAATAATATTTGACATTATTTATGATATCACAAATAATAAAAAACTATATAACCAATTTTTTTTTTTAATCTTTTGAATAAGTTTTTCATTTTTTCATTTTTTTAGCTTTTTGACTATGATTTTACTTGTAATTTTAATGTAAAAGTTAAAATGTAAATTGTACCGAATTTACCATATTTATGTTCAATTTTTTAATTATTTGTTAATATTGAATTTATCTTATAATTAATGTTATTATTTTTTTGTAATATCAATATTTAATATTCTTATAATTTTCAATATTTAAATTCAGATTAATAAATATAATTTATTTAACTAATATAATATTATAAAATAAAATAATATGATATAAATATGCTCCATTTAAAAAAATTAAATCTTGATATAATAACATTATATAGTTAATGTCATATATTGATTTATTATATAAAATTATTATTCCATTATATTTATTTTATTTTTAAAATATATAATATAATTTATACTTACTATTATATATAATATTTTAATATTATAAATTATTATATATTATATTATATTCAATTTCCTATATATTTATCTCTTCCTCTTTATATGCATGTCTCTTCCTCTCCCCCTCTCTCCCAATCCCAAACACAACATGTGTGTATTGGTAATGGATCCTTATTACTCTCTATCACTCTCTATCACCATGTAGATCTATCTTTCCTTCTCCCTCTTCCTCTACATCTTGCTATCTCTTTTTCTTATATCTCCCTCTCTATCTTCCTACCTCTCTTTTTATGTTTGTCTCCCTTTTTGTCTTTCTCCTACTCCCTCTATCTGTAGACATGTGTCCCTCTATTCATTTATGTCTATCTCTCTTTTCCCATCTCAATCCCTCTCACTATTCTTAGGCCTCTATATCTATATCTCATTGTCTCTTTATCGAGCTATCTCTCCATACTTCTTGTCCCATATCTCCCTTTATCTCAATCATGTTATCTCATCCCCTCTCTCTCCACCCTTATATCTCCCCCTCACTCTATTTCTATCTATATATCACTTCCAATCTCTATATTTATGTTTCTATCCCTCCAAAGATCTCTACCTCTCGACCTCTACATATTTATCTATTTCATCTCTATCTATCCCCATCTCATCTCTTTATATCTCAATCTCCTTCTCTCAGTATCTCTTTCCTATATCTCCATCTTTATCTATAGATTTTTTTATCTCTATCTCTTTACGCCCTCTTTCTCACTCTTCCCCACTCCATCTCTCCCTATTATTAACATAACATGAGCGTAATTATCTTCTTAATTTATAGGTTTTACTTCACTCTTGATTGGAGATAAGTGGATGCATAGTTGATTTGAAGATATCATTTCTTCGTTAAGACCTTTGTTGCACAAACAACATCACTTGCTAAATGGCCTACCAATTGACCTCATTTAATACACAAGAGTATGCAACTAACAGATCAAAAAATTCCCTAATTAGCCTTCCACACCTCTTCAACATACATATTGCACACTATGGTCCAATTGCTAGTTTTAGGCTAATGTCAGATTACTCCATTAATTGTCTTTTTTCACTTTCACTGTTGAAATATTTGTATGTTTATCTCAACATAAGAAAAAAAGGGCAGTAAACAAAAAGACAATTGGCTTGAGGTACTAGACAAGCGAAAAACCAAATAACATAAATCACTAAGCTGCTTATGAAATCTAAACAACAAGCAATCCTTTTATTTTTTTCACAAAAAATAATAACTCATTAATTTTTAGCAAACAAGTTGGGACTCCAGCTATATCACATCTCTTGTTTAGAAATAATTTAGATTTAGTCATCATTATTTGTGTTTACATTAAAATTGTTTAAACCCTTTTAATAACCTTTATTTGAATTGGAACATGTTTATAGTTAATATCATCATCTAAAAATATTACTGTTGTCTTCAAATTATTTGTATACTTACTAAAAGTTTATATTTTTGTGTAAAGAATTTTTATTTTTGTCAATCTTTAAAACCATTTCAAATATTCTTTTATATTTTTTATATATGAAATGTATATAGCGTGTATATTATTTATTTAAATCTTGTGTCTTTGTTTGAACTGTTTGTATGTATAAATTTTTTAATAGAGGTCTAAACTTAGTCCTTACAACTCTTGTTTAAACTATGTAAATACTTGCTAATCTCCATTATTTTATCTTAAGTTAGTAATCTAAAAAGAGTGATGACCTTAGCCTCATATCATTTTAATGGAGTAATATTATAAAAATCAAATATTCTCTTAAATCTAACTTATCTTATGGGAGCATTTAATATTATAAACTTCACTCCTCTCTTTAAAATGAAATATATCCTTTGATGATTTAAAATTATACTAATTTGTTTTGAAGAAATGTGGACCTATAATTTTGGTGTTGTGAAATTGTGTATTAAATTTTATCAAACTATACAAAATTTAAATATCTATGAATAGATATGTTTAATTTATAAAAAAATAATTAAGTCAAATTTCACTTTTTACTCTCCTTCCAACTAACATAAATCTATGTTCTAAAGCTACAAAGTAAAAAATCAATATTATTTTTATCTATTATCTTCATTGAAAATATTTAAATTGAAATTAACCTCTCTTTTTTTCATTTCATAATTCCAAATAACATAAACATATGTTTTAAAGTTACAAAAAAAATAAAAAAATCATCTTTTATTTTTTCACCTATAATTCTTTGTAAAATTATTATTTTATTCTCTATCTACAATTTGTAATCTAGAATTCTCTTAAAATTAATATTCCTTCTAGAATTCTCGTAAAATCACTATTCTTTCTATCTATTATCTTTATAGAAAAAATTTAAATTGAAATTTACCTTTATTCTTTGCACTCTATGATCATTGATATCATTTACTCTACAATCTGTAATATTGAAAAAAAAATTTATCTTAACTAATCTAAAATAGACTTACACAAATACAAATTAATTTAAAAATATAAAATATCTACATAAATATAAATTAATTTAGAAATCTATTTTTTTTTTGTTTTTATAAAAGTGGAAAAGCCACTAAATAATTATATTAATATATATATAAGATTACAAAATCCTAGTTTGGACAGGCATACCGGCAGGAAAGAACCAGGCAAAGAAAACTTTCGGTTGTAGCCCTTGACCAAAAACCTATATAGTTGAATAACCAATAAATGATAACAGACCCAACCCCATAATGATCAACCCACAAAATTACAAATAAGAGCATAATATTATGCCTCAAAAACCATGAACATGGACAATCCTCCCGAGGTGCAGAAGAAGAAGGATCACATCATCAAATGAGGAGAACCAGAACCAATCCATCCAATTGTACAAGCAAGAGAAAATCCATAGAACACATCAAGAACAAAATTTAGAAATCTAATTAAACCATGAAAAAACATATATAAAATATAGAAATATAACAAATATAAAGTTAACAAAACCATTATTTTAGTAAATAGTTAAAAAATATATTTAATAAATAAGTTAAAAATAAATGTATATATTAGCTATTAAATGTATAATATAATTTTAAAAAAAATAAAAAATTAATATATAAATTTTACTATAATATAAAGTATATATAAAATAAAATTTAATCAAAATTGCAGAATTAAATACAAAGAAGAGAAATATATAAATTAATTTTTAATCTAAAATATAATGTTTAATATAAGAAAAAATTATCAAGTAAAATTTAATATTAAATATATAAATTTCAATAAAATTATAATTATAAAAATAGAGATTAGAAATTTTTTTGCTTTTGTAAAGTTGATAGAATTAAATATAATATTAATATGGATTAATTTATTTTTTTTATCGGTAAGAGGCCGAAGCCAAGAATTTTATTAATCATAATTTAAAGCTTACATTACTCCACTCGTGTGGGCACCGATAGGAAAGAGTAGAGGCGAGAAAACCTCCGGCTTTGCCCGAGACCATAGTCCAAAAAGTTTCTACAGTTATTACATATATGAACAAATTTTGAACAATACAGTAGCACCTCGGGCTGAGGGTGAACGTCTGGGAAGATATTTTCTTTCCCTTACAAGCCCTTATTACCAAAAACAATTATCATTGTTCGCCTTGTGCCCTGAGTATGACCATTGGTTGCATGTTATTTTATTTAGCATAGCTGTCATCCTCTCACTTGTTAAAGATGGCCTTGCTCCTTCTGCAAGGTTAGATTTCAAAACACTTGCCAGGCTTGTTAGTAACATTTAATTTTCTATTTCAGATAATAAAAATTTGTCTTCCATACAAGGATTATTCCACAGGCATTGGAGCTGTCAATCCAAAACCTTAACAGAGAAATGTAAATAGAAAATGATTTATCAAGAAAAGTCAGGCCTCGATGAGCTTAAAAAGGGGACTAATCGGAAGCACTATTCTACATTGGTGAAGCCAGGTTGTCGAAGAAACTGCGATTTTGGTAAGACATGTAAAGATTTAACTGAGGAGATAGTTCTACCTAATCAATGAGATAGAAGAAACTGGGGAATGTTTCATCGATAGGGATTTTCGAGAGAGAAAGGTGTCAAAGAGATACTAAAGGTTTTGAACAACAATGATAGTTTCATCAAAAGACAAAAGGTCGATAAAACATAAGAGATATTTCATTGAAAACATGCCCTCGGTAAAGAAATAGTCGAAGGAAGACATTATTCTTTCACTGATATAAGGAATTCATCGATGCCAATGCAGAAGCTATTTAATGAGTAGCCTTTAACAATAAACTAAAATATCGATAAGATGGTTATGAATTCCTATCGAAAACAGGGTTTCGATGAACTGATGAAGGATTTCATCGACACGAACACATAAGGAAAGCTTTTGATGAATATAAGGAGATCGATGAAACCACAAAGCTTATTGACAACAGTGATGGTTTCATCGAAACAAAGATAACATCGAAGAAACCTATCAATGTTTCATCGATGAGATGATTTATTAAGAAGACTTAGGCCTCGATGCGCTGCAAAAGGGACTAATCGAAAGAGCTATTTTCATCGATAGAGGATATGTTGAAGTTTCATCAATGAAGCAGGGTTGTCGAAGAAACAAGGTATTGGTGGGACATGAAAAGAATTCATCGAAGGAGATAGTTCTATCGAAACAATGAGATCAAAGAAACTAGGGAGAGTTCCTTCGATAGGATTTTTCGAGAGAAGAATAGTGTCGAAAAGATACTAAAGTTATTGACAGACATTAATAGTTTCATCGAAGGACAAAAGGTCGATAAAACATAAGTTTTTCATTGAAAACATGCCATCGGTAAAAACAAAAGGTCGAAGGAAGCTATTATTCTTTCACCGACATAAGGAGTTTCATCAATGCCAAAGCAAAAGCTGGATAATGAGGAACCATTATCGATAAACTTAAAGATCGATAAGACAGTTGGGTTTCCTATAGAAAAATAGGGTTTTGATGAACTGAAGGAGGGTTACATCGGTGAAACCACAAAGCTCCTTAATGATAACACTGGTTTCATCAAAACAAAGGTAACATCGATGAAACAAAGGCATGACCGACGATGACAGTTTCATCAAAAGATAGAAGATTGATAAAACATAAGAGATTTTCATCGATAACATGCCATTGATAAAAACAAAAGGTCGAAGGAAGATATTCTTCTTTCATCGAAGGAGCTATTTTCATCAATAGAGAATATGTCGAAAGAACCAAAGGAGGTTTCATCGATGAAGCAATGGTTGTCGAAGAAACTAAGGTATTGGTGGGACATGAAAAGAATTCACCGAAGGAGATAGTTCCAATGAGATCAAAGAACTAGGGAGAGTTCCATCGATAGGATTTTTTGAGAGAAGAATAGTGTCGAAGAGATACTAAAGTTATTGGCCGACAGTGATAGTTCAATCTGAAGACAAAAGGTCGATAAAACATGAGAGATTTTCATCTAAAACATGCCATCGATAAAAAAAAAAAGTCGAAGGAAGATATTATTCTTTCATTGACATAAGGAATTTCATTGATGCCTATGCAAAATCTTCATAATGAGGAGCCATTATCGATAAACTTAAAGATTGATAAGACGGTTGGGATTCTTATCAAAAAATAGGGTTTCGATGAACCGAAGGAGGGTTACATCGCCACGGGTACGTAAGGCAAAGCTTTCGATAAAAATAAGGAGATTGGTGAAACCAAAAATCTCATTTACGATAACGCTAGTTTCATCAAAACAAAGGTAACATTGATGAAACAAAGGTATGGCCGACGATGATAGTTTCATCGAAAGATAGAAGATCAATAAAACATAAGGGATTTTCATCGATGACATGCCATCGATAAAAAAAAAAGGTCGAAGGAAGATATTCTTCTTTCACCGACATAAGGATTTCATCGATGCCAAAGAAGAAACTGAATAATGAGGAACCATTATCGATAAAAAAAGAGATCGAAAAGGCAGTTGTGAAACGTTGATAACATCGATGAAACATGACATTTCGAAGGGAGATAAAGTGATGCCATAGAAGTGTATGACTCTAAGAAATTATGAAAATGAGAAAAGGCATATATACCTTTAGATAAATGAAGAGATGGATAAGTCCCAGATAATCCATGAAGGATCCTGGGTCACAAGAGTGTGGGGTAAAGCTTGCATATATATATATATATGTATATTTATATATAAGGATATATATGCCAATGAGAGGCTGTAATATGAGGATGGATGACTGAACCACAGTGAGGGTTTTATAATGAAAGAACTCTGAGAAGTATATACAAAAATATTAGACGAGGGGCCTCTCCTTGGGCTGAAGGGTGGATGACTAAATGGGTGTGAAGGAGAGAACTAAAAATATATGATTGAATTTGAGTTTTAATGATTATATCCGACAATGGGTCGAGCCTAACTGCCTGAGTTAAAGTTTGGGAGACCAGATATATGGGCATATTTAAACTGAATGTTTGTCTGAGTATCTATACAAAAATATAGGGGCAGGAAGAGGAGAAAATAAGGGGGTTAAAACAGAGAAAAAATAGGGGCTGAAAGGACAAACATGCTAATGATAACTTAGGACATGAAAACCAAAGACGGGATTGCCTTAAGGTGGCACCGACAAGAGATTGATGCCATTGGCTCCCAAGTTGGCCAACTCATCCGCTCTTTTATTGCCCTCCCTATAAATATGATTGACTGTGAACCTATCAAAATATTTGCATGAGTCAAGAGCTTTTGACAGCAAAGTATATAGTCTCCAATTAGGCATACTACCTTTCCTAAGAGCATTAACAATTATAGTCGAGTCTCTTTCAATTTCCAAGTTCTTAACTCCTAGTTTCCTACATAAATGCAGACCCTCCACTAGGGCCATAAGTTCTGCCCAGTTGTTGGTGTTGATGCCAACCGGAGAGGCAAGGGTTGCAAGTTCCTTGCCTTCCCAATTATGAACAATACATCCTATCCCTGCTTGCCCTGGATTTCCATGGGAAGCCCCATCAAAGTTTAGCTTCATCCAGCCTACGCCTAGGGGCTGCCATCTACATGCAACCCTTGAAGGAATACTTGCAATAGGTCCCTCTCCTACAAAGGGAGGAAAGGATAAGCCTTCCCACCATTTTTTCATCTTTTCATCCCAATAAGTGATAGAAGTATTCTTCAATGTGCCTGATGATAGTTGGTTGTTCATGAGCTCGGTGATAGCTAATTCTATCCTATTAATGATGCTAAGAACCTCGAGTTTTTCATTCTTAAAGAGATGTCTATTTCTCTCCTTCCATAGTTCCCACATAACGAAAGAAGGAAGAGTTGTCCATAGACCTTCAAAGAGACATCCATGCCTGAGGAAAGGCCATGCCTTGATCATTCCAAAGATGGTGTGGGGGAAGGCTGCAGACCAATCAAGTTTATTGGTGAACTAGATCCAACATTTGTGAGCAAAGGGGCATTTAAGGAGGATATGATTGGTGTCTTCCTCATCTGCCTCTCAAAGAGGACATCTACTAGGGCCCTCATACCCCATTCTTCTAAATTTATCCGTAGTTAGGAGCTTGTTCTAAACCGCAAGCTAGGAGAAGATACCTACCTTAGGCAGACAGTACTTATCCCAACAAAGTTTAAAAGGAAGCTCGGTCATAGGTCTTAAAAATGATTTGGAAATGAGAGAGTACCCATCCTTGGAGTTGTATTCTCCTCTGAGGGAGCCATCCTAGATGAGCTTGTCCTTATTCTGACCTAAGACAATGTTCCTTGATTTAAGAATTGCCATAAGTTTTTGTTTATCCCTTACCGGGATATCCTCGTCTTCCTTCTCGATCCACTGCCAACCTGCCCCATCCTCTAAAGGGGAGATATAGTTGTTTAATAGGGGACCTCTATGCAATTCAAGAAGGATACGAGTGGCACCAAAGTCATGGATATTATCAATAGCCTTATATCCTTCCCATGAATCTGACCAGAAAAGGGCTTTATCCTTGGACCCCAAGTTCCAAGTAAGTCTTTCGAAGATAATCCTCCTGCAGTATAACATAAAATTCCATAGGAAAGACCCTCTGGGAGGGTTGGTTTCTCTAAAGATTTGGATAGGATTCCCTCCATTAAGGTATTTGTGGTGCAGCAAGAGAGCCCATTTGAGGTGGGGGTTTCTAAACATCCTCCAAACTAGCTTGGCACCCAAGGCTTTTCCCTAATCACGAAGGTTTTTAATGCCAATTCCTCCTTCCTCTTTAGGTTTGCATATCTTGTCCCAGGATATTAGTGATATTTTACGATTATCATTAGCACCTTGCCAAAAGAAAGTCTTGAGATGCTTGTTAAGCTCTGCAAGTTTAGAAGAAGATAAATGTTGACAGGAGAGCTGGTAAATGGGCATAGCTGACAAGATTGATCTAACCAAGGTTGCACTACCTGTAGAAGAGAGCCATTTTCCTTTCCAAGTGTTAATCCTAGACTTGATTTTATCCACCAAGTTGTCCCGTAATTTTGAGGGTCTTCAACCCTTATCAAGGGGAATGCTAAGGTATTTACAAGGAAGAGTTCCTTCACTAATCTCTAGGACATTGTTGATCACTTTCCCTAAGGAGGGGTCTATGTTGAACATAAAAACTATAGACTTGGCCAGATTCACCTCTTGACTTGAGGCTTGCATATAGGAATTAAGGATGCCTTTGAAGGCACTCACTTCCCTTACACTTCCCTGCCCAAAAAGCATCATGTTGTCGACAAATTGCTAGTGGGTAAAGGAAGGGAGGCCACTAGTGATGGGGATTCCTTGGATGCCACCTTCCTCTTTGGCCTTAGAGATGGATCTACCTAGGGCTTCAACCATGATGATGAAGAGGAAGGGGGACACAGGATCTCCTTGCCTAAGCCCTCTTCAGTTACTAAAGAAGCCTTTCGGGGAACCATTAACCAAGACTGAGAATTTGGGGGTGGATATACATTCAAAGATTAGGTTGATCCAAAATTTTGAAAATCTAAAGGCCTCCAAGCATTTGCATAGGAAGTGCCAATCAACTTTGTCGTAAGCTTTGCTTATGTCTAATTTAATTAGCGTACTAGTGGCCTTGTTGAGCTGGACCGAGTGAATGGCTTCTTGGGCTATAATAACCCCATCATAGGTTGATCTATCTACTACGAAGTTGGTTTGTTCTTCACTAATGATAATGGGGAGAAGATTCTAGAGTCTAACTACTAGGGTTTTGGTTAAGAGTTTGTACAGAGTGTTGCAAAGGGCTATTGGTCTTAAGTCATTAAAGCTTTCAGGATTCTCTTTTTTGGGGATGAGAGCTAAGAAGGTATTGTTGATTTCTTTGAGAATCTTACCAGAGTTCTCGATACCTTCTAAGGCGTCTGTAATCTCTGTCCCCATAAAACCCCAACATTTTTGGAAAAAGCTCATGAGGAAGCCATCTGGGCCTGGGGCCTTGTTAGGATTAATCTTCATAAGGGCAGATTTAACCTCCTCCTCAGAGAATTTCTTTGACAGGATTTTGTTGTGGTCATCGTTAATGAGTTTCGAAAGATTTTTGCTAATATTGAGTTGGCCTCCGAGGTTGGAGCCTTCAATATTATTTAAGATTTTATCAAAAAACCATGCTGCCTCGGAGGCAACATCATCTGGTTCAGACAGGATGGAACCCTGGCAATTCTTAATACTGTTGTGGAAAAACTTAGTATTTTGGTCCCCATCACTCAACCAAGTCTTCCTCGATTTTTGTTTCCAAAAGATCTCTTCATTTGAGAGTGTCTTTTCATACTTAGAGAGTAGAGCCTTTTCTTTGAGGAAGAGATGTTCATCCATCCCCTTCTCAAGAACCTCAATGTTAACATTCTTAAGATCATTTTCTATTAGGATTTTTTTATCAAAAATATTTCCAAAAGTAGTCCTGTTCCATTCTAAGAGCTTCCTTTTGATAAGCTTTAACTTTCTTGTGATAATAAACATCTTCGAACTAGAGAAAATGGAGCTTCTCCACCAATTCTCAATTAAGTTTAAAAAGTTATCATCTCTGAACCACATGTTCTCAAATTTGAAGGGACATTTTTTAGGGGAGTGGTCAGATGATAAGATTAGTTGGAGTGGAAAATGGTCAGATCCTGCTAAAGGGAGGAGTTCTACATTCAGGGTAAAGTTAAGCTCTGAGAGCCCTCCATGGATAAAGAACCTATCTAGTTTCTTAGCGATGTTATAGAAACCGAGCCTTTTGTTGTTCCAGGTGAAGGCATTATCTATCATCTGGATTTCCAACAGGGAGTTCCTATTGATCCAGTGATTGAAATCTATAGCTGCAAGAGGAAGTTTGTTGCTACCTCCTCTTTTGTCTACTACCTTAGTGATAGCATTGAAATCTCCCCCAATGATGCATACATCATTTGGAAAACTACTGAGGAAAGACTCAAGTTCCACCCACACCCTAGCCTTATCCCTATTTTGGATAGGACCGTAAACGTTAATCAATTTGAATCTTAGGTTATGTTTATAAATTACTACTCCTCCCATCCAATTTTGCTTAATATCTAAAGGTGTGAACGAGATGAATCTAGAGTCCCAAATGATGGCTAAGCCCCCTGAGGCCCTTGTTGTCGGGGAGTGCTTTAGTTGTCTAACACCTAGTTTTTTTCTCAAAAAGGGCTATCTCAGAGGAGTTCATTTTGGTTTCTTGGATTAACATTATATTTGGTTTAGAATCAAAGATGCAGTGCTTTAAAATGCGTTGTTTGTTAGGGGCATTCAGACCCCTAACATTCCAAGTTATGATTTTCATGGCTCTGTGGGGAGGAACTTCCCCTCCCCTACATTAAAAGGATTAGATTTTTAGATTGACCCTTGGCTTCTACATCCTTTGATCTTAGTTCAACAAGGAATCTCCTACCTCTTCTCTTACTATGTTTAGCACAATCAGGAGAGTCTTTGCTTCTATCAGAGCTGAGAATGCCTAGAAAATTAGGGTTATCATTTTTTAAGTTATCTAATGCTACAAAGAGTTCATTTGTTCCTAAGTCAAATCTAGTTACATCCACTAGATTTTTGACAAATAGATCCCTTTGTCTTTCCAACTCCTCATCATCACAGATTCCATCAACCATTAGGTCCATGAGGTCGTTTACTACTTTTTCCCCTACAAAATTGGCAATGATGTTAACTTCCCTAGCCACTTGATCTTTCTCAGATTCTACAATTAGATCAAGAACATTCTTGAGAGATGGAGGGCCAGCCTCTGCCTCCTCAAAGCCTTCTAGACTTGAGACTAGAGAGATTGGTTGACCATGTAAGGATGCCGATCCTGGATCCAGGGAAAGCCTATCCAGCTCTGTTGATTGCTCAAAGGCAATTAGTTCCATTAAAGGGGGAGACCCCAAGGGACTCAACCTCTCTGGAGGAATGAGAGAACTAGAAGATGACATATTTGTCAAGCTAGGCTGCTCTTTTTGGGGGATAACCTCATTGATTTCACCCTCTTCCAGATCTTGATCCCCTACAAGAGAGTCAACTATAGGTGAATTTATAGTTAGTAGTGAAGGAAGAGGGGAGTGAGAGGGCTTAACAAGGGGGCTATGAGGATATAGGTTCAAGGTAAGATGATTAGGGTTAATATCAATCTTATAGCCCTCTAGGGTAAAACCCCCTCCTTCCATGAACCTGAATGGAGCGTCCCTAGACTTGAGCAGTGATACAGGGAGAGGTTTCTTGGAGGGGATCTGCCTTGGCATAGAATCTTCAAAAGGGCCATTATAAAAGGGTAATTCTAGGGTTAAACAATATTTATCACATTTCAGAGTCATAGGCTTTAAAGATTTAATGTTAATATTCATATTAACGATTAAGAGTTGGTTAAAGAAGCTTAGGGCTGATTTTTTGACTTCTACAAATTTACCTATCATGTTGCCTATTATTCTTAAAAAATCATTATTGTGCAATTCTACAGGAAATTTATCAAGTGAAATTGCTCTATTGACCATAAATGAATTGAATTGAGATGGGAGAAAGAGAGGTTGCCATTCCCAGCAATCAAACCCTAGACCTTTAAATTTTAATATATCCTCATTAAGTAATGAATTTCTAAGATTCTGATTACCACATTCAATCGCTAAGAAATTATCAGGAAGGATGTCAATTTTAACCTGGTTATTGAAGGAAGACGAAACCCAGTTAGCAATTTGTTCCGTCGGGATCCCCCAGCCTTTCCACTAAGAAAAGATCATTCTATCGCTATAGTGCATTTGATACCTAGCCTGCTTATAATTATCAATTTCAATAACCAACCTGTTAGGAGTAGTTGGGGAATTTGGAGGTAGATCCGACATAAGGTGCTTAATATCCTTGGAATTGTGATGGCCAAAGGTTTCCTTATCCTCTAATAATTTGCCCAGAGATTTTCATGGAGGAATGAAGTGAGCAGAGGAACTCTTTGGCTGGTTAGGTTTTATAAAACCCTCCTCTCGACAATGATTGGAAATCCTTTTGAGACTGTTTGGTTGCTCTAATGCCCTTTTGTCGCTAACCACATGCCAGTCCTGATCCTAGCCCTTGTAAAGAGGCAGGGGAGCCCTAACTGCATTAACCAAAGAGTATTTTGTTTTCGCAAAGAAGGCCTTTTGATCGCAGGTCTGTGAAATGACCCTACCAGGATCCTCAGTCCCAGAGTTGTTAGCCAGAACAACAAAATGGTTAGCAGAACCTCTGTAATATCCTCGCGGTGGATAAGAGCACACATAGGAGGATGTCGATGCATTGCATCTCCTTTTCGCACGCAGAGACATGTTTTTTTTATACTTGTAATCTTAATGTCTATTGACTAATATTAATATGGATTAATATTGTATAGGATTTTTGTGTAATAATTATAGATTTAATATAAATTAAACATTTGATTTCATAAGTCATGAATAATATATGCATTCGTTGATTACATAGTTTTGACTATATAATTATCAATTATTTAACTTTGATGTTTCTTAATATTAAATTATTTATTTTAAATTAAATTTAATATTTTGAATAAATAAAAATAAATATATTAAATAAATAGTTAAAAATACATAAGTTGAATAATTTTTTTAAAATAAAAAATATATTTTGTAATATTGATATATCCATATTATAAATTAGTGAAAAAACATTGATTATAAAAATCTAATAAAAAATGATGAAATCTCATCAAGATGGGACATTATTTCAATGTTAATTGATATTTTATTTGATTATAATAATACATGTATTTAAATGAGAAAATTGTCATTGCCAATGTCAACATAGAACAACATTCTATCTAGTATTCCAACCTTAATTGTCATATAACAACCGTTTTGAATTACAAACGATTCTAAATATTTGACAGCTTTAAAAAAAATTGCATAAAAAAAGGAAGGCGATAATTGCAATTGACACAAGGGAATTAATCAAAGTGCTCCTACTTTTTTTTGCCATGTTCTTCGATTATACTCATACTACAACATTGTTAGGGATACTTATCACTACCACTATTGATGATCATATTCTTGAATATAGAATAGAACAAAGCTACTCAATGTAACCAATATCCTAAGTTAATCATCTTCATACATCGTAAAAATATTTTGTATTACAATAACATTTTGCATAGCTTCCTAGTTTAAATTATAACTTGCATCCGTTCATTTTAAGTTTTTTCCCACATTTCAAGATCAATTCATTTGTATTCTAAATTACTCCAAACAAAAGCAATGTTTGCTTTTGCCAACTTTCACGTGCCTTCCAATACATTACCTAAAATATATCTTGTTATCTGACATAACCATTGCACGTCGTTGAAATACAAATGCTAGTATATAAAAATTTTCTCAATAAATAAAAATAATGTTTGAATACGTTAGGGAAAGTTTGAATTGAATAAACAGTTTTCGTGGAACCCGACCTCCTTTCACAACTGACATATCGTAGTCATAAAACTTCGTGACTGGAGGATTTTCACGTTTGGAAAATTTCTGGGCAATGAGACAAAATTGATATTATATTCTCTCCACATTTCGTAGAATTTTCCGAGTATTTATCTGTAAATTGCAAATTTTAAGTGCCGAGAGTCGCATTTCACGGTCATCGAACTGGAATTGATTGGTTACTGAGTTGGCAGTTGCAGTTTAATAATAATAAACATAATTTACGGTCAAAACATATTTAATTAATAATAACCTCGCGTAATAGTTACGTTGGTCAGGCCATTCCTATTGCGTCAAATTTTTCTTGACTTTGACTCATTCTATTTACAACAACTTGGTTTCGGAGCCTGCTTAATGGTGGTGTTCTACAGTCAAAAGTCTCTTCACCAACATCTGCGCAAGTGGTTTCCCAGAGCATTTAAACCACCAGAAGATCATCTTGAGTTTGGAAACGATGGCCGGGTGTCTCGTGTCAGTGCTTGCAGATCATCTCACTTCAGTTCTGATTGGAAAGATATTTGAGGAGATTTCATTAGCTAGCAGGCACAGAGAGGATTTGGAACTCATCTGTGATGAGCTCGAATCTATCAAATGCCTACTCAACGACGCCGGTGGAGTGTGGAGAACAAACTCCAATTCAGTAAGAAATTGGTTGCAGAAACTTGAAGACTTTCTCTACGAAGCTCTCCACCTGTTAGAGGATTCTTCTCAGCCTCAGCACCACACCACCTGTATCTCCAGGTACTTACTGGGTCGCAAGATTCGGGTGTTGAAGGAGAGAATCCGCTGCATCCATCGAAGCTCAAAGTATCTCAAATACCTGAGGAACATGGATGTGAAGCCCCGTGCAGCATTACTCACCGGAGAATCGATAAGAAATAGAAGAAAATCAAGTGGGCTACTTTTGGAAGCTACAACGGTGGGAATGCAAAATGATATTGATCTGATCAGCGGATGGCTGCTCACAGATGGCCCTCAGATCATTGCTGTAGCGGGCATGGGAGGGCTAGGGAAAACTCTTCTGCTTCAACACGTTTTCAATAGCCAAAAGATCAGAGAATCCTTTGATCATTTGATTTGGGTGGCAGTATCCCAAAGTTTTGTGGTGCATCAGCTGCTTCTCTACATAGCCAGACAAATAAATTTGCCGGAGGATCAAAAACAAAGTCATCTAAACGTGGAGGAGGTGAGAGATAACATCCGTAGGCACCTGCATGGAAGCCGCTGTTTACTTGTTCTGGATGATGTGTGGGACAAGCATGCTTTGGGATCCATTGGCTTTCCATTGGAGGGCAGAAGTAGAGCGATGCTTTCAACGCGCGACAGGAAAGTTTTAGAAAATGTGGGAGCTCACCGCATCCATCACATGGACTATTTGTCTGAAGAGAACAGTTGGAGATTGTTCTGCATTCATGCGTTCCCTGAAGATCACAATCAGAGTCCGCCGGAGGAGTTGGAGAAGGTGGCCCGTGCAATTGAAAGAAAATGCTCCAGATTGCCGCTGGCGGTGAAGACAGTAGCAGCATCTATAGCAAGCGTCAAGCAACTTCCTAATGAATGGGAATCCACGTTGAATAGGCTAAACAAAATTAGCACAATCAAGGACGACATTCGGCCAATCCTGAGGTTAAGTTACGACGCACTGCCTGCTTATCTAAAGCCTTGTTTTCTTTTCTGTTCTGCTTATCCAGAAGATGCTATAATGAGTTGTAAATATCTTGTACTAGCATGGATTGCCCAAGGATTTGTTAATCCTGAAGAAAGAGAAGACTCTTATGAGCTAGGATTCTCTTACCTAAATGAATTGGTTGATCGTTGTATGATTGAATTTGTTCCCTATGATGGGAACGATTACATCATTAAGTACTGCAAAATGCATGATCTATTACACGATTTGGCTCTTTCAGAATCTCAAAGCCAAACCAGATGTTTGATCCAGGCTGGAAAAAATGTGGAGAAGTTCCCCGTAGAAAAGTGCCATGGCCTACGTAGGATTTCCTTGATTAAAAACAAATTAACTATTATTGACAAAACCATCCGTTCCCCTGGGCTCTTCACTTTGCTTCTATGGAACAATCTTCATCTCAAATCAATATGTGAAGATTTTTTCACAAAAATGAAGCATTTGAGTGTGCTAGACTTAAGCCAGACTTCCATCAAATCACTACCCAAGTCTATTGCCAAGTTAACACATTTGAAACTCCTCAATTTATCGAGAACAGACATTGAGAAGCTTCCCAGATGGTTTAGTTGTCTCTCAAATCTCCGGTCGCTTGATGTTAGTTGCTGTGAAAAATTGAAAAATCTGCATTCAGACATGAGCAAACATCAGTATTTGCTGCAGCTAAATGTGGCAGGTTGCAAGAACTTGGCTTGGATTCCTGTGGGAATATCCAAGCTTGTCTCTCTACGACTGTTGGGACAAGTTGTATTCAAGTTGAGGGAAAACGCACCAAATGCATTGCAGTTGAGGGATCTCAAAGACCTGACTCGGCTCCAACATCTGTCAATTGCATTCAACGGTCGCTTAAACTCTCAAGACATAAAAGAGGGGATCTTTGGAGGCATGGAGGACATGCGAAAGTTGCTCTTCGAGAATTCTGATGAGAATTCCATTGTTCAGCTTCCCGACGACATGGCAGGCATGAGACGACTGGAGATTCTTCATCTTCACAACTGCGTGGTACCCTCATGGATCTCTCAACTTCACAATCTCATGCTTCTTCTCTTGAAGGGAGATGATTCTCATAATTACCAGGGTCTGCAATTAATTCCAAACTTAAGGCGGCTCATCTTAGTGCAGAACAAGCAGTGCAAAGATTTCCCCTCAGATTTTGGGAACCCTATGTCATTCCCCAAATTGGAGGCACTGATAATAGAAGATTTTTGGCGGCTGCAAAGATTTCCGTCCCTGGAAGATAACGCAATGCCAATGCTACAGCATCTTCGACTGGCGAATTGCATGCGGCTGGAAGGAATACCTCAAGGCTTGGACCGGCTTAACAGTCTAAAAGAGCTTCAAGTCATCGGCTGTGAAGGGTGCCACCACGATCTTCAGGAAAATGGCCATTATTGGCCAATTTTCAAACGCCGTAATGTCCAAGTGAAATGCGGATAGTGGGAACTATGGTGTTGCTGAATGTAAAAGTAGAAAATGTCTATTTACAAGTAAAACGGGAAAACCGGGAATAATGCTCGCAATCGTATTCTCTCCTTTCAGATACAATCATTGTCAAAGTTAGCCATGACTGTCAAACCTAATCCATGCACCCTACCGACTTCTTGCTTTTGTTTTGACCACATACTAGTGTTAATAGTTTGTTAACTCTGCTTTTTATATAAAGCGTGTTTAGGGGCGTAGAAGGTTATTGTTATGAATGAGGCTTTAGTTGAAAACAAATTGGAATAGTTTTTTTATAAAGTTGTATGTTGTAATTACCTAAACAACAATGTCATGTTTATTTGAATTAAAATATTTTTATTTTTATTTTTATTAAAGTTGGAATTTTCATTTTTCTGAATTTTGTTAGCATATATTAGTATGAAAATATATCACTATCATATTACATATAAGTTTAGTAAACAAAGAAGGTGGTGAGTTAGTTCAAATATGTACAAAATGGATGAAGAATAAAATTCAAAGATGGGTATATTAGGATAACAATGATAACTTGTCTTCCAAGTCCACAAAAGGGGACTAAAAAAGTAAGCCTATAATGTCTATCTACCACAAATCCCAATATATCAAATCCAGAAGAGTATGATGTGCCTACTACAAAGAATGAGTCAAAACAAAATGTGATAGATGTGTGATATTAATATATGCATTCTAACCATATTGACCATTCCATTATCATTTTTCCATACAAGATGTTGAAATTCGAAAACTTACAGATGAATCTATCAATGTTGAAATGCAAAAATCTTTATTCTTAGAATACTAACCCATAGATTAAGAACATGCATCCTTTGAATCTAAATTAGGAGTAATTAAATCTAGAGAATACATAGGTATATTCTTAGGAGGAGAAGGAGCATCTAGATAAGCCTCGTTATCATCACAACTATCAAGACTTGCCAAATGTAAAGTTAGTATCTTGTACCATTATCATATAGTAAGTTATCACAATCATCAAAAGGAATAACACTATGAATAACATGATCATCTAAAAATGGAGAATGATGTAGGTCTCAATAGATCTCCCAAAGTCTAGTTCAAAGAATTCAAGAAAACTCAACATGCGGGATGAAAGATATAGTGTTAAAAGCAATGCTATTAGTAAATCAATCTTAGGTTATGATCATGTTTGTTTCCCACAACTATCTTCTAATCAAGTATTAATTTAGTGACAAGTCCATAAATGTGTGACACAAGATGAAAACAACTAAGATGTTTTAGGATGCCATTCTTCGAAGACATGCAGTTCCCTTTGTTTAGGATGATTATAGAAATAATAATTATAAAAACCTTGGTTTTACAATGAGAGACTACCATATACGGGGCATACATTCTCAAAACCAAACCTAACTCTTATACAAGACGTCCTCAAAACTAGACATATTAATTTTTAAATTGTAGGTTTTATACAGGTTGTTGCATGCTCCAAACTAGACCTAACTCTTAGATGAGATGCTTAACTCTTGAAACCAAATGGGGACATATGTAGCAGGGTGAGTTGAGTAGCATAACACAGCTTGCTAGACCTCTCAACTCTTCCTTTTTCAAGATGAGTGAAACTAGCATAATACAACTTGCTAGACTATTATGAATCTCCTTCTTTACATGAATCACACAACATAACACAACTTGTTGTCCTGTGAGTATACATGTTCTCGTGGGTCACTTGGCATAGTACAACTTGCTAGCTTGTCCATTCCATAGCCTCTCTTGCTCTTCTTCTCATGGATCACCTAGGATAACACATCTTGCTAGCTTGTGGTATTCATGTGAGATTTCCTATTTATGAATCATGGTTCATCACTTGATGCATGTTCTTTCTCTTTTTATGTGACCACTTGTGTTCTTGTAATAGCATTCTGAGAATGATATGAGTGGTTGAGACATTTTAATTATCGAGGTCTCTTCAACTCTTTGACTTGGAGACCTTTTAATGTTCGTACTAACCCCTTGTGATGTGTCTCTTTTGTCATTTTTTGCCTTTTTGTCTTTTTCTTATTTTGTGTGTCCTTGCATGTCATTGCATGAGCTAAGATCCTAAGATTGGGGGCTTGGTTCCTCAAAATTAGCAACATCTTATCTCCTTGTGATCTCACTCCTAGCTGCTCCTCTCTCTAATCTTTATATTTTAACATAAGTATGTGCATAGGCTCATACTCCTGTTAAAGTGACGGTCAAATGTAGCATCATAAACTATAACCGATACAATTTACACCTCATGTTTGTGCTCCTACTTTAGCGTGCGCCATTTTCATTCCCCTTTGGCTCATTTTGGTCCCTTTTACTTCAACCTTGATATCACATGTTGACACCATTGAGTGGGCCCCATCCTGAGGTTTCCTTCTCCCATTTCTTAGTTGTTGGTCCTATTTTTGGAGGACCAGAGTGTGGGGTGCTTGGTCCAAGCCATGACACCCCAAAATGCCCTGGTCCCCCTTAAAGAGGACCCAACTTGAATATGGGTAGGCACTCCCCCTCCTTGATGGATTTTGGTCCATGTGGCTACATTTGACTATTGGAGGTTATCCAAGTTAGTAATTAGCTTGGGAAACCCTATATAAAGGCATCCTATCAATTTTAGATCTAAGAGTCCATCCATTACCTATCAATGATATTTGTGCATCCATCAAACATTCATCATCCAATATTCTTAAGAATTCAAGGCAACATTTTATACTTCAAGCATTATGGAGAAAAGTTACATCAATCTTCATACAAGCATGTGTGTTTGATTAGGTTTTTCATGTTCATATGCTTTTCATGCCATTACCTTCAAAATTTGTTATTATATTCAAATAGAATTGTATTATCAATATTTGTATCAACCAATGTAGATTGAGGTATATCTCCTAGCATTTACTTTAATATTTACATTATTAAATTGAAGGCTAGTTCCTAAACTGAGGTTTAACCTAAGGAAAACCCCTATCCACAATATTTTCTCTCTCTTTCCATGTGTATGTAATTGACTCAAGAGTTGTACTCAGAGATTCTAACAAATTTGATGATGACAAATAGATTCATATTTCAACAGAGTGAAAGTCAAAGGACCGAGTTGAATCTCTACTACCCGATACCAAAAAATAGCTCTAAATTTTGAGAACATATTCTAATTCTGTTCTTTTGTCCAGATCCCTATTTGTGGCTCTGTTGGATATATGCATAATTCTATTTTCATCAATTTACTTCAATTACCCATTATTTTACCCTAATTTGACAACTTACATCCAAACTTCAACTCAAAAGAGGGAGACAACAAATTGGTATTTATCTAATTAGTATTCTCAATCTTCTTTCTAATTTAATTGTGGCTAGATCAATTGGATTTTGGTTGTCTTTAATGTATTGGTTCCTTAAGTAATATTAGTGGTTTTATTATATTAATTGGTGAAATTCTAGTTTTACACCAATTACATTAACATTAGAAATTCTCTTTGATTGTGACAATGCTAGAAATGACAAATGTAAATTTGTTCCTCGTAAAAGTGACTATGTTGACCTAGAGGTTGAAAATGGTAGGAAGTTAAAAGTTGGGAAGGAAGTTCCTCATAAAGATAGAGATTGATCAATATCTTGGTGTGATAAATACAAAGGAGTTATAGCTTGGACTTCTGATGGGATTAAGGGTATAACCATAATGTATCCTACACACCCTAGAGTTTGTTGAGGCAACTAAACCAATCTAACAAAAATAGACGCCAGTTAACCCAAAGGTTGAATCTCTTATGGATTAATAATTGTACACACTTATCAATTCTTGAATCATCTACCTGATCAAATATAGCATGTGGGTATCCAAACCTCATGTTGGTGTTGAACATAAGATGCCACTGAGAGGGGGGGTCAATCAATGGTTTCTAAACTCAACCCTTTTATTTTCTAAAAGGTGTGTACCAGTTAGCAGTTCCACACAAGGTGGATATATCAATGAGATAGGAGAAGACATCAAGATGCAATCACACACAATAGGAGCATCACATAACACCGGATGTACGAGGAAAACCCAACATGGGAAAAACCTAGTTGAGAAATATTGTTGGAGTCTATTGCTCCAATCCAGCCTCACAATAAAATGTTGGTTACAACATTTAGGGCACCAACCTAAGGAGAACTACCTCTTCTTTATGGCACCAACCCAAGGAGCACTAACCCATGCACCGAGCTCCAACTCAGTGATTACAATGTTATTTAATAATACAAAAGTAATACCCTCGCTACAAATCAAATTTGTAACTCTCACACATGTCTCTCCACTAGTTCACCTCTATTTAGTTCTTGGTCAGTTCTCTACTCACCTTCTCTTTGTTGCAACCTTACTGGTTCAGCCTCTGCTTCTTCTTTGTCGGTGCTCTACTCTTTAATCACTACCGGTTCTCATCTTGCCAGTTATTCCACTTGCAAATTTTAAACCCTACTCTAATCTTCTCTATCTCTTCTCTACAAGTTCACTCTTCTCTCATTCTTTTGCTGGTTAAGCCTCTACCTCTTCTCACTTTCTCTCTACTCTCATTTGCACACTGTAGCTACCTTCTTACCGGTTCACACCACTATTAGGCTCAACGACAGTTTGTCAGTTACTTTACCCTTCTCGGTTGAACATTCTAATCGGTTCTCTCTCAACCACTCAAGCACCTTTGTGATTTGGACTCTCTGAATGGTTGTCTCTCCACTGCACTCTCACACTCTATCCTTCAACATCTAGCATGTAGCATTATTAATAATCTTTGATCTTTAGTCAACATATTCATACCTGAGTTTTCCCGCCATGACCAACATTCAAATCTCTAGTGCGCTAGGGTTCCTTCATCAACCACAAGGCATATCAAATTGTATCAGATCTCTACCCTAAAATAGTCAACCTGCAATTGATCTCCTATCACCACCAATCATGCTGCTTCCAGAATATGTTTGCCATATTTAGCAAACACGACAACTTTGGTAGTCTACACTTGTCAATCACCATGAAATGATCACTCAATTAGCTTCACCTACCTAGATCAACACCTGGACACTTTGCATCGATCATGAAGCCACCAAATCAGATCTCTGATCTTTGATCTGTCTCGAGCCATACCCTTTTGTTCTTGTCCCATTATTTATTCCATCGACATTAATGTCGACCAATCATCACCTACCTCACCAATAATGTATGGTCCATTTGTATCACTTGGACTCCACGAGGCATCTCTGTCGGCATGCACCTCAACTTGGTCACCATGTCAGTTTGGACTCTATCACTAACCAACATACAACCGGGTTCATCTACTGGCTCACTAACTCTGTCGGTTATATCATAACCGTTCAAGCTTCCAGTCATCACTTGCCAACTCTGCTGGTGGAACACCTTTGCCCGGTCACTTCATTTTGCCAAACAATAGCATACTCATCTTCATTGGATAGGAGCACACCACTTTGTCTCATTGCACTCTTACCAGTTCTCTATACTTACTAGTAGGCACCTTGATGACATCATGTTATCAACCTTCAACTGTTTCCATCTGAGGCATCTACATTTTGATTGCACTCTCTGTCTACAGCTACTCAACCTTTCCTTCTTCTTCATCAGCCCAAACATCATCTCAACCAGTTTGTCAAAGTGACAAACCCATCACTTCTTTATTCTTCTTTTTCTATCTCGGTGGCACAACATGCCAACTCTTGCTAATCCAGTGCACATCTTATATTTCACACACCTAAGGTATCCTTGTGTTTCATTGGTTGATCTGGTGTGAGCCTTCAATCATCTTCCTTTAATATCTTTGACTTATCTGAGAGCATTATCACTTATCGATGGGAGAGAATCCTTGTCATCTGCTTCCAGCATTGCACCAATATGTCTTAGCTGACATTGAGTAGGTAAATCTTCAATCAGGAACATATGATCTAGTTGGTCATACTCACTATCAGTCATATCACCAATCCTGTGATATCATCTTCATCCGGTGGGAGTCTTGGTGATTGACATCCAACTGCATACCGGCTCTACACTTCTGCATTCTAACTGGTCACATGCTTTCTAGTTGGAAACCATACACTGCCAACATATCACTTACCGGTTGTTATACCATACCCGTCCCCAGTCGTTATGTCTTCAACACAAGCCAACACTAACTTGTGTATTGGTGACTCCAATGACCACTATGTTGGATGACATTCTCTTCCTTACTGGTGACAAGCTATACCAATGACCTGCTATACTAGTTGACATCAATGACACCATTACCAGTTGACATCAATGATAGCTACACCAACAATCTATCATACTGTTTGCCATCCTATACTGGTTTCCATCAATGAGAACACAATGCCAACAATCCTCCCCTTTGGCATTGATGTCAACACACTTAGCATCCGATATACTACAGATTCTTTCTCCCCCTTTGAAAACAATGGCAAAGGATCTCGACATCTGATATACTACAAGCTCTCTATCTCCCCCTTTTCTATTGGTACTACAAAATTTATCTTTCCTTTTGACCACTATGCTCTACAACCTGTCAACTAGCAACATTTTAGAGGGAGGCCATAGACACCAACTGCCAGTCAAACTGCATCATCTCCCCTTGATATGCAGAAGTTATTCTGACCCCAAGTTGCTGATACCTAGTGTTGAAGCTGACACTGATACCAATTGTATCTTCTAAGATACCAATTGTATGTTCTTCTCTTGTGTAGGTAACTCTCCCTTACTGCAAGCAACACTCTCGGTGGTCTAATTGTGATTTCAATAAAGTACAAATTGGATAGACATTTAAATACCTCACAACACTGTACTGATAAGAACTCAAAAGACACAATCATACTAGTATAACCATAGACACATTCACTCCCCTTGTGTCTAGTATATCTAATACAAATAAGAAAATATGGCTGTGAACTCCCCCTGAGTCATAGATCTCATATCATTTTTGTCTGTCAGGTTCTAAACCAGTTCTCCAATCTGCATTTTATATCAATTGAGATGTAAATGTATGATCAACTGATGATCTTTAAGCTCCATTATATCTACCACAACTTATGATGTGATCTTAGATGTACACAATGCCATACCACATCTCTATCATGCCAAAAATCAGACTGATTAGTCCATAAAGATGCATGAATATAAGATGTACTACCAGGCCAACACATGTCATTCAGGTCTTTTCCAATATCACCTGAGACATATTCACCTCAAACCATGCTACCGGAGTTACTCAAATGATCTTGGACCTCATTGTCTTACATAACCTGCAATATCGGTCAGTATCCATACTGGTAACATATTGCACATACCGGTTTCCTACACCAGTCCATTATCACCACCAGAGCATCTTTCTCTAACTCTAGTCTTCTTGTGTCAATTCTTCTGATCCCAATTGCAAATTACCCATCCATTGACACATGCAACAGTGATCCATCTCTCATGTGTAGGTGTGTAGCCAAGGCAACCACTACACACACTTTCCATCTCACTTCCTTCCTTTATACCAGCAGCAACATGTTCTTCCATTTGCCCTTTTCACTAAGGGGGTGAATAATATTGTCAATGTGTTACCCCCCCTAAGATTCTGCATCTCCTTTAGGCATTAGGAGATATCACCTGTGCATTCAATGCACAGTGTCAGTCCATGGTCCTACTCTCTTCCTTTTTCTTCCATAAATGCTTGGTCTCATTCTTCTTCCCATTTTCAGTCTTGGAAGTAGGTCTTACCTTCTTATGTCAATTGGTCCATGCACCGGATTATTCCTAATTACCAGATGCATTGTTATAGAAGAAAACAGTGTTCATGCCATAAGCGTGATTGGGGGACCTTCTGTCGAACCGGTTTGACCATCTTCTTCTGGTCACATTATTGTAACCATCTACCACAACTGATGGACCATTTGATCTTGTAGGAACAAAATATCTTCTTCTTTTGTTCCACACAACACTTTGTCTCTCATATGCTCTATACCCATTTTCATATTGAGCATAGTTGTTGCACCGACTATCATGTGACTAAACTTTCTTGTTCTTGCACTCATGACTTTTATGCCCAAATTCATTGCATTTATAACAAACATAATCTACATTTCTTGAGGCAGCAAATGGACTCTTCCTATTATGCATAGGAGCAGATCTATGCATGTTTCTACAACTTGACATACTATGGCCATAAGCATTACTTTTTGGACAAACTACATTTTTATTTCTAGACCTATTTATGCATTCATTTTCCCTATGACCATAATCTTTTCAAGAGAAGCAGTAATCAGTAAAGGATGGCATATGACTTACAAATTTATTCTACCATGCATGAGGAGATCTTATCAGTTTAGTATCTCCATTTCTACTTCTCCAGAAATGGATTTTGGATTGTCCACGCTCTGTAGTTCTACCATCTGATCCCTTCTTTTCCCACACTTGTTTTGTCTTGTGGGCAGCAACATTTATTTTTCTTCTACCTATAGGAGGTCTTCTTTGTTGTCTTCTTCTCAAGTTCTTTCTTTCGGTGAAGCTACCCTCTACCATCTTTCCATTTCCTTTGGGATCTGTATTATTTCTCTTTCTTGCAGCATCAATCTTCATTCTTAGCTTCATGTCTTCACCAGTTGTGGTTAGGTCAACCTTCTCCCTAGGAGTATTCCGCACAGTGAAGGTCTATCCCTTCTTATCTCCATTGGAGGAGACAAACATAATGTCTTTGTGGGGGACACTCTTTCTAGTGGAGCATTCACCGACACCATTTCCTAATCCTACCATATCCTTGGAATGCTTTTGCTTCTTCAATATTTTTTCCAAGGCATCACTATTGCCATCAAACCGGGTTGTTACCTTGAGCTCATCCTAACATTTCTCAAGGTCATTTGAGAGATTCTCCATTTCTCCTTCTAGCTACACTGATACTCTTTATCCTTTACCTCTAGCTCAGATGCTAGATCTTTACACCTGCATTCCTTAGTGTCTTCTTTCTTGAGTCTTCAACTCTTAGATACATTTGTTAGATTCTTCAAGGCATTTGAGTAACCAGTTTTGTTCCACAACCACAACATTCTTGAACAATTTGTATTTACTAAGTTCTTCGAGTGCACTTACAAGTTCTCCTTCAAGATCAACTTCTCCTTCATCTTCTTCTTCATCTTCACTATCACTTCCAAACACATCTTGTCGATAGGATTGATCTACGTGATCACTTTCAGATGTGTACCTCTCATTCTTTGACTCTTGCACCATGAAGAGTTGGGTTCCTTCTTCATCATTGCTGATGTTGTTAATAGATCTACCTTCATTTGCAGACTCATGTGTTATATTTTCCTTCTTCCTTCCACAAACTGGTTTTATAGTGCTAGGCTCATTTCCATAGAGCTTCTTTAATCTGTCCCATAAGCTCTTTGCCGATTTGCAGTTGTCCACCTATGAGGAAACATCATTTAATAACCCACAGAGTATAGCCTTAATTGCTACATCATTACACTGATGTCTTCCTTTTGCATCTGAATCGGTGGGAGGACTGACTTTACTAGGGCAGGCATTTACTACTGACATCCATACATCAAACCCAAGGGAGGATAGGTAGACTTCCATCCTACAAATCCAAATAGAACAGTTTGAACCATCAAATACATGAGTAGGGATTGACACTAAACAAATCATTGTGTTGAAATGCTAGAATCTACCCAAGTTGGAGAAATTTAATAAACCGAGAACCTATGCTCTGATACCAATTGTTGAACACAAGATGCCACTTAGAGGGGGGTTGAATCAGTGGTTTCCAAACTTAACCCTTTTAATTCCAAAAAGGTGTGTACCGGTTAGCAGTTCTAACACAAGGTGGATATACAATCACATAACAAGATGCAATCAAGATAGGGGAAGACATCAAGATGTAATCACACATAATACGAGCATCACATAACACCGGATGTATGAGGAAAACCCAAGATGGGTAAAACATCAGTGAGAAATGTTGTTGGAGTCTACTGCTCAAATCCAACCTCACAATAAAACAGTGGTTACAAAATTTAGGGAACCAACCCAAGGAGCACCACCCCTGCTTTAGGGCACCAACCCCTGCACTGAGCTCCAACTCAGTGATTACAATGTCATATAATAATATAGAAGTAATACCCTTATTAGAAATGAGCTTTGTAACTGTCACACATGTCTCTCTACCAGCTCACCTCTATTCAGTTCTCTGTTGGTTCTCTCGGTAAGTGCACCAAGATGGTGAACTTAAAAGTGGCCAAATGCAAAAACAAAAATGAAAATTTTCATAACCCATGCATGTTCTGGAAATTCAAAAATTTGCTAGGCTTGGTAACACCAAGCCTAGCCAAAAACAATTTAAAAACCATTATATTTTATAATAAAAAATCAAAAGTTCCTCAAAACCCATACCGCTTTTGAGAAACATTATATTTTATAATAAAAAATCAAAAGTTCCTCAAAACCCTTACTAGTTTTGAGGAACATTATATTTTATAATAAAAAATCAAAATTTCCTTAAAACCCATACTGGTTTTGAGGAACATTATATTTATAATTAAAAAATCAAAAGATCCTAAGGGTTTTCAGGAACATTATACTTTTTAGGAAGTAGGAAGATAGGGATAGAATAGGATAAGGAGAGGAAGAGGGAGAGAGAGTTAGAGACAAAGAGAGAAGGGGATAGGAAGAGGAAGAGAGAGAGAGAGAGAGAGGGAGAGAGAGAGTAGGATAAGGAGAGGTGGATGGATGGAGAGGGAGAGATGGGGAGAGGGAGAGAGAGGGAGATTGGGAAAAGGAGAGAGAAGGAGAGAGAGAGAGAGAGAGAGAGAGAGAGAGAGAGAGAGAGAGAGAGAGAGAGAGAGAGAGAGAGAGAGAGAGAGTAGGAGATAGGAAGAGAGGGAGAGAATAGGATAAGGAGAGGGGGAGGGAGAGAGAATGGGAGAGATAGAGGAGATTGGGAGAGATGAAGAGGGGGCGTGAAGATGGGGAGAATAGGATAAAGAGAGGGAGAGGGAGAGAGAGAGAATGGGAGAGAGGCAGATGCATAGACACACACACACACACACAAAGAGAGAGAGAGAGAGAGAGAGAGAGGAGATTGGGAGAGAGGGAGTGGGAGGGTGAAGATGGGGAGAATAGGATAAAGAGAGGGAGAGGGAGACAGAGATAATAGGAGAGAGACAGACACATAGCGTGCGCGAGAGAGAGAGAGAGGGAGATTAGGAAAAGGAAAGGGGGAGAGAGAGAGGGAGATTGGGAAAAGGAGAGGGAGAGAGGGAGAGAAAGGGAAATTGGGAAAATGAGAGAGAAAGAGAGAGAGAGAGAGAGAGAGAGAGAGAGAGAGAGAGAGAGTAGGGCAGAGGGGGTAAGAGAGATAATAGGGGATAGGAAGAGAATAGGATAAGGAGAGAGAGAGAGAGAGAGAGAGAGAGAGAGAATGAGAGAGAGAGATTAGGATAAGGAGAGGAGGAGGGAGGGAGACTGGGAAAAGGAGAGGGGGAGAGGGAGAGAGATTTAGAGATAGAGAGAGAATGGGATAGGAAGAGAGGGAAATAGATAGGGATAGGAAGAGAGAGAAAGAGAGAGAAAGAGAGAGAGAGAGAGAGAGAGAGAGAGAGAGAGAGAGAGAGAGGAGAGGGAGTGAGAGGGAGAGAGAGGGAGATTGGGAAAAGGAGAGAGAGAGAGAGAGAGAGAGAGAGAGAGAGAGAGAGAGAGAGAGAGTAGAGGAGAGGGGGGTAAGAGAGAGAGTAGGAGATAGGAAGAGGGAGAGAATAGGATAAGGAGAGGGGGAGGGAGAGAGAGTGGGAGAGAAAGAGGAGATTGG